>NC_136915.1:154722045-155286554 GCF_949752795.1 Hyperoodon ampullatus
TCACTCACAAAAATTCTACAACCTATAGGAGTTTTTCTTTTGTCATTAAGTTTCTGAGTATAAGCTGAAGTCCATTTTATAGTTTTTCTGGAGAAACAAATTTGCCTAAATTTTGGGTGGGACACTAGCTTATGTTTTTTTAAACATTTGGACGTCTACTCTTTCCTCTCCCTAAACTTTATTGCTTCCTTTTATCCTCCCTTCCTATAAATACATTCACTATTTCTACCAGGGAAACTCCTGTTTGACCTTAACAACCCTGTTCACGGATTCCTACCTCTGCTAGTAAGCCTTTCCTGACTACCATTTAAGCCTTTGCTGACCCTCAAACCAATTCCTTCATTTTACTATCCCTCTACCATGTCCAGATCCCTATGATTACATGAACCTCACTGTCTTGTGATTGCTTCTTTATATAACCATTTGCCTTCCTCTGGCATGAGCTCCTTAATGGATGAAACTATGCCACACTTAACACTGTGCTTAGTGGTTATTAATATACACTCAGAAGTTATTTATTGAACTAAAAAGATACTCTGGACATTAAGCAACATTGTAATAGTAGTACACAGAAGTCAGTTAAGAGGTGAAACTGAATTCACAGAAACTTCCACGTGGAATTGAATGTACTGATCTGACAATAATCAGGTCTGAATTCCTCCCTAATACATTCAATATTAGGGAAATGGGATGAGAATGGGGGTAGGCTAAGGAGAGACTTTCAGCAATGCTAAATCACACAGTTAGAAAGAATATTTCCCCCTTGTAAAAGTGTTACTTTATTTATTCCCCTTTAGTCACTATTTTTTCTGGGAAATTGAGAATTTTTATTTGAAAATCAATTTTTTTTCTGGAGCACCCAGCCTGGACTTACGCATGATGTTCTAGAACAAAATATTTCCTGGAGAGATTTGAGTGAGGCAGAAACAAGATCATTTTCAAAACAGCTTCAAAAGTTAGTCTGCCTTCATGGCTCTTCCCAGAAGTAAGACCCAAGAGCTAAAAAGGAGTGCTCTAGGTTAAACCACTGACTTCCTAAATGTAGTTGCACATTCTACATACAGGCATTGCTCATTATTAAAATGAGAATATGTTGACTTTTATCTGGGGGTGAGGTGGGATGGGACTATAAAAGCATCTATTAGTGCTAATTATACCTTGCCTTTCATCTCATTAGCAAAGCAAACCTAAAATTTAAGGTCCTTGACAGAATGGCATTTTGACTGGACACTCATTATTTTAGTAGCTCATGATTTTTCACTTTTAGTAGCAGAGAAAAGAATCAATTTGTCAAGGATAAAATGTTAAAACTGAAAACACTGCAGTTGTTACAGAGGAGCAAGCCAGCAGCTGATTTAGCTATCATCTAAAAAGCAGCAACATCCTGGCCGTGGAATTCAGATCATCTAGTAAGAAAGTCCTGACTTGTCCTGGAAATCAGTGGTGAGTGTGATGAATGTTGTGACTTTGACTAAATAGGAAACCCTGTGAAGAGGGAAGGATAGAGTAGGCCTGAGGGACACTGTGGCTTTAGAGTCACAAATAAATTGACAACAGTACTTTGATCTTTTTATTCCTTGGCCAGTACAGAGAAAGGTCTAGGTAAAAGGTCAAAGCAAGGTAAATTAGGAAAAGATACTTCTCTTAAATTTGAAATCCCGTGGATAGGGGGAAAGCAGCTAACTGGAATGAAATGCACACTAGAGCATCAGAATATGAATTTGGCAATGTGATTTCACTAAGCCTTATACCATTTTTAAACTTTCTTATTAAAAAAGAATATTTTAATTCATGCAAATAGGTTCAACTCTATCTTATATCTGTGCCCCTTATATTGGTGATAAAGAGGGCTTGGTCTTTTATTAAGGGTTGAACATGGAGTATCTCATTTAACTCTCATAACTACTTTCTGGTGTAAGACTATTATTAGCCCCACTGTGTCAGTAAGGCACAGAGATAAGTAATTTATCCAATTTTACCTTGGATAAATTTTTTAGAGTAAATTTATATTATAAGTAAAATTTATTTGGAGTAAATAAATTAGACTCCAAAGTCAACACTTTGCTGCTTTCATAGGAAAAATGGGAAAGATACAGACCGTGTATGAATTTCTATGGAACCCATGAAATAAATATTAGAACAAATGCATTTTATTAGTGCTCTGAGCATCTTCAAAGAGGCAACAACATAATTGGTTATAACCACCAAGGAATTTGAAATTTACCTTTCTGATGTCTTTTAAATATGTTGAGGAGACCCAAACCCTGAAAATGATGGTATTTGTCTTAGAACATCATAAAATAGTGATGTAAACAAAAGATGTCACTTGAAGTAAGAAAAATTTTACTCTCAGAAAATATATTTGCATCCTGTGTGTAGATCTGTTCCTGTCAGTAGGACTGATAGTAGATATATGTTATGAATTGGATGTTTGTATGCCTTCAAAATTCATATGTTGAAGGTCTAACCCCCAGTGTGGCTGCATTTGGAGGTGAGGCCTCTGAGGAAGTAATTAAGGTTACATGGGGTCATAAGTGTGGAGTCCTAATCCGATAGAGTCAGTGTCCTCTGAAGAAGAGGCATCAGAGAGTTCAAAGGAACGGCCATGTGAGGACAAAGCAGCCATCCTCAAGACAGAAAGACAGCTCTTATCATAAACTGAACCCTGCTGGAACCTTGATTTTGGGTTTTTCAGCCTCCATAATTGAGAGAAAATGAATTTCTGTTGTTTAAGTCACCCAGTTTGTGGTATTTTATCATGACAGCCTGAGCAGACTAACACAATAAAATGTTTGGAGAAATCACATTTTCAAGCTTTTACTTTAATATTTTTGTGTTAGTCATTCCTTTTGCCCTCTGCTAGCAGACAAGTAGTAGCAGGTCTCAAAGATTTAAGAAAATCAGATACCAAATAAACACTCTGTATTGATTCATTTTTCTATAATTCTGGGAAAGAACATCATTTTTATTTCAAGTCAATAAGCTTGTTCAGTTCCTGGAATACCACTATCTCTCAGGGGATAACCAGGAGCCACTGGACAGATGAGAAATGTCCTAAGCTTTGTCAGTTTGAGAATATCTTTTGGTATGAAAGCTTTTGTATTTTTATATTGTTGTTTATTTTGAAAACAATTTTATAACTAATGAATATTTACTGGAAATTTCCAAGGAATAAAGGTACCCATAGTACCACTACCCAGACATTCTGGTAACACTGGAGGAATTATAGTCTAAAGATACATGTCCTGCTTATATTATCCTTCTTTCTAGAGGAGATACTTCAGAGCATGGGTTTAGAGGATCAAATCTGTGCCAGGCTTTGTCACAAACTCCTCGTGAACTCAAGGAAAGTGTGCTCTTCCTGGCCTCAACAGAGAAATACTAGTAATCTATGCTAACTACCAATTTCCAGGACTTTTTATATGAATGTATTTTTACATAATAGTAGAGCCTGATCCTTCTCAAAGAGGGAATAACATAAATGTCAATGTTATCATCCGTGACAGGCAGCACCTAGGGTAAGTGGAACAGTATGATTTGTGCAGAACCCAACTTCTTAGTAGGTCCAAAAAAAAAAAAAAACCAGAAATACTGGAAATTTTACAGAGCTGGACTTCTAACTCACAGTCAGTAAGTTATTAAGCATATATTTAGCACCAACTGTGTAAGCATAGCAACCATAATCTTACTTGGTGCTATTAATGGAAGTGGGAGAAAAGGAAAAACAGAGAATCTACTTTACTGTCTAACCCACTATTCCTTATATATTTTCTTATATTTACTCCTATATTAAATATCTTAGGAGTTGAAGATCAGCTCTAATTCTCTCCATTCCTCAGAGTCTTGGAATCACGCACACAAAGAAAATAACGTATGAGATGGAAGGAGGCTGCTCTTCACTATACACACAAGTCTAGAAGTCTAGGGTTAATGCTATAACATATGGCAAATTCAAGGGCATAATTCTTCAGGTTTACTTATGGGCATTACTAAATAATAAAACCTAGTTTTTTCTTTGTAAGGCTACTTTTTAAGGTATTTTTTAAAGTAGGGTTAACAAAGCCTTAAGGAGTGCACTGTACCTGGCATGCTATGACAGAAAAACTATTGTAACACCACCAGCAGCTCCTATTCTCCAGGTATTACAGACCACAAAGAACATGCTACATTATGGTTTCAAACTCAATACAAAATCATAAAAGAACCAGCTTCAGACTACTATTTCATCATTATTCTCTCACTAGGCTCTAGTGAGAGAATAATGGGCAAGTTGCTTAATATCTCTTAAGTGTCTGTTTCCTCATTGTAAAATGAGCATAATAATGTCTTTCTCCATATTGCTATAAGAATAAGGTGAAAGAACATTTGTGGGTATATCGTTCAATGTCCATCAGGAAAACAGAAACCATTCTAGAGATTTCAAACAGAGAAGGCTTTAATGCAGGGAGTTGATTACAATGACTTAAAAAGGGTTGTAAATGTAAAAGGGAGAGAGGTCGACTGTACTGCAGTAGGAAAGCTGCTATCACCACTGCTGCCACCTTCTGCCACTGTTATAACTGAACAGGAACCCAGGAGTCCACACTCCATTATGGAGCCCACACACAATCTCACTGCTGATGCAAAAAGCACTGCTACTTCTGCTGTTAGAACTGCTCTGCCACCACTTAGTGAGAATCCAGGTACTTAGATCACCACTGAGGACCTGGCTCTCCCATTGCTCCTCCTGTCCAAAATGCCTCCAAAAGCAGGGGGGGGAAATGGCTTCCTCCTTCCTTTTGCCTTACCAGTCTTCTACCAAGACATCATGCAGAACCATCTGTAAACCAGGTCTCAGTTTTTCTTCTTCTACCAATTGACCAGAGGAAGCAAGTCAGGAGCTGTTTCTCAAAGGGACAGCACTTGTTTGCAGAAGAGGCCATGGTTTTGCTCCAAACTACCCATGAAATGTTAGGTGTGGATTGAGGGAAGATAGCAATAAAGCAGAAGTAGGAGTTATACAAGTCTGAGCCACTGGTCATGCAATTTACTTGTATTTTTAGGATCTTATCAAGGCTAATCTCATATACCCTGCTTCTAATTAATGACAGAAGAGTGCTGCCTTATATACCCCTGTTTAGAGCCTGGTGAACCAGATAATACCCAGTTTATAATGGGCAGTTCAGATACTCAAGGATCAAGCACTGGTTTTTACCCGGGCCCAAAAGAAAATCGGGAACCGTTTTTAGAGATGGTGGTTGTTTGTATAAGGCAGCATAGCTTTCCCCATAAACCTTCAGGATCTGCCCTAGAAGTCCCTACTGGAGCATGTCAGAACCTCCATAGAGCATCCCAATCTGTGATAGACATTTGGACAGCCATTGAATCTTCTGTCATAAAACCCAAGTGGAAGAGCTTTGAGCGCCACTATTTTGGTAGCCTTGCAAAGTTACTCAGTAAATACTCAAAACAGCACACTGCAATGTGGTATTATTTACCTCAACAATGCAAAGATGAACACAAAGCACTGTACCTCTTTCATAGTGGTGAATAGTGCAAGATGCAGCAACTTGTCTTTTTTGTTATGTAAAAGACGCCCCAGAAGATTAGACTCCTCAACTCCACCAAGGTGCCAGACCCTTGAGTTTTTATGTGGCTTATCCCCTACCTTCTCACACACATGTGATTTTCAAAGGCTGTGATTCTCAAACTTTAGCACTCATCAGAACTACCCTTAGGGCTTGTTAAAACACAGACTGATCCACCTACTGATTCAGTATGTTTGGGGTGGGTCTGAGGCTGAAGAATTTTTATAACATCCCCAGGTGGTGTTGATACTGCTGGTCCAAGGATCACACTTTGTGAACCACTTTCTTAAGTCACTGCTTCCTGATCACCAGGATTGATCAGCTTGTTATGATCTACGCAATGGATCTTCATTATGTTCCAAAGAATGTTGAGATAATCAAGGTCTCTGTAGACTAGATTATGATCAAGAGAACATAACAATTAACAAAGTCCTAAGTGAAGATGTACTTTTGTTCTTGCCAGATAGAAGCAAAATGTTCTTTGTAAATTGTACAGAAAAGAAAAAAATTGCCAGATCAATAACTATATACCATGTGCAAAAAGTTATACTGTTTTGCTCCACAACTTATAATTAGAATTATTTATAAGCTAATTAACAAAACCCTACATTCTCCAAGATCCACCTGCATTTTTCACAAAAGACAATATTAATTAGGTTGGTGACAAGGATGAATACTTCTGAATTTTTAAAATTTTTGATAGTGACATTAATCGCTGTGATTCCTCCCATGAATGAGATATTGCTTTCAGTTTGTATTTTGGTAGGGATGAGAAGTTTCAAGGGCTTCCACTTGGTCCTGCCTACAATAATAGCCCTCAATCCACAGTTCATGAGTCCATGGTGGAGATCCTATTTATTGCCAGAAATGTCATTTCAACTTGTATTTGAGAGCTGTGAAATCACAACAACACGGGTCCACAGACCTATTAAACCCACTGTGACATGTAGTAAAACCAAAACTCCATACACTTTTAGTTTGATTAAAATGATATTTGACTTCATCAGGGAATAGCAATTCAGAAATATTGGTTTATGATATTCTAAAAGTCTGGGTATCCCCCTTTCCTCAAGTACATAGCCATCCTGGTAGATAGATTCAGATCCCTCTGGGAAAGAATTTGAAGAGGACTACAGTATTTACTTATTACAGCGTCCCAGGGGCCTTCTTCAAAGATACCTAACTTTCCCTTCATTTAGGTGGGCCTGGGTCTTTGAACTGCCTCATGTCTGGAAACTGGATGAGAGAATATGACTGTCTTTTGTGTAGATTTGAACCAGTCTTTTCTCCCTAGTCTTAGGGTTTCACTAATTCTAAGATAAGCTGCCAATATATTTTACATTCAAAGACTTTGTAAAAAATTAGCTATTGCTAAGAAACTCTGCAAGCTGAAACTGACTGTCACAGTAGCCCCAACTGAAAATATACCTAAAACTAAACACTGCTATATGGCCTCTGCCTTGGCCTTTTGGGATCTCATCAATACTACTGAACAAGAGGGTCCATTATATTCAGTCCTTCTTGGGGTACCCACTGAAAAGCCATTTCTATATATATTCTGTAGTTCTTTTTTTTCCAATATAAGCTTGCAAAATGTTATCATTCTTTTAATGTGAATCCCTTGGAACATTCTGGGACTTCTTCTAATTATGAGTCTAGAGGCAGATGGGTGTGAAAGAGAAAGAGAAAGCCCGTGCACGGCAATGAAGACCCAACCCAGCCTAAAATTTTTTTTTTAATTTAAAAAATATTTTAAGCAAATGAAAATTAAAATACAACCTATCAAAATTTGTAGGATGCAGTGGAAACAGTGCTTAGATGCAAACTGATAATACTGGATACATATATTAGGAAAGATGAAAGACTTAAAATGAATAATCTAAGTTTTCACCTTCAGAAACTAGAAAAAGAAGAAAATTTAATCTTAAAGAAGCAGAAGAAAAGAAATCATAAAAATAAGAACAGAAATCAATAAAATTCAAAACAGGAAAGCAACAGAGAAAATCAATAAAACCAAAAGCTGTTGTTCTGACAAAAAATCAATAAAAATGATAAACCTCTAGGCAGGCTAACCAAGAAAAAGAGAACACAGAATGCAAATGCCAATATCAGAAATTAGAGTGGGGTCATCACTACTAATTTCATGGACATTCATGGATAATACGTACTTTAAATAAACATGATTATATTTGTCAATTATTCCACAATAAAGTTTTTTTTTAAAGATAGTAAAGGAATACTGTGAACAACTCTATGACACAAATTTGATAACAAGTGAAATGGACCAATTCCTCGAAAGACACAAATTACCAAATTCACACAGGGAGAAATAGACTATCTGATTAGGCCTATATCTGTTAAAGGAATTGAATCAATAATTAATAAAATTCCAGAAAATGAAAATATCAGACCCAGATGGTTTCACTGACAAATTCTACCAAAATTTTAAGGAAGAAATAGCATTAATTCTCCACAATCTCTTCCAGAAAACAGAAGCAAAGAAAATATTTCCTAACCAATTCTATGAGGCCATCATTATTCTAATGTGAAACTAAACTGTTAGTGACTAAATTTGCCACTCCTCCAAGGAGATTTTTAATTTAAAAATAAAGATTAGACCTATACTAGTATGACTATCACTCTTTGTAGTATCTAGATGCCTTTGGACCTTCTTAATCTCACAAAGGTGACTCTGGGCAAAAAACTGATCTTTGAGCTATGGAAACTATGAAGAATCTTAAGTCATATAGGACAGAGCTGATGAAATTCATTTCTTGAGTTTTCATTTGTTTACAAGTTTGAAAACCCTTGGCGAATTCTTGATAACATTAGAGGTATCTAGCCTTCATGTCAACAAAGCCAAAATCTAACAATAGCCTGAACACACTGGTCTTGCTCTGACTTCAGCCCTGTCATATGCCCTTGACCTCCACATCCTGGGAACTTCCTGTGTGTCGTCTGGCCTGCACCCTCTTCCCTGTTCCTCCTTCCTTGGTTTCCGCTCAGATCTCAGTAGTCCTGGTGCTTCTCTTTCTCTCTACTTCTCCTGCCACCCACGGTCCTGGAACAGAGCACATCATCCAGATGCGTTGTCTTCCCCATTTCAAACATCCAGATATCTGGATACCATACAATGAACTGAATTTTTCATTTTCCTTCCAAGGGGTGGTAGCCTGTTTTGTCTGATTCAGCTCTGGAATTGTCAAATTATCTATAAAGAGGAATAATAATAAAACAGACATGAGGGTGAGGGAATCCAGTGGGTTTAAAGGGATCATCCTAATCTTGACCTTTGCAGTCAATGTTACTGTGGTAAGAAACATGTGCAAAATCTGTATCTCCATACTAACATGTCTTTTGTTTAGAAACTCAGCCTTTGAGGGGGTGAGGTCAGGGAACAGTCAGGGAATTGCTTCTCCTTGTAATATGCTAAGAACTTCTATTCCAGAGAGGGGTAGGAAGATAAACTTCCTCTTTAAAAGCTATTAAACATATCCCTGGAAAAAGCAGAAACTTGGACTGAATGAGACAATGCAATGGAATTCCATATTCTTTGATGATTGGGAAAATACAGATTCTGAATATAGGCAATGGGTCAAGTTGTTTCCATTTGACTCTTCCAAAGATGCCACCACCATATTTGGGAATTGGGAACTGGAAATGAGAATTTAGAAAAATATGATCTGGAAGTTACAAATAAGAAATTATTCACAAATTGAAAATAAATAATCCTAAGAAATATATGCAAGCGTTATGAAAATTAGCTTAATTCAATTCCTTGATATTTATTAAATATCGACAATACAATGACCAAAATTTCTTAGCTCAGTTCTTCCTCCAAAAATCAATTAATACATAACCCTACAAACAACAAACCCACAAAGCACTAAAACAATTCTTGATATGAAATTTACAGAGATTTTTGGTTTTTCCAACCAGAGCTTCCAGGGAAAGGCTTCTAATTTAATTCTAGAGCAATTATTTATTGTTTTTAACTATGAGATAATCAAATATTGCCTTATGTAGGTAGATATTGCTTCTAGGTGATTTTATCCTTAACATTACAAAACAATGACTACAAGTTATATCCAAACCCTTTGAGTTTAAGGTAAGGACAGCTGACATGCACCATTTCAAGTATGATTCACTATAAATAAAGATCATGATGCCCAGAATTTGGAGGCAACTACAAAGTCCCTGAACTACATAGGTTTCTGTTTTCTTTTTAACATTTTTATTTTTTTATTATGCTAAAAAAACACACAAGGAAAATTTACTCTCCAAACAATTTTTAAGTGTATGTTACTGTCTTAACTATGCACATTGTGGCATAGCAGATCTCTAGAACTTTTTCACCTTGCGTGACTGAAACTATCCCACTGAACAACTTCCTGTTTCCCCCTCCCCGCCAGGCCCTGGCAACCACCATTCTTCTTTCTGCTTCCATGAGTTTGATTACTTTAGATCCATCACACAAGTGGACATAGGTCTCTTTTTGTAATTTCTTACTATGTCATGATGACCAATATTTAACACATACTCATTATGGTATAGTTTTATCATACAGTTGTAGTGGGTATGATGGACTGTTTTGCTCAACTCTATTTCTGTTAGTTGTGTCTTCTTGGACTATAGATAGTGGACAACTAAAATTAAGATTTCCCACACCCACAGCTGAGTTTTAGTTGTGATTTTGCTTCTGGCGCTTAGATCCATTCATGTAAGATTTGGAAGCAGAAGTGCGACAGGGGCTGTGTTTCCAGCAAGCAAAGATACTGGAGACTTAGATTTTTGTGCAATGGCAAAGCAGGGTCCAGTCATTTTCTTTGTGGGTGTTGAAAGGCAGTGTGGTAGTACCGGTGGCAACTGGAATCCATGTTCCAGCATCCAGTTACCAACTTTGTTGTGGTCAAGAGGCAGTTTGAGCTTCCTGATCCTGATTGCAACTACAGCAGACTGTTCTTGAATTCACCAGTTCTAGTGGTCCCTCCTGACCCTCCAACTTCCTGACTCCACGGTCAGGACAGCTGTTTCACTGGCAGTTTAGTTTAGCTATTTTATTCTAGGAGTCTTTCACAGAGACGCAGCCTCATGTATATTCCTTCAACATAATTTTTAAAGCATCTAATTCTTTGTAGCAAACCACTTTTCACTTCAAATTACCAAAGTGTTCCTCATTCCTCCAAATGGCCCTTGGCCGACTCACCAACTAGAGGATGATAGCATGTTTTAACTAGATTCCAGCTTTAAAGCCCCTCCCTCTGCCCTCAGTTTATTAGATGCTTTTGGCTTTAATTAAAGCCAAGTAGAGATGGAAACTCAAGACCAGTCATTTTAATGCAAGTCTTTCCAATTGCTCTGATTACATTACTGCAGCAAAATGATCAACTAGCATTTCACTATTTCTTCATTATAATTTTGAAATAATATACCAATACCAGCATTTTATTTTAAAAGTATTTAGAATTCATAATATTTTTAAACCAACGAAACTTAAAAATGTAATAGATTTTAAATAAAAAACTGTCTAAAATTTAACTTAGTGTGTGTGTAAATATTAAGCACATATTCTAATTCTGATTTAACTATTAGATTATTAAATTAATGCAAAAAGTATTATCAAAAGTTAGCAAGCTAAATACTAATGTAAGATAAAGATAACATAATAAATAGTACAAACTTTAAAACAAAACATTATTTCAGCTATTTTTAAAAATTTTAGCCTTTTTGTGATTTATAAGAAATATACATACTTGATACAAACAGCTCATGTAACTCAACAACAAAAAAACAAACAACCCAATTGAAAAATGGGGAGAAGATCTAAATAGACATTTCTCCAAAGAAGACATACAGATGGCCAATAGACACATGAAAACATGCTCAACATCGCTAATTATTAGAGAAATGCAAATCAAAAGTACAATGAGGTACCACCTCACACCAGTTAGAATAGACATCATTAAAAAGTCTACAGATAACAAATGCTGGAGAGGGTGTAGAAAAAAGGGAACCCTCCTACACCGTTGGTGGGAATGTAAGTTGGTATAGCCACTGTGGAAAACAGTATGGAGGTTCCTCAGAAAACTAAAAATAGAATTACCATATGATCCAGCAATCCCACTCCTGGGCATATATCCGGACAAAACTCTAATTCAAAAAGATACATGCATCCGTTGTTCATAGCAGCACTATTTACAACAGCCAAGACATGGAAACAACCTAATCATCCATCGACAGAGGAACGAATAAAGAAGATGTGGTGCATATATACAATGGAATACTACTCAGCCATAGAAAAGAATGCAATAATGCCATTTGCAGCAACATGGATGGACCTAGAGATTATCATACTAAGTCAAGTCAGTCAGAAAAAGACAAATACCATATGATACCACTTATATGTGGAATCTAATCTATGACACAAATGAACCTATCTAGGAAACAGAAACAGACTCACAGATACAGAGAACGGACTTGTGGTTGCCAAGTGGGAGGGAAGGTGGGGGAGGGACGGATTGGGAGTTTGGAGTTAGTAGATGCAAACCATTAAATACAGAATGGATATACATTCTTTTTGATATTCTTTTCCGTTATGTTTTATCACAGGATATTGGATATAGTTCCCTGTGCTATACAGTAGGTCCTACTGTAGGTCCAATATCCTGTGATAAAACATAACGGAAAAGAATATGAAAAAAAAGGTATATATATGTGTAACTGAATCACTTTGCTGTACATCAGAAACTAACACAACATTGTAAATCGACTACACTTCAATTTTTTAAAAAAAGAATATATATATTTGGTCATTCTCAGATGTATTTGGTCTCCTTCCACAGTTCCCGGCTCACAGCTCCCCAAACCCTTGGAATTTTCTGATCAGTAAGAGCAATGGGAGCATCTTTTGTTATATTTGGTCTCTTGTCCTCAGCTCCATGAAACACTTCAGGGCCAAAAAGGTGAAATGGGTGTCTTGTTTTTCATAACAAGCCCTTTCCATCACAACTGGGTTTTATGTTAATGAAGGTGACTTTGGATCCCACCCTAGGGTGTGGGGCCGGTTGCCAGGAGAACCAACCTCGTGATCAGAGGGTTGGAACTTTGAGTCCTGCCCCCTGATTTCTGGGGAAAGGAAAGGAGCTTGAGGTTGAGTCAATTGCCATTGGCCAATGATTTAGTCAATCATGACTATGTTATGAAGCCTCCATAAAAGCCCCAAAGGACAGCTTTTTGGCCCTTTTTCAGAGAGCTTCCACATCGGGGAACCAGAACACTTCTGCATGCCACTTTTCAGGGCCCCAAATTCCACGAGGACATAAGATCTCTTGTTCAGGACCTCGCCCTATGTATCTCTTCATACATTTGTATGATTTGTATCCTTTAGTATCCTTTTATAATAAATCAGTAATCTAGTGAGTAAATGGGTTTTCCTCAGTCTGTCAGCTGCTCTGGCAAATTAAACCCAAAGAGGGGGGTCATAGGAACCTCGATTTATAGCCAGTTAGTCAGAAGCACGGGTATCAACCTGGACTTATGATAGGCACCTGCTCATGGGATGGAGCCCTTTACCTGTAGAATGTGATTCTATCTCTGGGTAGATAGTGTCAGAATTGAGGAAAATTGTATGACACCCAGCTAGTGTCCAAGAATTGGACCCAAGAATCCTTTTTCAGTATATGTGTGAGGCAGAGGGTGCCTGCACGACCAGCCCCAATAGAAACCCTGTGCCCTGAGTCTCTAAGGAGCTTCCCTGACAGAGGGCATTTCCTGTTGTCAGAGAATCAAGCACGTGGTATGTGACTCCGCTGAGAGAAGGCTCCAGAAGCTTGTGCCTGGTTCCCCCCAGGGGCTTCTCCCCAAGCCTTTTTCCTTTGCTGATCCTGCTAAGTATCCTTTTGCTGTAATAAATTTAGCTGTGAGTATGACCACACACCCAGTACTCCTAGCCAATCATGGAACCTGGGGGCCATCTTTGGAACCTCGACACAAATGGGTTTCATTAAGTATACAATTAAAATCAATTTCACCTGTTTCTTTTTGCTTAACGCGGCTGCTGGAAAATTCATCATGATGGATGTGCTCACGTTATGTTTCCATTGACGTTACTGCTCCAGCACCTTGGAATGGCAAATGCTGAAGCAGTGAGGCCAGAGCTTCCATTTTATAAGAGAAACTGAGGCCCAGAAGGGGTGGTGGGTGTGGCTGAGACGACAGATCAAGGAGGGAACAGGAGGACATGAGCAGGGAACCTGCTGCAGGACTCCAGCCCCCAGGTACTTACCAAGACGGACTTCGAGTGGTCGTCTTGAGGACTGAGGACTTTCTGGACAGGAGTGTCCGACTTCCTTTGTCACTGGACTTACTCCGGGCGCTGAGTGGCCACCTGACCCGGTCCCCAGTGGCCAGCCCCTTGATTTTGGCAGCGGTCACTGGAGTGGCTTTGGGGGTGTCAGTGCCAGGGTTTGAGTGGGTGGGTGGCTTCCGGGCACGGCCGAGGTGCTCTTTCAGCCGGGAGGCAGCGTCTAAGGGTCCACCATGCAGATATTAGGCTGCGTGGGCAGAGATGGGGCTATCTTGAGGGGTCAGGAGTGTGTCCTCATCTGAGTCCGAGGTGCTGGGAGTGGCAGGCAAGGGGTCTGAGTTAAGCCAGGGTGGGCAAGGACTTGCTGACAGACGTGGGTGATGTCTCCTGGACTCCTGGAGCGCCCGCCAGCTCCTGGGACCGAGCGCTGCTGTTGTTGGTGCTGCCAGGGGACACGTGTGCCAGAGCCATGGGCACGGCCTCCCGCTGCTCAGACTCACAGGGTGACACCAGGCACAGCGCCACGTCCTGTGAGGAGGCCCTGGGCCGCGCTCGAGGGCCGCAGAGTGCGAGGTTCAGCCCGGCTTCACTCATGGTGGTAGTGGTAGCACCTGCTCAAGGGAGACGGACAGAGACTCGTCCACCTCTGTGGAGCGTGGGGAGCCCACCTCGGCGGGCAGCGAGAGCGTGGTCACTGAGGGGGAGGCATCCGGCCTGGCCTCCCCACCCCGCAGCTGGCTCAGTGATAGCGGCCCGCAGTTCTCAGCTGGCTCCTGGTGGGCTCCGACGGGCGAGGGTGTGCATGGCTGGGGCGTGCTGGCGGCCAACAGCAGTTGCAGGGTTTTCTCCTCCAAGATGCCACCCTCCTCTCAGCCGGGCTCAGCCCCAACTGCGGGCTCCTCTCCTGGCTGGGGGTAGCCACCAGCTGCGGGTCCCGGAAGCTGCCGGCCACGGTGGGTGGTCTGGCGTCTCCGCACCGGAAGCGGAGGGGCGGGGGCTTCGGGACCCATTCTCTACAGTCGGGACACCTGGGCGTGGTGTGTAGGTTGCTCTGCGGGGCTTGAGAGCCACCTGGGCATCTTCCTTCTTGCTGCCGACCACAGTGGAGGCAGCCCGGCACCTCCTGTGGTCGGGGTCCTTCTTCACCTCCCTGGAGGTGGGCAGGAGTGAGGGGCGGCTTCGAAAAATGCAGGCTTAAAAGACAGAGTGCAGCAAGCACGCACGCACTGAGGTGTCAGCTATTTTGTGCAAAATATTTTAAGCTTCAGTTAAGAATTCTGATTTTTTACCTATAAATAGAATGTCGGGGAGACAGTGTTATGTCAATCCAAACATTTTCTTCTATTTCATCTTCAGATGAAGCTATCTCTTGTAATTATATAATTATATTTACATATATAATTTTTTGAAGACTTTTACTTGGGGGAAGGGATCAGAGACTGAAATCTTTACATGAGATGTTCTTGTTTAAAGAAAGCTTTTCTAATCTGTCTTCCTCTTCCTTAGTTTCACTGTGTATAAATGGAGATTCTGATTTAGAATTACCTGTGTCAATTTTGATACTCTCATATTTTCCATGTTCGAAAGTCTTCTAACTAAAATAAAATTTATTCTTCCAGTAGAAGCTTTCTGGTACCCTAATATGGCCACTTATTAAGCTCATACAAGCTGGGATGTGTCTAAACCTGTGGGCTGCATATCGGCTTGGTCTTCGTGCACACAAAAACTCAGTCATTTGACTTAATCTCAAGATGTTAAATTACTTGAATTTCAGATTTTTTAAAATAACAATTTATACCCACAAAAATACAGTTCTCCAACACATCTCCCACAAGGACTTCGTTTCTCCCTGCGCCCCAAATGCATTTCTCTGCTCTACCTGTCTGTCACCCTCAATCCCACCCTCTACCCTTCCCGTCTGTCAAAGGATTGCACTCTCCTTCCTTACTGTAAAATTAGAAGCCTTCTAAGAAAAACCCTTGCATGATGATTTCTCATCACTCCAAACCCTTTTGTCTTCACGAGTTTCTTTTCTCCCCGTCCCGTTTCAGGGGAAGAGGTGCTTTTCTTCTCACCTGCTTCTAATTCTTTTTTATCCTGTTTCCTGGGAAACGTATTCCATTAATTCTCCATCCCCCTTCCCAATTTTCCATCATTTCTAACTTCTTTCTCTCTGTTTCCAAATATGTCAGTTGTCCTCATATTTTTAAAATCACCGTTGATCCGGTTATCTCCTATCCATCTCTTGGTTCTTATAACACAAGCAGTAGAGTAAGTGGGTCCTGACTAGATAGTCTGCTGCCCATCTTCCTGGGTTTGCAGCCCAGCTCCACCACCTGTTAGCTATGTGACCACCAGCAAGTTACTTAATCTCTGAGTGTAAAATACAGATGACCATACTGCTTTTATTAGCTCATCATTATCTTTTTATTTTCAAAAAGATTAACCATATTTCCCCCTATCTTTTCTTCTGTGGCCTCTCTTCCCTACCAAGTGTAGAAGGTTGTTGGAAATTTAAAGTCAAAACAGATATGCAAAAATGCAACTTCATTTTCTCACAGGTGAATTTAACTTACTCATAAGCCCGGTTTCTACTCCATGAAATTAGCCCTTGGAGGAAAACGAGGAGCTGCTGATTTTAAAGGTTATCTGGTGCATCAAAGCTCAATTTAAGCCTCTTCCATTGTATGTGCCTAATTACATCTAAGGGAAGAGAAGGAAGCTCAGGGCAGTCCTATCAATAGCCTTCTAAGTGAAAAAGAATGTGTAGCAGGTTTAGCCTTAGAATCAGAGACAGAAATTTTTATCTCTACAGCTCAATGTCAATTTCATTGACAAAGACAATGAGGTGTAGCCTGTGAGGGGATGCTTTTTATCACAGCATTATATCTGAGAAAATAACTTTCCTGTGCAACTGCTGGGTGTATCTTTCCAAAGAATGGACAAGAATAGGAACAATACTGTAAACAGTATTTCATTATTCTGAATTTTTTAGCTGACTCTTCTGCAATATTTTCCATTGTGTGTTAACACTCATCTAGCAAAATAGATACATATTTACTGAAACAAAAAGCTTAGAATTTTTAAATAAATATACTTTAATACATTGTGGTATAAGGAAGTCTTAGCATCAAGTGCATTCTAAACAAATGCATTCTAAGCTGCTAAATTGACCTACACCAAAAGAACAGCAAAACATAATCTTGGAGAGTTAATCTCTGACTGCTCAATCTTTTCTTACAGTGGGGTGCGAAAAGATTAAAGACTGCATTCCTCCGACCCTGCTTTTTCTCATGTGTTGAATCTTGTCTCTCTTAGGATACTGGAGCAATGCCTACAATAGCCTGAATTGCAGGAGGTAAGGCAGCTTAAATCAGAGAGACCATTCTGATTAGATGAGACTTGTTGCAAAATTCACCACGTTTAAATTAGACTGAGGTTCTAGAATGAAGGGGGGAGGTAATTAAGCAGCTTGTGGATGGAAGATTACTTCTACTCCAAGGAAAAATGTGCTTTGGGATTTTCTTCCCTCCTAAAGTCAGCCAAAACTCAGCTCCCCTCCCTCTTCACTTTTTCCTATTTACTGCCTAAAGGAAACAGTATTCACAAAGACCAATTACATAATTATTTAATTATTTGGATGGCCACCTTCCCTGAACAAAATGATAGTATCAGGTGCTCATCCAGAGTGCAACTTATGCAAGACTGAAGACATCTGGTCCTTTGGGTCACGGTGACACAGAGCTCAGATGTGGGGATGGGTGTGTACTGTGACACCAAGCCTAAATCATGGTCAGCCATTAAACCACAGCTGATAAAAAAACATCATTTTATAGTTGAGTCATGATTATTGCATTTTCCTGTAGGCATTTGAAAAGAAATAAATGTGAAGTAATCTGTTCAGAACTATGGGAAATAAGTGAGCAATTCATGTACTAAAAATAATTGTCCCCTTTATTATTGAAAAAATTGTGCATTTCACTAAATATGTCTGCTAATTTCTCTGATAAATATTTTAATAAAATAGATTTAGTAGAATCTTAATATATGACACAAATTCTCAGACCATCCATTAGCCAAGCTCATTTGTTTATTTATAGAAATACTAAAACATTTTCCATTACTAACAGAAGTTGGTAGGTCAAGACTATCCCTGCTGGGCTTCCCTGGTGGCACAGTGGTTGAGAGTCCGCCTGCAGATGCAGGGGACACGGGTTCGTGCCCCGGTCTGGGAAGATCCCACATGCCACGGAGCGGCTGGGCCCGTGAGCCATGGCCGCTGAGCCTGCGCGTCCGGAGCCTGTGCTTCGCAATGGGAGAGGCCACAACAGTGAGAGGCCCGCATACCACACACACACACACACACACAAAAAAAAGACTATCCCTGCAGGCATGACTAACACAAGATATCAGGAAGTATAGCCTACATTTTTTTTTTAAGTTTTAAGTCAAGAAAATGCACAAATCATAAGTATACAGCTCAAAGAATTTTTACAGAAGGAAACATACCCATCCAACTACCACACAGATCATGACACAGAACATTACCAGAATCCCAGGAACTTCCTTTGGGTCACATCTCCGTAACTACCACTTAGAAGGGAATTGCTCATCTAACTTCTATCACCACACTTCAGTTTTCACTGTTTTTGAACTTTAAGTGGAATCATACAAAGTGCATATACATGTGCTCTTATGTGTCTAATTTCTTTTACTCGATAGTTTGTGAGATTTATCTATGGTATCACAGTAGTTTTCATTGTTGCATAGCTCCCTTGTGGAAATATACCCAAATTTATTTATCCATTGGTGGCATTTGAGTTGCTTGGGGCTGTTACAAACAATGATGCTCTGAACATTCTGGTACATGTCTTCTGGTATACATGCATAAGCATTTATCTTGGGAATAAACCTAGGAGAGAAATTGCTGAGTCATAGATTATGTGTACAGTTTTCCAAAGTGGTCTTGCAAATTTAAACTCTCACCATTAGAATACAGAAGTTCCAGTTGTTCTACATTCTCAGCAACTCTTGGCATTGTCAGATTTTTAATTTTTGCCATTCTGGTAGATGTATAGTAGTATCTCATCATGTTTTAATTTATATTTCCCTGATGACTAAAAATTTGAGTGTCTTTCTTTAATGCTTATTGGTCATTTGGATATATTCCTTTGGGAAGTTCTGGTTCAAGACTTTTTCTACGTATTAATTAGTTTGTCCTGTCTTTTATTGATTTGTCAGACTTAATTAAATAATCTGGATGAGTCATCTATTGTATATAATATATAGCAAATTTCTTCCTCCACTCTGTGGATTGTCTTTCATTCTCGTCATGATAATTTTTAAAAAGAGGAGCTCTTAATTTTAATTAAATTAAATTTAGTAAACTGTTCTTTTATGATTATTGCTGCTTGCTCTCTGCTTGTGAAATCTTTGTTTAATAAATCTTTGCCTACCACAAGGTCATAAAGAAATTTTCTCTCTTATATTATCTTCTAGAAGTTTTATTGTTTTTATTTTTTCTATTTCACCTGCATTTGACTTTTGAGGCTTGTATGAGGTGGGGATCAATGTCCATTTTTTCCCACATGGGTAGCTAGTTGATTGAGCACTATTTGGACCTGAAACCATCTATTGCAATAATATTTTGTTTTTAATCAGTTGACCAAATATGTGTGGATCTGTTTCTAAATTACTCATCCTACTTTATTGGCCTAGTTCTCTATCCTTGGGCCAGTATCCTACTCTTGATTATTATTACTTTTAGCAAGACTTGATATCTAGTAGTCTAAGTCCTCCAACTTTGTTCATCAAGGTTCCCATATCTATTCTCAATTCTTTGCTTTTTGATATGAATTTTAGGATCAGCTTTATATTTCCTAAAAAAAAGCCTACTGGAGTCTATAGATCAATATAGGGACAAATTATATCATTGTAATATTTAATTTTATCCATAAACACAAGTTATTATTCCATGTATTTAGGTCTTTAATTTCTCTCATTAATGTTTTAAGCTTTTGTATTCTTTTTTTTAAAGTATCATTAGACTTTAATATTTTTTTTTTCATGAAAGAATCAGCAATTGATTTGGGGGTTTTTTTGGTCCCAATCTCATCGCAGAGTTTGTTGGAACCATTTTCAAAACTGCTCAGCTTTGTAATTCAGAATGCTGTCTTCACTTTGGCCTACCTGGTGGAGGTGTGTGGCTTATGTCACTGAGCTTTCACTAAGGTAAGGTTGCATGTGTGTATGTGTCCCTGGGAAACAAACAACTGGAAGAAACATATTCTTTCTAATAAGTATCAAATCCCTCTTAGGTTAATTGCCTCAATATAGTTAAAAGTGAGTAATTCTACTGAGGTCTAATAAAAATCATTAGAAGGAAGCACCTTGCACACACAAATATATAAACTATATGTTAAATATGCAAATTTGGAGAACTGAGGGTCATGTGGTTTAGAAGAGAAGAGGTATTTTGAATGAAATGAGATAATGGTCTAAATGACCTCTAATGTCTTTTTCAAGTTCACCATCCTATGATTAGTGGGCAAGCCATTAGTACATATCAATTTTATACCCAGAGTAGAAAAATATCAGCTTGTCATTTGAAAAAACCTGTGGAGAGCTCCTTAATTCTCATCATATGTCTGTCTCCCCAGTTCTGGGTTCTTGGCCTCTGAGATTGTAATCTCATCTTTTGTCATCTTGCTTTGATAATGGTTTCTCTATTGCATAATCTTTAGTATCCCCTGCTCCACTACTGAGGAAGTGGAAAAGCACTGATTGCCCAGTGCATATAGCAGCCTTTTGGTGCTGGTAGACACTGTCCTAATGGAAAAGCAGAAGGCAGGGCAAATTGAGAACGTTTCTGTCCTTAAGAACAATGTGCAAATGTTACTTTTCCAATTTCCAAATTTTCCAAGTTTATTTTCAATGGGTTTTCTGTTTCTGTTGTTCCCTCTTTTTTTTTTTTTTTTGCTTTTTATTTTTTTAATTTTATTTATTTTTTAAAATTTATTTATTTTTGGCTGCGTTGGGTCTTTCATTGTTGTGCACGGGCTTTCTCTAGTTGCTGCGAGCTGGGGCTACTCTTCGTTGCAGTGCGCAGGCTTCTTATTGTGGTAAGCCTTTGTATTCTTATATGTCTTCAATAGATTTATTCCTAGGTCTTTGATATTTAAAATTTTCATTTAAAAACTAAACTTACAATTTTAAAGATGTTAAACTTTATTTTAAATAGTTCATTACTAACATATAGAAATACCACTGGAGAAATTTGTACAAGATTTGTGCTATTTCTGTCTTAAACACTAGGGGTAATTTATGAACAAAGCTTTCTGGGCTGAAAAATTTCTTTATGGAAGGTTTTAAATTATGGATTCAACTTCATTAATAGATATAAAATTCAGGATTTAAATTTCTTCTTATGTTAATTTTATTTATTGTGTTTTGCAAGAAATGTGTCCATTTTATCTAAATTGTCAAATTTATTGGCAAGATGTTGTTCAAATATCTTTAATTTCTAAAGTTTCTATAGGATCCATAGTGAGTTAACCTTTTTCCATTCCTGATATTAGTAATCTATACTTTTTCTCTTTTTTTTAACAATTTTTCTAAGATTTATAATTTCAACTCTTTGAATTTTTTTGGAATTTGTTTTACAGATACTTGAAAAATGATGCGTATCCTGCAGTTTTCAGTACAGTGTTCCATGTATGTCACTTAAGCCAAGTTTTAAAATTTAGTTATTTAAATCTTAAGTTTCCTATATTCAGCTGACCTTTTTTTTCTTTTTTTTGTGTGTGTGGGGTCTATACATTTGTTACTGAAAAAAAGTATGTTAAATCTCCAAATCTAATAGATTTGTATATTTCTATTTTTCTTCTTAGCTCTATGTCAGAGAGAGAGAGACAGGAAGACAGAGGAAGTCAGAGAGAAAAGCAGAGTAATAGAGAGAGAGAGAGAGAGAGAGAGAGAGAGAGAGAGAGAAGGAGGAAAGGGAGAACATACTTTGACATAAATCATAACAATAATTTTTTGGATCTGTTACCAAAGACAAAGGAAACAAAAGCAAAAATAAACAAATGTGACCTAATTAAATGTAAAAGCTTTAATGCAACAAAGGAAACCATTGACAAAACAAAAAGACAACCTACTTAATGGGAGAATGTATCTGCAAATGATATAACCAATAAGGGGTTACTACCCAAAATATATAAACAGCTCATACAACTCATATCAAACACATAAACAACTCAGTTCAAAAATTGGCAGAAGATGTGAATAGACATTTTTTTCTAAAGAAAGACATACAGATGGCCAACAGGTACATGAAAAAATGCTCATATCAATCATCACAGAAATGCAAATCAAAACCACAGTGAGATATCACTTCACACCTGTCACAATGGCCATCAACAAAAAGACCACAAATATAAATGTTGGTGAGGATATGAAGAAAAGAGAACCCTTGTACACTGTTGGTGGTAATGTAAACTGGTGCAGTCACTGTGGAAAACAGTATGGAGGTTCCTCAAAAAAGTAAAAATAAAACTATCATATGATCCAGCAATCCCACTCCTGGGTAAATATCTATAAAAAATGAAAACACTAATTTTTTTAAATAAATTTGTTTATGTATTAATTTTTGGCTGCATTGGGTCTTCATTGCTGCAGGCGGGCTTTCTCTAGTTGTGGCGAGTGGGGGCTACTCTTCATTGTGGTGTGCGGGCTTCTCATTGGGGTGGCTTCTTTTGCTGCGGAGCACAGGCTCTAGGCGCGCGGGCTTCAGTAGTTGTGGCATGCAGGCTCAGTAGTTGTGGCTCACAGGCTCTAGAGCGCAGGCTCAGTAGTTGTGGCGCACGGGCTGTAGTTGCTCCGTGGCACGTGGGATCTTCCTGGACCAGGGCTCGAACCCGTGTCTCCTGCATTGGCAGGCGGATTCTTAACTACTGTGCCACCAGGGAAGCCCTGAAAACACTAATTTTGAAAGTTACAAGCACCCCAAAGTTCATAGCAGCATTATTTACAATAGCCAAGATATGGAAGCAACCTAAGTGTCCATCAACAGAGGAAAGGATAAAGAAGATGTGGTGTGCACGCGCGCACACACACACACACACACAGAGAAATATTAGCCATAAAAAGAAGGAAATTTTACCATTGGCAACAACATGGATGGACCAGGAGGGTATTATGCTTAGTGAAATAAGTCAGAAAGAGAAAGACAAATACTGTATATTTTCACTTATATGTGGTGTCTAAAAAAATAAAACAAACGAATGAATATAACAAAACAGAAACCAACTCACCAATATAGAGAACAAACTATTTACCAGTGGGGAGAAGGAAGAGGGTAGGGGAAAGAGAGAAGTAGTGACTTAAGAGGTACAAAATACTATATGTAAGATAAAAAAGCTACAAGAATATATCGTACAGCATAGAGAATATAGTCAATGTTTTATAATTACTTTAAATGGAGTATAACCTATAAAAATATTGAATCACTATGCCACACACCTGAAACTACTATAATATTGTAAATCAACTATACGTCAATCAAAATAAATAAATAAATAAATAAGGGCTTCCCTGGTGGCTCAGTGGTTGGGAGTCCGCCTGCCGATGCAGGGGACGCGGGTTCGTGCCCCAGTCCGGGAAGATCCCACATGCCACGGAGCGGCTGGGCCCGTGAGCCATGGCTGCTGAGCCTGCGTGTCCGGAGCCTGTGCTCCGCAACGGGAGAGGCCACAACAGTGAGAGGCCCACATACCACAAAAAAAATAAAATAAAATAAAATAAATTCCATACTTTTAAAAGAATGCATTTATTACTACACATGAAAACCTCAATGTTGGAGGTTGGTTCAAGATGGCGGAGTAGAAGGACATGTGCTCACTCCCTCTTGCAAGAGTACCGAAATCACAACTAACTGCTGAACAATCATCAACAGGAAGACACTGGAACTCACCAAAAATGATATCCCACATCCAAAGACAAAGGAGAAGCCACAATGAGACGGTAGGAGGGGTGAAATCACAATAAAATCAAATCCCATAACTGCTGGGTGGGTGACTCACAAACTGGAGAACACTTATACCACAGAAGTCCACCCACCGGCGTGAAGGTTCTGAGCCCCGTGTCAGGCTTCCCAACCTGGGGTCCAGCAATGGGAGGGGGAATTCCGAGAGAATCAGACTTTGAAGGCTAGTGGGATTTGATTGCAGGACTTTGACAGGACTGAGGGAAACAGAGACTCCACTCTTGGAGGGCACATACAAACTAGTGTGTGCATCAGGACTCAGGGGAAGGCGCAGTGACCCCATAGGAGGCTGAACCAGACCTACCTGCTAGTGGTGGAGGGTCTCCTGCAGAGGCGGGGGTGGTTCTGTCTCACTGTGAGGACAAAGACACTAGCAGCAAAAGTACTGGGAAGTACTCCTTGGTGTGAGCCTTCCCAGAGTCCACCATTAGCCCCATCAAAGAGCCCAGGTAGGCTCCAATGTTGGATCACCTCAGGCCAAACAACCAACAGGGAAGGGACCCAGCCCCACCCATCAGCAGACAAGCAGATCAGTTTTACTGAGCTCTGCCCACCAGAGCAACACACAGCTCTACCCACCACCAGTCCCTCCCATCAGGAAACTTGCACAAGCCTCTTAGATAGCCTCATCCACCAGAGGGCAGACAGCAGAAGCAAGAAGAACTACAGTCCTGCAGCCTGTGGAACAAAAACCACATTCACAGAAAGACAGACAAGATGAAAAGGCGGAGGGCTATGTACCAGATGAAAGAACAAGATAAAACCCCAGAAAAACAACCAAATGAAGTAGAGATAGGCAACCTTCCAGAAAAAGAATTCAGAATAATGATAGTGAAGATGATTCAGGACCTTGGAAAAAAACTGGAGGCAAAGATTGAGAAGATGCAAGAAATGTTTAACAAAGACCTAGAAGAATTAAAGAACAAAAAACAGAGTTGAACAATACAATAACTAAATAAAAAACACACTAGAAGGAGTCAATAGCAGAATAACTGAGGCAGAAGAACAGAGAAGTGACCTGGAAGACAGAATGGTGGAATTCACTGCTGAGGAACAGAATAAAGAAAAAACAATGAAAAGAAATGAACACAGTCTAAGACACCTCTGGGACAACATTAAACGCAACAACATTCGCATTATAGGGGTCCCAGAAGGAGAAGAGAGAGAGAAAGGACCCGAGAAAATATTTAAAGAGATTATAGCTGAAAACTTCCCTAACATGGGAAAGGAAATAGCCACCCAAGTCCAGGAAGCACAGAGAGTCCAGGCAGGATAAACCCAAGGACAAACATGCTGAGACACATAGTAATCAAATTGACAAAAATTAAAGACAAAGAAAAATTATTAAAAGCAAGAAGGGAAAAAAAACAAATAACATACAAGGGAACTCCCATAAGGTTAACAGCTGATTTCTCAGCAGAAACTCTACAAGCCAGAAGGGAGTGGCATGATATACTTAAAGTGATGAAAAAGAAGAATCTACAACCAATATTACTCTACCCAGTAAGGATCTCATTCAGATTCATCTGGAAATCAAAATCTTTACAGACAAGCAAAAGCTAAGTGAATTCAGCAGCACCAACCAGCTCTACAACAAACGCTAAAGGAACTTCTCCAAGTGGGAAACACAAAAGAAGAAAAGGACCTATTAAAACAAACCCAAAAGAATTAATAAAATGGTAATAGGAACATACATATTGATAATCATCTTAAATGTGAATGGATTAAATGCTCCAACCAAAAGACACAGGCTTGCTGAATGGATACAAAACCAAGAAACATATATATGCTGTCTACAAGTAAGTGAGGGAGTGAAAAAAGATATTCCATTCAAATGGAAATCAAAAGCAAGCTGGAGTAGCAATACCCATATCAGATAAAATAGAGTTTAAAATAAAGAATGTTACAAGAGACAAGGAAAGACACTACATAATGATCAAGGGATCAATCCAAGAAGAAGAAATAACAATTATAAATATATATGCACCCAACATAGGAGTGCCTTAATACATAAGGCAAATGTTAACAGCTCTAAAAGAGGAAATCGACAGTAACACAATAATAGTGGGGGACGTTAACACCTCACTTACACCAATGGACAGATCATCCAAACAGAAAATTAATAAGGAAACACAAGCTTTAAATGACACAATAGACAGGATACATTTAATAGCAGATTACACTTTCTTTTCAAGTGCACATGGAACATCCTCCAGGGTAGATCACATCTTGGGTCACAAAGCAAGCCTCAGTAAATTTAAGAAAATTGAAATCTAATCAAGCATCTTTTTTCACAACAACGCTATGAGATTAGAAATAAATTACAGGGAAAGAAACATAAAAAACACAAACACATGGAGGCTAAACAATATGTTACTAAATAGCCAAGAGATCACTGAAGAAATCAAAGAGGAAATCAAAAAATACCTAGAGACAAATGACAATGAAAACACGACAATCCAAAACCTATGCAATGCAGCAAAAGCAGTTCTAAGAGGGAAGTTTATAGCAATACAATCCTACCTCAAGAAACAACAAACATCTCAAATAAACAATCTAACCTTACACCTGAAGGAACTACAGGAAGAAGAACAAACAGAACCCAAAGTTAATAGAAGGGAAGAAATCATAAAGATCAGAGCATAAATAACTGAAATAGAAACAAAGAAAACAATAGCAAAGATCAATAAAACTAAAAGCTGGTTCTTTGAGAAGATAAACAAAATTGATAAACCATTAGCCAGACTCATCAAGAAAAAGACAGGACTCAAATCAATAAAATTAGAAATGAAAAAGGAGAAGTTAAAACAGACACCACAGAAATCAATAAAATTAGAAATGAAAAAGGAGTAGTTAAAACAGACACTGCAGAAAGCATCCTAAGAGACTACTACAAGCAACTCTATGCCAATAAAATGGACAACCTGAAAGAAATGGACAAATTCTTAGAAAGGTATAATCTTCCAGGTCTGAACCAGGAAGAAATAGAAAATATGAACAGACCAATCACAAGTAATGAAATTGAGATTAAAAATCTTCCAACAAACAAAAGCCCAGGACCAGATGGCTTCACAGGTGAATTCTATCAAACATTTAGAGAAGAGCTAACACCCATCCTTCTCAAACTCTTCCAAAAAAATTGCAGAGGAAGGAACACTCCCAAACTCATTCTATGAGGCCACCATCACCCTGATACCAAAACCAGACAAAGATACTAGAAAAAAAGAAAATTACAGAACAATATCACTCATGAATATAGATGAAAGAATCCTCAACAAAATACTAGCACACAGAATCCAGCAACACATTTAAAGTATCATACACCATGATCAAATGGGATTTATCCCAGGGATTCAAGGATTCTTCAACATACACAAATCAATCAATGTGTTACACCATATTAACAAATTGAAGAAGAAAAACCATATGATCATCTCAATAGATGCAGAAAAAGCTTTTGACAAAATTCAACACCGATTTATGATAAAAACTCTCCAGAAAGTGGGCATAGAGGGAACCTACCTCAACATAATAAGGCCATATAAACAAACCCACAGCAAACATCATTCTCAATGGTGAAAAAAGCATTTCCTCTAAGATTAGGAACAAGACAAGGATGTCCACTCTCACCGCTATTATTCAACATAGTTTTGGAAGTCATAGGCATGGAAATCAGAGAAGAAAAAGAAATAAAAGGAATACAAATTGGAAAAGAAGAAGCAAAAGTGGCACTGTTTGCAGATGACATGATATTATAGATAGAGAATCCTAAAGATGCCACCAGAAAACTACTAGAGCTAATCAATGAATTTGGTAAAGTTGCAGGACACAAAATTAATGCACAGAAATCCCTTGCATTCCTATACACTAATGATAAAAAAATCTGAAAGAGAAATTAAAGAAACACTCCCATTTACCATTGCAACAAAAAGAATAAAGTATCTAGGAATAAACCTACCTAAGGAGACAAAAGACCTGTATGCAGAAAACTATAAGACACTGATGTAAGAAGTTAAAGATGATACAATCAGATGGAGAGATATACCATGTTCTTGGATTGGAAGAATCAACATTGTGAAAATGACTATACTACCCAAAGCAATCTACAGATTCAGTGCAATCCCTATCAAATTACCAATGACATTGTTTACAGAACTAGGATAAAAAATCTTAAAATTTGTATGGAGACACAAAAGACCCTGAATAGCCAAAGCATTCCTGAGGGAAAAAAACAGAGCTGGAGGAATCAGGCTCCCTGACTTCAGACTATGCTACAAAGCTACAGTAATCAAGACAATATGGTACTGGCACAAAAACAGAAATATAGATCAATAGAACAGGATAGAAAGCCCAGAGTTAAACCCACACACCTATGGTCAACTAATCTATGACAAAGGAGGCAAGGATATACAATGGAGAAAAGACAGTCTCTTCAGTAAATGCTGCTGGGAAAACTGGACAGCTACATGTAAAAGAATGAAATTAGAACACTCCCTAACACCATACACAAAAATAAACTCAAAATGGATTAGAGACCTAAATGTAAGCCCGGACACTATCAAATTCTTAGAGGAAAACATAGGAAGAAAACTCTTTGACATAAATCACAGCAAGATCTTTTTTGATCCACCTCCTAGAGTAATGGAAATAAAAACAAAAATAAAATAAAATAAAAACAAAAATAAATAAAATAAAAACAAAAACAAATTGGACCTAATGAAACTTGAAAGCTTTTGCACAGCAAAGGAAACTACAAATAAGACGAAAAGCAGCCTTCAGAATGGGAGAAAATATTTGCAAATGAATCAACAGACAAAGGATTAATCTCCAAAATATATAAACAGCTCATGCAGCTCAATATTAAAAAACAATCAACCCAATACAAAAATGAGCAGAAGACCTAAATAGACATTCCTCCAAAGAAGACATACAGCTGGCCGAGAAGCACATGAAAAGCTGCTCAACATCACTAAAATGCAAATCAAAACTACAATGAGAAAAAAAAAAAAAAAAAAAAAAAAAAAAAAAACTACAATGAGGTATTACCTCACACCAGTTAGAATGGGCATCCTCAGAAAATATACAAACAACAAATGCTGGAGAGGGTGTGGAGAAAAGGGAACCCTCTTGTGCTGTTGGTGGGAATGTAAATTGATACAGCCACTATGGAGAACAGTATGGAGGTTCCTTAAAAAACTAAAAATAGAACTACCATATGACTCAGCAATACCACTACTGGGCATATACCCAGAGAAAACCATAGTTCAAAAAGACACATGCACCCCGATGTTCATTGCAGCACTATTTACAATAGCCAGGTCATGGAAGCAACCTAAATGCCCATCGACAGACAAATGGTTAAAGAAGATGTGGTACATATATACAATGGAATATTACTCAGCCATAAAAAGGATCAAAATTGCGTCATTTGTAGAGATGTGGATGGATCTAGAGACTGTCATACAGAGTGAAGTAAGTCAGAAAGAGATAAACAAATATCGTCTATTAACACATGTATGTGGAACCTAGAAAAATGGTACAGATGAACTGGTTTGCAGGGCAGAAATCAAGACACAGATGTAGAGACCAAACATATGGATACCAAAGGGGGAAAGTGGCGGGGAGGGTGTGATGGTGTAATGAATTGGGATATTGGGATTGACATATATACACTAATATGTATAAAATGGATAACTAATAAGAACCTGCTGTATAAAAAAATTAATTAAATTTTAAAAAAACTTCAATATTGTTAAAATCAAGTAATCTAATACTTCATTTTTTATTGTATCACACATAGAAGTTATGAAATATCAATGGTTGTGGAATCAGAGTATCTAATTTTTATATAAATGTAAGTATAAATAATTTTCTCTTTGTTTATGGTATTAACTTGTTAAGTAGAAAAATATAATTTCTTAAATACACTGATACATGTTAGTTGAATATTTTCTAACATGAAAATCATAAAAGCAAACCAAGTGATAGGTCACAAAATCTCTGCCTTAAATTTTCCATAACTTGTTTAGGGTGACAGGCACTCTTACAAAATTTTAAAAAATAAGTGAAATCTTCTATCGCTTATAATTTTCTTGGGGAAGGAAAAAAACATTTGCATATGAAAGTATCTCAAGCAAGACTTAAAAGCAACTTAAAATGCAGTAGAAATTAACATATTGCAGTTGAAATAGAAACACAATTAAGAAGATTGAGTAATAATTAACATTTTATAGATTACGAAGCACTTCCACCTGTACTATCCCATCTGATCCTGGCAACAACCCTCAGAGCAAGGTATTATCTTCACCACTATCATTGACAGAGTCAACCAGTAGAGAGACCTGGGCTGACACATAGGTCTTCTCATACATTCATCCTATCTCCCAAATGTAATGACAACTTACCAATGGTGGGCTTTAACTGTGACAGGAGACACATTACAAAGAATAAGACTCAAGTAGACACTGCTCTCCTGGAGCTTATGAATCATGAAGCAGGCAGAAAATAAATCAATGGTCACAATACATAGTGATAAAATCTGTGATGGTGGCAGTGTGAGGTCATATGAGAAATGAAGGGGACCTAAATCAGATCTGGAAGACAGATGATCAGGGAAGTCTATTCTATAGAAAGAAGCCTCTAAGAAAGATGAAATAAAACCCAGAGCTGGGAAAGTACAGCCTGTCTGACGGGCTGAAAGGAGACCATCGTGGCTGGAACATAGATGTAGGGCCCCCCCGGCCATGATGAGGCTGGGCATTTCGAAGTCTGTATTGTTACTTTATACTATAGAGTTAATAAAAGAATACTACCAATTATTGTAAGTATTTAAGAGATTTATAGGAATACTAGTAAGTATATTAGATTGTATTAATGGATTGTATTTCTCAAAGCAGATTTACTTAATTTCTAATTATAAGCTTATTGATAAAAACTCTAAAAGGACTGTTCTACTCAGATATTTTGGGGGCACTGAAGAGATTAGCAGAGACCTAGTGGGTTCTTGATACATATTTGTGAGGTCGAATTATCAGAAATTATAAATGAGTGCCAAAAGTATAAGATGAAACATATCATGCACCCTAGGAGGGCCCGGTGAAGCTCAGAATTAGAACTGTAGGCAAGATTGGAGCATGTACCACATTTCTAGAATGCTGTCTCAATCAATCAAAAGAAAGTTAACCAAGAAAGCATCAGAACTCTAATTCCAGGAAGCAAGACTGCAGTTGTAAAAATTAAGAACAGACTAGTACACTTGGACCACACAGGAAGGCTGATGTTGAAACAAGGAAGGCTTTCAGATCCTATGCCTCTTTATAGTGAAACTGCACAATCTCCAAAACACCTGGGTAAATCCTTTTGAGAGATCCCTTAGGATTCCAAGAGGAGTCTGGCTTCTTCCAGTCAAGGGCTTGCACTTGCAATGCAGATCTTGTTTCTAAGCCACAAAATGTGCAAAGGCATTTTTGGCCATTTTCAGTCACATAGCCAGCCCAGAGAACTCTTCTGGGAAAAGTGCATTCCTGGGAGCAAAATGGTCCCTTAACTGGGCAGCTGTGAGAATGCACTGGACTAGTGGGCCACTTTAACTAGGATCCCATCAAGGTTGAAAACTTGGAGTGAGCAAGCAGTGCCTTGTGGAAGGAGATAACTCTTCCTAAGACAGGGAAAGGACGGCATCAGCCAAGCCCATGTTATGAATCCTGTTCATTTACTTTACCTCATATTCTATCATCCCTTTCCATTACTGAATAGTGCTCATTGTGATGCTCCAGATACATTCCAGGAAATTTGTACCAAGCCTCTTCTATCATCATCCTTGTAGCTCCTAGCCTGGGTGCAGATGTCACTGTCAATATTCATTTCATGCCATTCTAAAGGCTTACTTTAAACATTACTTCTGGAATTTATGAGTGAATTAACGTATTTCTTAGGTTTAGAAAGCCCAACTATTTGAACAAATACAATTTTGGATCTATAATTTCAGATCCTGAAGATTATTTTAATAAGTCAAGATAATAAAATGTTTTCCAAAATTTTAATTCAACGTTGCACTTATGGCTTGATAAAATCTTTCTCATTCATAGTCATGCAATATGTGTTTATATCTTCAAAGGAAGCAGGATAGTCCTAAAACGGATAATAAGCTAAGGCAACTGCAGAGATATCAAAGGTTTGGTATCACCTTTTAATTCCCTCTGTATTGGCTTTCACACTGGGAAGGTTGTAAACAAACCATCATTCAAGTCTCTTAATATCATGAACCCAGATTGGTAAAAAACTGGTGAGTCGACTCCTCTATAACAACCTGTTGATTGACTTAATTGTTCCGTTTTCAAATCCTGTTAAAACTCTTTTGGTGTCTATGTGAAGGTACTCAAAGCATCTCCACTGGCAGATTACTATTCCTGGACATAGGCTATGTGACATGAAGAGCACCTTAGTCTAAATTTTCCACGAGTGCTGCATAATTTCATTGCTTAGACTTCCCCTATCTGATCATTCTAGTGCAGAAACAGCATGGAGTCAGATGGGTCAGATCTAAGCCCTGGCTCTGCCACTTTTCAGCAGATATTACTTCACCTCTAGGAGTTTCAGTTGCTTCATCTATGAAATAATAGTGATATCAGAGTACCTTGGAGAATACTGAGTGGATTAAATGAGATGTTTATGAATCCTCCAAAAACCTGTTTGGTACAAAATAGCGAGACAGTATATACTAATTTTTTCTGTCAATGGCAGGAATCTACAACCTAATGCTTTCTCCACCTCCCTTGCCTTAAAGAAAACAAACTCTCTGGGCTTCCCTGGTAGCACAGTGGTTGAGAGTCCGCCTGCCGATGCAGGGGACACAGGTTCGTGCCCGGGTCCGGGAAGATCCCACATGCCGCGGAGCGGCTGGGCCCGTGAGCCATGGCCGCTGAGCCTGCGCGTCCGGAGCCTGTGCTCCGCAACGGGAGAGGCCACAGCAGTGAGAGGCCCGTGTACCGCAAACAAACAAACAAACTCTCCCCAGAGCCATCACTCAAGTGCTTATTCTTCCTTGTTTCCATATGGTCAGGTAAGAAGAGGCTATTTTCCCACCTGCTCACTAGCTCTTCCAGACCTTATTCTTCTACCCTCCCTTGAAGACCTTTCTCCCCATAACTTCATCCTCTTCCCCTCCGTTGATTTATTTCCTTCACCTATAGTCATATTCAAACATTTCTTATCTTAAAAAAACAGCTAAATAAATAGTGTTACCCTTGACTCTGTGCCCCTAATTACCATAACAATCTCTTCCTTGACATAAAAGATAAGTATATTCCTCTTCCAGATCCTGTGCTAAGAGCTGAAAGTGAAATGAGTAAGTCAGAATTCTTGCCCTGAATTTGTTCATGGTACTGGAAATAATGTATCTCTATTATCATATTTAGTACATTGTATTTCCGTTCTGTTTCCTCACTTGTAAACAGGAGATAATAAAAGTTTATTTTTTGCTCATGCAAATCTGATATGGATCTGGTAGCCTTCCACAGATTGCATGGCTGGGAGAGAGAAAGCTTCAGGGTCCTATGGGATGTTCTGAAAGACCTGGTCTGCCACTTGCTTACATCACTTATGCCCACATCCAACTGACCAGAACTAAGTCACAAGTCCCCAACCTAATGTAAAGTACAAGGAAGCCTGAAAATGCAGTTTTTATGTGTTCCCTGGAAGAGAAAACTGTGGTAAACATACACCGTTATCTCTGCTTAACATTAATATCATCTTTTAAATTACTGTTTCTTTCAGAAGTATGTAATCTCTTAAGGGAAACGTACTCATCTTTACTAATTTTTTTTTTTTTTTTTTTTTGCCTCTCTACAGTACATGGCAAGCACTCAATGAATGTTTGTTAAATAACTGACAGACTCATTGACTGAATGAATGAGTGACTTGAGAATGAATGAATGGTTGATTGTCTGAAGTCATTTGCTGATGGTTAAAACTAGAACACAATAGGCTTCACTGGTGGCGCAGTGGTTGAGAGTCCACCTGCCAATGCAGAGGACACGGGTTCATGCCCCGGTTCGGGAAGATCCCACATGCCGCAGAGCGGCTGGTCCCGTGAGCTATGGCTGCTGGGCCTGCGCGTCCGGAGCCTGTGCTCTGCAATGGGAGGGGCCACAGCAGTGAGAGGCCCACTTACCGCAAAAAAACAAACAATCCAAATAAAAACCTAGAACACAATATCACAAATACTCCTATTGGGAGACAATTCCCCATGGGTCTTTCACGTTTCTATACGTCTTGCAAGTGAGTCACTGGCTGCCCTTTGTTCTAGTCTATCTCAAGGATATTCACCTAACAATCAGCCTTATAAGATAGAGATAATGTCTCCCTCCAGAGCTCAGAGAAGTTTTATTCACAGCCTTTTAAGATAGAGATGATGCTCTGAAACAAAGGGCAGGCATGACTACTCTTCAATAAAATAAAGTAATGCCTAACTCCAGAGCAAAAGGGAAGCATGCTTACTGCCCTTTATAAAAGATTCAGGGGCCCAAGTGCCCAAAGCTCAGAATTCCTCTCCTATAATGCAACCCACTCTATGTGCAGGTGTCATTTGGCCCTATTCACATCACAATATGGGAATAGGGCCTCAGGAAAGCACCAAAATGCAGATACTCTGGCTACTGCTATTGCTGTGAGTAATAAATAGGCCTTCATCTTTGACCCAGGAGTCTCATTTCTTCTGCCAGCATCCATGAAACTGTCAGACTAACTTGTTAGCCTACTGTAAGCAAGGGAAAATCTCAGACACTTCACAGTTCTAGACAACTCCTTCCACTAGAAATTTGCATTGTTTTATGTCCATTTTGCTTTTAGCTTGCCTTGTTTTGCATGACTTTTGTACATAAAGTTAAAAATCCAGCTCCTCCCAAAAATGTTTTGCATATCTTTGCTTCTTTTGTCCTTGTTTTGCAGATAAATGTAAAAGCAGTTTCCTGTGTTTATTTACCAAAAAATATCCATTTTGTTACAAATGTAAAAAAAATTGTCATGCCGCGGACAATTATATATTTTTGAGGTCCAATAGAACTGTTGATGTCATTACTGCCCCTTGCTAAAGTTACAAAAGTTCCTGTTCACAAAAGGCATTAGCAGACATTGTGATTAGAATGATCTAACACACAAGAGGGTCTGTTAATGCATGGGATGTTCCAAGCAGTTTGGAATGTTTCAGAATGCCTTTCCGCCTCCCCTTTGTTCTGGTGAACACAGTCTTTGCTAGAGTGCAGGTGTGTTCCTGAGATGCTTGTCCTTGAAGGGAGCAAGCACTGTGCCAGAACCCAGCAGAAGCATTTTTCCAATTTCCCATAGGAAAAAGTGAATGGAATGGTAAATCGTTTGTGAAGCCAGATGAAAGCACTGCATTAATGCATGGATTTGTACCATTCCTTGTTCTCTTAGATGCCCGCTAGTTTGTCTTGCTGCAAATGGCCCACTGGAGCCAAAAGAGAATAAATACAAATTTCTTAAGAATCAGATGAGTTTTCCATTGGCTGACATTGATGAATCCTCAGTCTCTAAAGAGTTCTTCAAACTCAGTTCTTCAACGTTGATTCTCTCAGAATCTTATAGAGTAAAATCTTTCTCTGTGGTCTTAATAAGAGTGGAAAGATTCAAGCTACTGCCTGAGAGAGTGGAAGAGGGATGATGTTGTCCTCTCTAAACCACTGGTGAGCAAGACTAAAAGCACCGTGATTTATGCTTTAGTAATTTGTTTGTAATAGAAAGACAATTTCCCTTTGATTAATGGAAGATTCTTAATGGATTCAGCTATTTATTAATTTCCAGCAAGGACAATGTTGTTTTCCTAAAAGAAATTAAATCAAAGCAGCTGTAAAAGCTAGGATTTGGGGAGTTCTAGAAAAAAAATTTCTCTTTTAATTTAAAATAAGAATTACACATCTATAATGTCCCAAAAGAGTCTCAGAAAGAAACAACTGCTGTAAGTCCCCTACATACAAATGAGTTCCATGCCAACAGTGCGTTCGTAAATCCAATTTGTTCATAAATCCAACAAAGTTAGCCTAGGTACCCAACTAACACAATTGGCTATATAGTACTGCGCTGTAATAGGTTTATAATATGTTTCACACAAATAATACATAAAAAAACACAAAAACATTTTTAATCTTACAGTACAGTACCTTGAAAAGTACAGTAGTACAGTACAACAGCTGCCATACAGGGGCCAGCATCGAGTGAACAGACTAGAAGAATTACTGACTGGAGGAGGGGGAGGAGGTGGGAGATGGTAGAGCTGAAGGATTGTCAGCAATGGGAGATGGAGGGCAAGCTGCAATTTCACTCACGCCTGGTTCTGGTTCCTTGATAGAATCAATTCTATCTACCCACTTGAGAAAATGATCCAGTGACGTCTGGGTCATAGCTCTTTTTTCTTGTCGTAGATGACACAATAGCACTGGACTGCATTCTGAACGGGTGCTGCAACCTTCATGGATAGTTTAACGTTCGGGTCCTGTGACTCAAAAACTAACAGTGCCTCCTCATAGAAAGAAAATCCCCTTGCTATTTCCTGCGTTGTGAATCTCTTCAGTTCTTCAGTTACTTCTTCTTCCTCTTGTCTCTTTGTCCTTTCTCTGGGCCTCCGATTCCATCAGGTCTTCATTAGTAAGCTCCTCCTTGTGTTGCACGGCAAGTTTCATCATCGCTTGGCTCTTCTCAGCAGTACCATCTACATCACCCCTGATTTTATGCTTGCTTCTAAACATCCTGGGCTTGAAATAAAGATACTGTACTACTGTACTCTGTACAGGACTGTACAGTAAAGTACACATAAGCACAACCACTTGTAGAGGGTGCACGCACATGACAATGCACGCCAGACACGTGAACTAACTTATGTGATTGGACATGCAAATGCACGCTTGCATCTTTGAAAGTCCTCAACTTGAAGGTTTGTACGTAGGGGACTTACTATAGTTTAATTTTTCATGGATTAGGTTTCTTAAGATGGCATAAAAAATCATGTTTTTAGCAACAGCTTTTGATGCTCAAGGCACCATAAGATGAAAAAGAAGTTTATAAAACACAAATAATAAGGGATTTATCTTATAGGGCTTTATCTCTGAATTTACTTTTAAAGCTGATGAAAAGTAACAGATATCCAGTACATATAAGCATATTGATTGTCCACAGCACGAACCCATCACAAGCTGTACTACTGTCTCCGTCAGGTTCTTGCACTGTGGTTTGGCCCAGGCTACCAGCAAGTGTGTCTAGTTCCTTACTTAGTGCTAGAAGACAATCATATTTTTATGTTACTCAAACATGAGACTCAGTAAATAATTATAAAATTGTGTTAAGATGTCTAAGCAAAATTCTTCCACTGCTTCTGGCACAGTGCTTTGTCCCCTTCAAGGATGACCAGCTAGGGAACACACCTGCACTCCAGCAAAGGTTGTGTTCACCAGAACAAAGGGGAGGTAGAAAGATATTCTGAAACATTCCAAACTGCTTGGAATATGCCATGTATTAACAGATCCTCTTGTGTATTGGATCATTCTCATCACAATGTCTGCCAATGCCTTTTGCAAACAGGAACCTCATATAAAATCAAAATGAGATCAATGAACGGTCCTTTCCACTCTCCTGTTGTACAAATGCACCCTTTGCGAACTGACTGGAAAAGGGGTGTTAGTATGTGGTGAGGAGTGGGTGGGGACGAGGAAAATGAGGTCTTCTCAGATATTCTACTCAGGCCCAGAAGATACAGATGACTACTTACTGGTTGTTTTTGTTCTTTAGAGCTATCACTCAATACAAGTTATTTTGGGGTCTTCATTTATTTGCTTATATAACTAATACACATTTATTGTAGAATGACTAAAACACCTAGAAAAGCAAAAATACCTAGCACCCCCTGAAATCATTTGATTATCCTACCAGCATAGATGGCTACCATTGTGTGTTGGCATAATAAGAGTGTCCTAGTCTGTTTGGGCTGCTGTAACAGAATAAATACCATAGACTGGGTAGGTAATAAACAACAGAAATTGACTTGTTACAGTTCTGGAGGTTGGAAGTCTAAGATCTGAACACCAGCATAGTTGGGTTCTAGTGAGGGTCCTCTTCTAGGTTGCAGAAGGCACCCCTCATTGTATACTTACATGACAGAAGGAGCAAGGGAGCTCTCTGGAGTTTCTTTGTAAGGGCACTAATCCCATTCAGGAAGACTCCACCCTCATAACCTCATCACCTCCAAAAGGCCTCACCTCTTAACACCATCACATTGGGCATTAGGCTTCAGTTATGAATTTTGGAGGTATACATTCAGTCCCTAGCAAAGAGTAATCAAATCTTTAAGTGAGGCTTCCCTGGTGGCGCAGTGGTTCAGAGTCCGCCTGCCGATGCAGGGGACAAGGGTTCGTGCCCTGGTCCAGGAAGATCCCACATGCCACGGAGTGGCTGGGCCCGTGAGCCATGGTCGCTGAGCCTGCGCATCCGGAGCCTATGCTCCACAACGGGAGAGGCCACAACAGTGAGAGGCCCGCGTACCATAATAAATAAATAAAATTAAAAAAAAAATAAAAATCTTTAAGTGGTTACAGAGTATCTACAGCTGCATACTCTAGAAAATTCCAGGCCCCATCTGCAAACACACCTTCCTACTTATACACTCCTCTGATTTTCCTTTCCCCTTTTCTTTCCTCAACCCCTCAGGAACAAAGGGGAGGGATGCCGAGGAAATACTGTCCTGATGTCTATGTAAGGAGAGTCATTCTTACTGTCATTCTTACTGTAGCCCCACTGGCTCAGAAGTCTGCCCTTCACCATGGATCCAACCTGGAGATAAGAGGACCAGGCTCTTCCTATATGGTTAAGTGAATGGACATTCCCCTGTCACTTTTATAAATTCAAGATTTCCCTCTGCCCAGAGATTTGGTAGAATAGAAGCTCACCTTACATGGATGAATGAAATTCAAGAATTTGCTTTCTGCCTAAAATTCCCTCCTATTAACTGTGGACAGACTGGTACATACCAAGTGATAAACCAACCACTGTGTCCCACAGCCAATTTGGCTCAGAGCAGATGGTGGTGCCAGACAGGAGAGATGAATAGATTGAACTAGCCTCCTCTGGCCTTTGAGTTATATTCAAGTGAAGCTTGTCTTCCCATCATAATTCTTATTCAATTCCAGGTGTATGGGCCTGATTCTAAAATATCAGCTCTGTGAGCCCCACTCTTGCTACCCTTTCAACACTCTCATTTCTCACTTCCTACTCCTTCAGGGACATTTTTTTTCAGTTTAAATAACTGAATCAGGAATTTCTGTCTAGCATGCAAAGCCAAGAAATAAATTTGGTTTAGGACAAGCTGAGCTAGAGTCTGCACCACTTTTCATTGCCACACTGTAGCTCTGCATTTTCCATCAAAGCACACATGACAATGGATTTACCTGCTTTAAAAAATGCTTCCTGGCCAGGCAGCCAAACTTTCAGCATCACTGACCTCTGACCAAAGACCTGCACCCCTTTCCTCTTTGCTTCTGTCTTCTTGGTTTCCTCTTCAGTCCCAGAAAACCTCTTTAGTGAAGGTGACTTGTTTTGATTTATCCGTACAAAACAGCAGTAGCAAAGGTAATGCCTTGTCCTTCCCCACCTCATCATTAGCTTTTCCTTGGAGTAGTTCCTGTTATATTGGCAAAGTTACTATGCCAGGAAGGTAGTAGACTATGCCAGGAAGTCGGAGTCCTGGACTGAGCCATCTGTCACTTTGGTGCCAGAATCACTGCAGGAGCGACGTGTTGTTTTCTTCTACTGACACTGATAGCAAGGTGGTTACACTCTATGCTTGAGTATTATTTTAAGAAAAATGCATTACAACCTAAAAATCCTACTTATAGAACACGGTCTCCTCTTTAGAAAAGGTGTGATCTGTTTTTGTTGATGCCTCTAATAACGCATGTATCCACCAACATGTCTATTCCTACAACAATAGGTCTGAATTAGTTACATTTGTACATCACGATCTTAAAAATGATCATCAAAACCAGTGGAATTCTCAGGCTGTTTAAATAGAGTTCCAAACTGTAGCTGTTTCACATAAATACTGAAGCAGGTTTGGAAACAGACAAGCCCAGATTCAGATATTAGCTCTGTCACTTATTAGTTCTTAGACCTTGGGCAAGTTTCAGATTCAATTCCCACATCTGTAAAATGGAGACTAGGAAAACAATCATAGCGAACAAGCAGTAAGTCCTACTGCATCCCAAGAACTATGCTAAGTGTTTTATAGCCAATATATCATTTAATCCTCACAAAAAGCCTGTGACTTAGACAGTTATTATACCCATTTTACAAAGGTGAATACTGAGGCTCTGGGTGTCCTCCTTGTGTTGATGTGGGGATGAACTGAGGGGAACCATGTGAAAGGCTTCACACACTTGCAACAGTTATTGCTGCTGTTGCTGTTGTCATCATCGTTATTGATCCCCTTCTCAAAGATGTCCTTTAAATACTTTAGTCCAACTGTATACTCACTTCTTGGAACACACCTTTGTTGTTTGTCAAAGTCTTTTCCTTCCTCTCTCACAGCCAACACTCTATAAGTTTTTTTCATTTCCCTTTCTTTCTACTTTCCTTAACTTGTTGGAAATGAGATGATCAAGGTCTGTGGAACAAAAAATGTAACTTGTATTCTTCAGTTTCACATTCTTAAAGTAAAAGGCACCTTCTCTCTTAATTGAACATATGGTGAATAAACACTTAAGCTGATGTGTTTTATGTTTTTAGATTTATGGATCCACCAGATAAGCCTCCACTTAGGCAACCATTGGAGTCCCCTTGAGTTTTATTATTTATTTTTCTGATTACCAAAATTATACAAAATTCAAACATTACAGAAGTAATTAACTTTAAAAAGGAAAGTCCTCCTCACCAAAAATCCACCTTCAGAGATGACCACTGTTAAAAGAATGTAACATATTATATCCCTCCATCTTTTTTTTCTATTATTTATTTACTCACAGATATACAGGTATAAATGTACCTCATTCTTTTCAACAACTGTTTAGTATTCCGTTTTGTGAATATACCTAATGATTCATGTAATTCTCATAATTTGCCTCTTAGGAAGTCAAGCATCTCTGGAGCATGCGCGTGCACACACACACCACACACACACACACACACACACACAGATGAAATATCCCCTATAAACCTGTTTCTGCTGCTGGGGAAGTCTATTGTTATTTGTTATTAAAATACCACATTTCTGGTTGTGTTCTGTTCCAATGCAGGTACCCTGAGTACTCAGGTACCCTGAGTCGATAATTCATTAAATGATTAACACTTAGAGCTTGGAGCCTGGATAAATTGAGAGGAAGAGGGCAGAAAATGAAAATGGAAGGTACAAAATAAAAACCTTTGCCATTATAGTTGTTTCCAGAGTGGTTGTTTTCACTGGGCCCATACTGCTGCCTGCAGTCAGGGTGCAAGAGAATGACTACTAAGAGGCATAAGGCAACTTTTTGGGGTGATTGGAAGGGTGGTTATATGTGTAGTCACACAGTTGTCAAAACTTATCTAACAGTATGAAATGAATGCAGTTTCTTGTATGTAAATTATACCTCAATAAAGTTTTGTTTAATGGTATGTGTTGTCTATTATTTTCTCAGGGGCTGCTTTATAACCTTTTTTACAAAGATAAACACAGATTTTTTTTTTTTTTTTTTTTTTTGCAGTACGCGGGCCTCTCACTGTTGTGGCCTCTCCCGTTGCAGAGCACAGGCTCCGGATGCGCAGGCTCAGCGGCCATGGCTCACGGGCCCAGCCGCTCCGCGGCATATGGGATCCTCCCGGACCGGGGCACGAACCCGTATCCCCTGCATCGGCAGGCTGACTCTCAACCACTGCGCCACCAGGGAGGCCCCAGATTTTTAAAATAACTTTAAATGTTTACTGATGACTTTTCTCCTAATCTGTAAATCTCTTTGCTGTTTCTATATAGTTCTCCACAATCAAATTTACATATAAAAATTATCTCTCTAACTGGTCACCTAATGATCAGTAGCTCTTATCCTTAGAATGTGTACTTAGGACTAACCTTCTCTCCCATCAATCACAGGCATTAATATACTTATTATCTTTGCCAGTTAGGCAACATATACTATTTAAAAGAAGTGTGCAGTTTTCCCAGCACCACTTATTGAAAACTGGACAGCTACTTGTAAAAGAATGAAATTAGAACACTTCCTAACACCATACACAAAAAGAAACTCAAAATGGATTCAAGACCTAAATGTAAGGCCAGACACTATAAAACTCTTAGAGGAAAACATAGGCAGAATACTCTATGACATAAATCATAGCAAGATCCTTTTTGACCCACCTCCTAGACAAATGGAAATAAAAACAAAAATAAACAAATGGGACCTAATGAAACTTCAAAGCTTTTGTACAGCAAAGGAAACCATAAACAAGACCAAAACACAACCCTCAGAACGGGAGAAAATATTTGCAAATGAAGCAATGGACAAAGGATTAATCTCCAAAATTTAAAGCAGTACATGAAGCTCAATATCAAAACAACAAACAACCCAATCCAAAAATGGGCAGAATACGTAAATAGACATTTCTCCAAAGAAGACATACAGATTTCCAACAAACACATGAAAAGATGTTCAACATCACTAATCATTAGAGAAATGCAAATCAAAACTACAATGAGGTGTCACCTCACACCGGTCAGAATGGCCATCATCAAAAAAATCTACAAACAATAAATGCTGGAGAGGGTGTGGAGAAAAGTGAAACCTCTTGCACTGTTGGTGGGAATGTAAATTGATGCAGCCACCATGGAGAACAGTATGGAGGTTCCTTAAAAAACTAAAAATAGAACTACCATATGACCCAGCAATCCCACTACTGGGCATATACCCTGAGAAAACCATAATTCAAAAAGAGTCATGTACCACAATGTTCTTTGCACCTCTATTTACAATAACCAGGACATGGAAGCAACCTAAGTGTCCATCAACAGATGAATGGATAAAGAAGCTGTGGCACATATATACAATGGAATATTACTCAGCCATAAAAGGAACGAAATTGAGTTATTTGTAGTGAGGTGGATGGACCTAGGTCTGTCATACAGAGTGAAGCAAGTCAGAAAGAGAAAAACAAATACAGTGTGCTAACACATATATATGGAATCTAAAAAACAGAAAAGGTTTCTGAAGAACCTAGGGGTAGGACAGGAATAAAGACGCAGATGTAGAGAATAGACTCGAGGACACGGGGAGGGGGAAGGGTAAGCTGGGACGAAGTGAGAGAGTGGCATGGACATATATTCACTACCAAATGTAAAACAGATAGCTAGTGGGAAGCAGCTGCATAGCACAGGGAGATCAGCTCGGTGCTCTGTGACCACCTAGAGGGGTGGGATAGGGAGGGTGGGAGGGAAATGCAAGAGGGAGGAGACATGGGGATATATGTATATGTATAGCTGATTCACTTTGTTATAAAGCAGAAACTAACACCCAATTGTAAAGCAATTATACTCCAATAAAGATGTTAAAAAAATAAAATAAGCGTACATTTCTCTATTTGGTAGAGAAGTTGAATGTGTTTTTTCCTAAGCTTTCTGAATACTGAGTCTGAACTTGGTGACCAGTCCCCCTGTAACTTTTGAGATTAACTTAAATTTATCAAATTATTCAGGAAGCATTGTCAACTTTTCAGTTTTAACATATTTAGGTTTCCTATCTAGGAAAATGGTCTCTCCTCTCAAGCTTTGTTTTATGTGACTCAGGACGTTTTCATTAGCTTTCTTGAGTATTTTCTTAAGTATTTCTTATTGTTATTGTACTTGAGTTTTCTTTTTTTATACTTCTGAGTTGGTTTTTGCTTCTGAGTTGGTTTTTGCTGATAAGGAGGAAACTGTTGTTTTTATGACAATATGTTTACTTTGTAATTATTGATTTTTTTCCATATCCTAGTTTTCAGTCACAATATCTGCAAATAATAATATACTTTTTATTTCCCCCTCCAATATTTACAATTCTTATGTATTTTACTTGCTTATAACATTAGCTAGCATTTCCAAAATAATACTAAATAAAAGTGGTAATATCTTTGTCTCTGATTATACTGACAATCAATGCCTACTGTGTTTATCACTAAATAAATGTTGGCTATTGGTTTGGAGCATAGTTTCCTTACCAAAACAGCCAAATGGTTTACAAAGCCACTTTACCAAGAATTGATGTTTTAGAAATATTGTCAGCACTGAGACAAATAAAATAGCCCCCATGCTTAAATTGCTCCAGAGTCTTCTCATTATACTTGGAAGAAAATCCTAAATTCCTTACTATAGTCTGTAAGACCTGAAGTGTTCTTGTCATCGTCAAGCCCTTCAACCTTGTCTCTCCCTCTGGCTCTGACTCATTAACTCTAGCCTTATTGTCTTTCTGTTCATAGAACATGCCAAGGTTGTTCTTAACTCAGGGCCTTTGCACCTACTATTCTCTCTGCCTAAAGCAAATTACTTCCAGATTATTTCATACCTGAATGTTTCTTTTCATTTAGATTGTGTCTCAAATATCCTCTCCTTAGAAACATCCAGTATAAAGAAATTATCCAAAGCCTGGTCCCTATCTAACATATCTAGTTTTATTTAATTTACACTTGACACAATCGAATATTATCTTATTTATTGAATACATGCATTATTTTTCTGTCCCAACAGCCTCCCAACTCATCCCAACTAGAATATAAGCTCCATGAGAATAGTCTAGTCCAGGGTTTGGCAAACGTTTTGTAGAAAGGGCCAGATAGTAAATTTTGTATGGGCCCTGTGGTGTGTACTGCAACTACTTACTCTGCCCTTATAGCATAAAAGAAACTATAGAGAGTACATAAATGAATGGTCATGGCTGTGCTCAAATAAAACTTTATTTAAAAAACAGGTGGTGTACAAATTTGTCCTATGCACTCATTTTGCCAACTCCTGTCTTGTCAGTCTTGCTCTTTGCTTCATCCTCAATGCCTAGAAAAGTATCTGGCTCATAGCAGGTAATCAATAATATTTATGGGAAGCATGAATGGTTATCAAAAATTTATATTTTTATACATTACATAGTCTTGCAGAATCTCGTGCATTTATCATTTTTATTTTTAACTAGTTTTATTTTTTTTAATATAATTTTAATATTTTTCACTTGAAAATCTTCTTTTATTCTGAAAATACATACTTTATATTTAATTTCAATCTGAGCTTTTTTAAATTCAGGTAGAGTTGATTTACAATATTATATTAGTTTCAGGTGTACAACATAATGATTTAATATTTTTATAGATTATACTCCATTCAAAGTTATTATAAAATATTGGCTATATTCCCTTTGCTGTGCAACATACCCGTGTAGCTTATTTATTTTATACATAGTAGTTTGTATCTTGTAATCCCCTACCTCTATTGGGAGCACCCATAGGCCTGATGCAGCATCTGAGTAGGGAGAGGACAGCCATTGATGGTGTTCAAAGAGGCAGCAGATTGGGAGCAGTCCAGAACTATGACTGGAGCCAGCACCACACCAGTCTGCACCCCAACCCACGCTGAGCACCTACTCCAGCCCGTCTTGCTCCAGCACTGCTCCCCTCTAGGGTGAGGGTACTGGCGCTGGGAGTGAGGAGAGCACACATAGCCAACTCAGACCTGACCCTCAGGCTTATGCCACAGCAAGTTGGGGACTGACTCTGCCCCCCGTTAGGTTGGTGCTGGCCATTGAACAGAAGAGAAGCCCTGGCTCACACCTGGCTCTGGCCCTAGCCCCTCCATCTCCAGCCCCGCCTCCTACCAAGGTGATAGCTGCCAGCACACCCTGGAGAAAGATGTAACTCGTGCTCACTTCAGATACAGTTCTCCCACCAAAGCCACTGGGCAGACTGTATAGGGATGCTCCCACACAAGGACACCTCTTCAAGACTGGGATGGGTAACTGTTTCATCTAATTTCACTGAGACAGAGAAAGTTAAGCAAAATGAGAAGGCAGAGGAATTTGTTTCAAAGGAAAGAACAAGGAAAATCAACCTGAAAAAACAACTAATGAAACAGAGATAAATAATTTATCAAATAAACAGTTCAATCAAGGCTTAAAAATATAATGCTACTGTGCTATGAAATTTTGATAAAAGCATTGTTTTAAAAGTGTTTAAGTGTCTATCAGTGTTTAGCTGTACAGAATTGTGCAAAATCACTGATGGAGTATTTTTGAAAGAAGAAAATAATAACAATTATTATTATTGTTAACTATAATAATTACAGCTTAAAATAGTTTATTGTGTTACACCCTCTACTAAGCAATTAACAAATCTATCATTTTATTATAATTTGTTAAAAGTTCCTAAGAAATAAAAATTAAACTCAATAAATGTATCCCAGTGTAGATTTCATATTTTTCAAGTAGGATCTCTTCTTTCAAGTATTACTCTTATAAATGTAGTTGAAAAGATCTCTACTCTCATAATTATTGAAGAACAAAAAATAAAATATAAATCAATATGAAAGTTAGCTGTCCTGTTGCTACTATTTTGTAAAGATTAAATATACTGAAATCAGCTAAGTGGTCATTTGACTGTATACAGATAGACACTGAGTGTGCAGTTTGTAGATTATCCTGGTCCATTACTCCCTCCTTTTCTTCCTTTCTTTCTTCCTTCCCTCCCTCCTTCCTCCTTAACTCTCTTTCTCCCTCCTTCTTTCTGTCTGTCTCTCTCTCCTCCCCATCCATCTTTCTTATTTAGTTGCTGGAACTGATCAGAAGATATAAATCATGTGAAGATTATATCAGACATTTGTCAATATTTTGGTAGTCCTGACAAGACAGTTGCTAGGCAAAAGACCTAATAAAACCTTAAATAATATTTTATTTGTGTGCATTCCCTTTATTTAATATGCATTTCAATTATCTAAGCTGACTCTATTCACTCTATTCACATTATTCATTTAATGAATAAATGAGCTGGTATCTATTGCCAGAAGGCAAGAAAAGTATGTACTAGTGTAACAAACAAGTTTGAAAACAGTATATTTTGTTTAAAACAATTTTGCTTTACATTTTAATCCTGAAATTTACCAAGACAAAAAATACTGTTAGTAGACAAAGCTAACCTGGCCAACCGTCTTAATGTGACAAAGAAACAATGGGTATGAGTCACATTATCCAGACCAGTTACTAAGGAAAAATTTTTTTTTTTTTGCGGTACACGGGCCTCTCACTGTTGTGGCCTTTCCCGTTGTGGAGCACAGGCTCCGGACGCGCAGGCTCAGCGGCCATGGCTCACGGGCCCAGCCGTTCCGCGGCATGTGGGATCTTCCCGGACCGGGGCACGAACCCGTGTCCCCTGCATTGGCAGGCAGACTCTCAACCACTGCGCCACCAGGGAAGCCCGGAATTTTTTTTTTAATTGTATGTTTTTTAAATTTTATTTATTTTATTTTTGGCTATGTTGGGACTTCATTGCTGTGTGCAGCTTTTCTCTAGTTGTGGCGAGCGGGGGCTACTCTTCGTTGCAGTGCGTGGGCTTCTCATTGCAGTGACTTCTTTTTTTGCAGGGCACAGGCTCTAGGCACGCAGTCTCAGTATTTGTAGCACACAGACTCAGTAGTTGTGGCTCGTGGGCTCTAGAGCGCAGGCTTAGTAGTTGTGGCTCATAGGCTTAGTTGCTCCGCAGCATGTGAGATCTTCCCAGACCAGTGTTCAAACCTGTGTCCCCTGCACTGACAGGTGGATTCTTAACCACTGTGCCACTAGGGAAGCCCAAAAATTGTATGTTTAAAGTGATTAACTTAAGGACATATTGCAGTTTATTATACAGTATTCATATAAGTTTCACAAATTTTTATCTCTAAAATAATTCTTATACATTTATATATGACCAGCAATCCTACTCCTAGTTACTTACTCAGGAAAAATTAAAACTTCTGCTTTCATACAAAAATGTGTATGGAAGTACCCTAGTAGTCCAGTGGTTAGGACTCTGTCCTTCCACTACTGGGGGCACTGGTTCAATCCCTGGTGAGGGAACTAAGATTCAGCAAGCCACATGGCATGGCCAAAAAAATAAATAAATAAATATTTAAATAATTAATTAATGAAATAAAATAAAATTTAAAATAAATAAATTTATTTTATTTATTTAAAATAAAAAAGAACTGAGAAAGACTTAACAAAAACTTTTTAAAAATGTGTATATAAATGTTTTTAGTGGCTTTATTCAGAATCACAAAAAACTAGAAACAACTGAAATGTTTTTCAACTGGTGAATGATGAATGGATAAACAACTGAGTTAGATCCACAAAAGAGGATACTGCTTAGCAATTAAAATGAGGAAATTGCTAATACACTCGACAATATAAATAAACTGCAGATGCATTCTTCTAAGTGAAAAAAGCCAGATTCAAAAGGCTAGATATTGTATGATACCATTTACGTGACAAAAATATAGGGACATAGATTTAATGTAATCCCAATCAAAATTCTAGCACGTTATTTTGTGGATATCAACAAACTGATTCTAAAGCTTGTATGGAGAGGCAAAAAACCCAGAATAGACAACACATGCCAATGGAAAGAAGAACAAAGTTAGAGAACTGATACTATCAGACTTCAAGACTTATTATAATTCTACAGTAATCAAGACAGTATGGTGTTGGTGATAGAACAGAAAAATAAGTCAATGGAACAGAATATAGAGCCCAGAAACAGACTCACATAAATACAGAAAACTGATCTTTGATGAAGGAGCAAAGGCAATACAATGGAGCAAAGATAGTCTCTTTAACAAATGGTTCTGGAACAAGTAGACAGCCACGTGCAAAAATATGATTATAGACACAGAACTTACACCCTTTACAAAAATTCACTCAAAATGAATCACAGAGGGCTTCCCTGGTGGCACAGTGGTTCAGAGTCTGCCTGCCGATGCAGGGGACACGGGTTCGTGCCCCAGTCTGGGAAGATCCCACATGCCGGAGCAGCTAGGCCCACGAGCCATGGCTGCTGAGCCTGCGCGTCCGGAGCCTGTGCTCTGCAACAGGAGAGGCCACAACAGTGAGAGGCCCACGTACCGCAAAAAAAAAAAAAAAAAAAAAAAAAATGAATCACAGACCTAAATGTAAAATGCTGAGCTGTAAAACTCCTAGATGATAACATAGAAGAAAACTTAAATGACTTTCGATATGACCTTTAGGTGAACACCAAAGACACAATCCATGAAACAAATAATTGATAAGCTAGACTTCACTGAAATTAAAAACTTCTGTTCCACAAAAGACAATGCCAAGAGAATGATAGATAAGACAAGCCACAATGGGAGAAAATATATGCAAAAGACACATAAGATAAAAGACTGTGATTCAAAATATACAAAGAACTCTTAAAACTCAACAGTAAGAGAACAAATACTTAATTGAAAAATTAGCTAAAGACCTTAACAGACACCTCACCAAAGAAGATATATAAATGGCAAATAAGCATATGAAAGATGCTGTACATCATATGTCACCAAACAAATGCAAATTGAAACAACAATAAAATACCACTATATACCTATTAGAATGGCCAAAATCCAGAACACTGACAACACCATATGCTGGCAAAGATGTGGAGTAACAGGAACTCTCATTCATTGCTAGTGGGAATGCAAAATGGAACAGTTGCTTTGGAAGACAGTCAGGCAATTTCCCACAAAACTAAGCATATTCTTAACCATTTGATTTAGCAATTCCTCTCCTTGGTAATTATCCAAAGAAGTTGAAAACTTATGTCCACACAGAAACACAAATGTGTGTGTGTGTGTATGAACAGAAAACAGATGACTAGTTCTCAGGAGTTAGGATTGGGGAGATGATAATTGCAAGAAGCAGAAGGAAATTTGAGGGTGTGATGGAATTTTTCGATATCTTGATTGTGGTGGTGATTAAACGACTATATGCTTCTGTCAGACTCAGGGAACCATCACTAAAAAGGATTGACATATATACACTAGCATGTATAAAACAGATAACTAATAAGAACCTGCTGCATAAAAAAATTAAATGAAATGAAAAAAAGGGAATTCTGCATGTAAATCTTATTCAATGAAACTGACTGAAAATAGAAATAATTAAGGTAATAAAAGTACGACAGATTTTTCATATATTATTTATAACTTTGAGAATTTTATTTTGATGATAAAACAAGAATCAAGAGAATATCAGGAGTTTACATTTGTTTAATCTTTGGTTTTAACTAATAAATGTCTGCAATTTCTATACTGTTTAGTAACCAGTATAAAATATATTTTCTTTACCAATATAATGGCATAGAACTCAGAATATGGTCTATTTAGCTGAGTTCCGAGGAGTAAAATGAAAAAGTATTTCAAATGTCAATGAATGTTCATGTTTCCCTTTGTGTATCTGCATAGCACTGCCCTCAGGTGTGCATGAGTTTCCTCAGTACTTCTGGTCCTGCATACAACCGACAGCAATTCTCCCCAGTAAAAACTTCCCCAGAGACAGAGTTTAGTGGAAAGAAAAGCCAAGGAAACTACTTTTAGCAGTGCAGGTTGATGATGCTTTTCCAATATCAAGCATTTTGGGAATTAATAATTCTAACCACAATTGTATACTTTGGCATATAATATATATATATTATTATTATTATCACAGCCACTTGATATAATCACTTTGATTTACAGATTTATCTTCCTGTAGTTAAAATTGCTGCTTTTATGGGATTCATCTCTTAAGTAATAGAGATTCAATATAAGACCAATTTAACACTGACATAATTTTACACTATCAAATGACTTTGGCGTCTAAATGTTGTGGAGCCATATACTTCCATGACATTTCTTTAGTCTTCTTTTTATTACTACTGGGTAGTCCTATTTCTGTTGCACTGAGAAAAGATGAAGTGCTTTGATATCACATGTGGAATGATTTAATTAAGCATATATCGGCTGTATTTTAAATTTCTTCGATAACACCAGTGAAGAGTTTTTGAATAAAATCATTGTGTCTTCAGAAAAATACAAAAAGCTGTGATTTTGAGATAATGTTTTAATTCAGTAAATATATTTGTCATTAGTACATTTAAATTGTAATGTCTGACCAGTTGTCAGGGTTTTTTTAAGGAACACCAAAGCCAACTATGCCTTAAATACATGACACCAAAGGCAACTTCTTAAATGAGCTGAACTAAGTATCTCTTAAATATAGAACCAATGCTTACAGATTGATGGGGCATATGACAGCAGAAAAAATGCCACGTGGCTCACAGTAAGCAACCAGAGGACAAATGAGTTTACCAATTCATCAGACAAGAACTGGGTCAGTAGCCACTGATATTAATAGTAGCACAGGCCTGCCTTAGATAGAAAAAGTGCACAGTGCTGTATCACAAGAGTCCCTAAGCAGGTGTCTAAAAATGTAAAATACTGACCCTAAATCATGTTCAACAAGGGGTTTCATTATAAATAGTAGGTTACTGAAGACCGTTTTAGCTCTCAGTTTTGCAGCATATTGTTCACAGCTTTGCATGTTGATTTTCAGTGGCTCCTAGAAATCCAGATTTTTGCTATCATAAACTGCTCTTGTGAACTGCTAAGAGTTGAAAGAAAGTTGCAAAGACAGTCATACGTTTATAATCTTAGTCCTATTTTATGTTTCCAGTCTCATACTGTGTGAGATAATAATTTAGGTCAATTTTTGTTAGCTGTTTCAATTTACCCACTAAGAGTTTATTTATGATGACAATGAAGAAATGAAAACCCATTTTAGGGGTGTTTCATGTATCTCATTTTTTATGGTCACTCAGTAAAAAAAATTCTACAGGAGATTCAGGATGCATGTTATAATGACAAAAAGTTAAAGTGACAAAAATAACTAGAAATAACCATTGGATTGACTGAAAAGGAAGTGAAAATTTAAAAAAAATTTTAGTAACATTTTGGTTAATAAATATCAATATTTTAGAATCTACCGATTGAGATCTTTTTTTCTTTAAGCTACATCATAAATGTAGCTGATGGTGGTATATCTTTTACTAAACAGTAAAAGAAGCTAAAAAGGATCATGGGGGGGTTATCTTGGAGGGCAATAAAGAATTTACTTGTTGATTTGTGTAAAAGGCGGCATGATTTACACTCTGACAAACTTAAAATAAAACAGCTTTTCCAAACTTTATCTAAGGTCAGGTTTTCAGGGTTAGAATTATGTGGTATGCTATGATTTCCCAGCAAGGTCTAGCAGTTTATTCAAAACACAACACAGAAAGCATGAGGAAGGATTGCAAACCTTTCCACTATGCAAAGATTTAAATAGGAGCCAAGCCCACATCATGATGGGTGAGGCATATCTCCCTATGGTTTTGGCAACCTCCAGTTACAATTTGGGCAAATAATGACCCCTTCGGTGTCCACCTAGAAGCCGTAGCATTTCCCTTCCAGAAGAGGACAAGCAATGGGGAACCTAAAATGGAGGCCAAAAGAGAAACTTATCCTGTGAACTTGGCTTAGGACAAGGCTCCAACTTACGTCTTGGATGCAGGAGCACTGAAAATAAAATAGAAATGTTGCATTTCTAGGGATTTGGGCAGTTAGAAGGGAGATTGACAGTTATCTGCAAAGTGGAGAGTAACAAACGGTGCCAGTGGTGAGCTCCAGGCCAGTCTCTCTGTGGCAGTTAGCTAACTGGTAAGATTCAATAGACAGCATTTATTCTGTACCAAAACTCATCTCTGATTCTATCTGGTAGATAGTCAAGGACATAATGATATAATGAAAAGAGCAGAGACTTTGTAGGCAGAAAACTTGAGTTCAAATTCTGGGTCTTCTACTTAACAGACTATGACCAAAACTGCTGGCTATTCACCAAAATACTATTTCTTTTTCCTGGACACCCAGTGAGGTTGCATTTCCCAGCTTCTCTCAGTTAGTCATATCACATATGACTGGGTTCTAGCTAATATAATGACAACAAAAATGATGTTGATGTGATTTTGACAAAAAAAAAAGATGCTTAAGAGTTGTCTTAGAGGGCAGTTAGGCATTTGCCAGGTGCTCTATTGTAGGACGTGCTGTGCACATACTCAAAAAATAAAAATGGAAGAACCCTCGTGGTTCTCCCAAACTCTATCTTCTCATTCAAGAACAAACTGAGTACATGCTGCTAGTCCCTCTTTTCACCATGGAAAGAAAAGAGAGAAGGTTTTTAATGTACTAATTCATAACCTACAGGAGAGATTTTTAACCATTTTTAACTCACTGAAAGCACTCCTTGTTTGACACATGGGACAGAGTTAAAGAAGACCAGAATTTCAAACTGTCAAAGGAGTTTATGACTGCTGAGGTAGAGCCAGGTTCCAGAGCTCTCTGGTGATTAATTTGGGTACTTCAACAGAAAGTACCCAGTTGAACCAAGCAGTTCAACTCTTTGTCACCATGCCCGCTCATGGGCAGAGGAGTGAGCCGCAGAGGTTTCTTCCGCAAGCAGGAAGCAGGGATAGGAGAAGATAACTCAGAGAAGCAAGAGAGTCTCCTCAGTGTCTGGCAACATCCACCATATTCAAAAGATCACACAGCCCAGTGCTTAAAGTTTATCTCTGGGGTCACAGCAGGCAAAAGCCAATGCCAAAACTATGAAAAACCAGCCTAAGCAAATGATTACAAACCAAGTCAATGATGTGTATCTTAGGAAAACTAAAAATGAACTTCATTAACCAATAAAAGTATTTACAAACTACCAAAAGTAATCACACTTAACATTTGATGAAAATCAGAAATTTTTTTCTTTGCTATCACTTCTTAATTAAAACACTATAATAGAGCATTTTGCCAGAGCAATAAGACAATAAATGAAAAGTATCTTTCAAACTCTGTAAAATAGAAATTAACTAAAATATGCAAGACTTTGTTTAAGGAAACTATAAAAATATCCAAAATGGCAGAAATAATAATCTGAATAAATGAAGAAATTTATTATAATTCTCAAAAAAAAATAGTCTTAAACTTAGCATATTCCGAATCCAAATTCCAACAGGATTTGTAAAGGAATTTGACAGGCTGATTCAAAATTTCATGTAGGAGGCCTTAACTATAAGAATATCAGAGACATTTTTGAAAAAGAAGAATAAAGTGTATTATCAAAGCATATCTAAACAGCATACAAAAATTAAGCTGACTAGGATCAAAATAAGAATAGCATATCAATCAATCACAACAAAGAATCAAGAAACAGACCCATTTATATATGTAGATTTTGTAAAAAATAAAGTTGGTGTTTTAAACTGCTAAGGAAATGACACATTATTCAATAAACGGGGTTGGAACAGTTGAGTATTAATTTTAAAAAATGATAAAGTTAAGAGCCTACCTCACAGAGTTCTAAATTAATTCAAGATATAAATCTAAGGCAAATTTTAAGGTAACTATGAAAAATATATCTATAAGCCTGGAATAAGTGATGTTGTCACTTAAAAACAAAATATTAAGGGAGTAATAAATTTGACTACGTCAAAATTAAAGCCTTATCTATGCTAACAGTTTCCATAAAAAAATTTTTAAACCAAACAACAGAAAAGGGAAATATATTTGAAATTTCTATAACAAGCAAAAAGTTAGTATCTAGCATATAAAAATAGCTCTTACAAATTAATATTTTAATGGTCCACAAAAATGAGGAAAGGATATAAACTGGCAATTCCAAAGGGGAAATCTAAGTAGCCAGTAAGCAAGAGAAGACATGCAGCCTCACTGGTCAGGGAGGAAATGGGAATTAAAGCAAGCATTGGATACCATTTTTTTAAAAACAATCTAATGCGGGGAAAATGTTTTAATATCAAAAGCTGCTGAGCCTAAAGGGGAAAAGGAACTCTCCGAAGTGGCTAGTAGTAAATTGGTGCAGCCACTTTGGAAAGCAATTTTGTGGCATTTGTTAGATTTTTGAAGCACATCTCCTGTGTCTTGTCACTTCCAGCCCTAGAGAACCACTCCAATAAGTGTGCAAAGAGGCAATTGTGAGGTACTGCAGCATCAGTTTAAACTGCTTAATTAAAAAAAAGGGAAATAAGCATATTAATCAACAGAAGAATGATAATTATACCAACATATTATAGCCATTCTATCAACTTTTAGTATATTATGGAAAACGTTACTTGAACATAGAAACGTACAGTATATTATCATCTATAGCTTTTTTTTTTTTTTTTTTTTTGTGGTACACAGGCCTCTCATTGTTGTGGCCTCTCCCGTTGCGGAGCACAGGCTCCGGACGTGCAGGCCCAGCAGCCATGGCTCACGGGCCCAGCCACTCCGCAGCATGTGGGATCTTCCTGGACCGGGGCACGAACCCGTGTCCCCTGCATCGGCAGGCGGACTCTCAACCACTGCGCCACCAGGGAAGCCCTATCATTTATATCTTTAAAAAAATAATACTATGTACCTTTTTTGTATAGAGACACTTATTTTATTCAGATACGTAGAAAGGCCTCATAGCATACAGGGTACTCATTGATAATAATGGTTACCTGGAGGAAAGGGCCTGGACATTAAATGTGATCGTGAAGTAAGACTCAGTTTTGTCATAATATTTGCATATTTTACAATGAGAAGGCATTTATATATTCATTATTTGTTGTGTAATAAAATAAAACTTAAAAATATTTTGGCCTGGGGCTTCCCTGGTGGCGCAGTGGTTGAGAGTCCGCCTGCCGATGCAGGGGATGCGGGTTCGTGCCCCGGTCTGGGAAGATCCCACATGCCGCGGAGCGGCTGGGTCCGTGCGCCATGGCCGCTGAGCCTGCGCATCCAGGAGCCTGTGCTCCGCAATGGGAGAGGCCACAGCAGTGAGAAGCCCGCGTAACGCAAAAAAAAAAAAAAAAATATTTTGGCCTGTTTAGACTCAGCTGGAATGGGTTTCAGGAGGTATCTTTATCCAGCAGCTTAGATAGTGTGGCAGACAGAATAATGGTCCCCCAAAATGTGCATGTCCTAATCCTCGGAACATGTGAATATGTTACCTTACATTGAAATGGGGACTTGACAGATGTGTTAATTTAAGGATCTTGAGTTGTGAGATTACCCTGGAATATCTGGGTGGGTACAATGTAGTCACAAGGGTCCTTATAGGAGGGAGGGAGGGAGGAGGGCCAATCAAAAGCCTATGTGACATAGCACAGGAAGATCAGCTCGGTGATTTGTGACCACCTAGAGGGGTGGGATAGGGAGGGTGGGAGGGAGGCTCAAGACAGAGGAGAAATGGGGATATATGTATATGTATAGCTGATTCACTTTGTTATACAGCAGAAACTAACACACCATTGTAAAGCAATTATACTCCAATAAAGATGTTTAAAAAACAAATCAACAGGGCCTCCCTGGTGGCGCAGTGGTTGAGAGTCCGCCTGCCGATGCAGGGGATACGGGTTCGTGCCCCGGTCTGGGAGGATCCCATATGCCGCGGAGCGGCTGGGCCCGTGAGCCATGGCTGCTGAGCCTGCGCATCCGGAGCCTGTGGTCCGCAACGGGAGAGGCCACAACAGTGAGAGGCCCGCGTACCACAAAAAAAAAAAAAAAAAAAAAAAAAAAAAAAAACAAATCAACAAATAAACTCTCAAATTTATATACTTGAAAAAAAAAAACCTATGTGACAATGGAAGTAGAGAGAGAGATGGGATGCTACACTGGCTGCTGGCTTTGAAGATGGAGGAAGGGGCCACGAGCCAAGGAATGCAGGTGGCCTCTGGAAGCTGGAAAAGGAAAGGAACCAGATTCTCCCCTAGGATCTCCAGGAGGAATGCAGCCCTGATGATCCATTTTGAACTTCTAACTTCCAGAATTGTAATATAATAAATTTGTCTTTGTATAAACCTCTGAGTTTGTGGCAATTTGTTACAACAGCAATAGGAAACCAACACAACTAGTTATGATAATAATTTATGAGTCAGTAAATAAATAACCAGACATCAAAAAAATAAGGGAGGCTGCCTTAATTATTAAGTAGCTTCTACTCTACCTCATACAAAAAAGGTGTTAATTTCAGGATATGTTTGATAAAAGTTCCCAAATACAGAGATAGTATATCAAAATACAGATAAAAGAGTGAATATAAATTATTAACACCAGCAACTATTTTCATTAAAAGTGCTGTATATCACTTTTTTATTCCTGTCAAGGAAATTTTTAGTGATGTTATCTTGCTTCTGGTCAAGTTGTGAAGATATGTTTTAGTACTGTCTATGAATAAGTTCTCCTCAGTTCCAACAAATACATATCTTACTTACCAGCTTGTTCAACTTTTTATCAGATACTGGTCTTACCTGAGATACAAAGCAAAGACTTTGTAGCTCTTCCACAGGCAGAAACCAGACTTCTAGACAGGCTAGGAACACACAGGGGTACAGAATGCATCTATATGGCAGGGGGAAATTTTCTCAGCAAACTTTGCAGGTCACTGTCAGCTGCTTTATCTTCTTAAATAACAGCAGAAAATATAAGTATATATATTTTTTAAAAACTATTTTTTAGAGTAGTTTAAGGTTCACATCAAAATTGAGAGGAAGGTACAGAGATTTCCCGTATATTCCCTGTCTCCACACAGGCACAGCCTCCCTCATTATCAGCATCCCCATCACAAACTAGTGAATATAACAAAGAAGAAACAGACTCACAGATATAGAAAACAAATTAGTGGTTACCAGTGGGAAGAGGGAAGGGGGAGTCACAAGATAGCGATAGGGGATTAAGAGGTACAAGCTATTATGTATAAAATAAATGAGCTACAAGGATGTATAGTACAACACAGGGTATATAGCCAGGATTGTGTAGTAACTATAAATGGAATGTAACCTTTTAAAATTGTGAATCACTATGCTGTACACCTGTAACTTATGTATCAATAATATTGTACATCAACTACCCTTCAATTTTAAAACATGAAAAAAAAAATCCCTCACCAGAGGAGTACATTTGTTACAGTTGATAAACCTACATGGACACGCCATTATCTCCCAAAGTCCACAGGTTACATTAGGGTTCACTCATGGGGTTGTATACTCTAAGGGTTTTGACAAATGTAGAATGTCAGGTACCCATCATTATAGTATTGTACATATAGTATTTTCACTCCCTTAAAAATCCTCTAGGCTTTGCTTACTCATTCCTCCTTCCCCTCGAGTCCCTGGCAACCACTGATCTTTTTACTGTCTCCATAGTTTTGCCAAGTATAATTTATTTAAAAAAGATTAACAAAGAGTATTTTTAAAATCCTGTTTGATTTTCCTTCTGTTAAAATCAGACTGATCAAACAAATTCACCAGTTGCATTTTTCCACTGACAGTCTTTTTCCATATTGTGGCCTCCTGATTTATTTTTCATTGTCAAAAAGCACTTAAAATATCAATGACCCACTCCAGAACAAGTTCATGGATGAAAGCCCTGATTGGCTACTAATGTATCCGGTTTATAGTCTGACTTTTTTTTTTTTCTTCTTTAAAGTACTATCTCCAAGTCCAAGGGTTTCAAAAAGACTACTTTTTATAGAATACTTTGGAAAGTCTGGAGTGGGAGATGCTATCTGGGGGAGAGGAGAGAAGAGGTTTAAGATAAACTTTTCCATTGATGGGATTAGTCTATTATCTTGAAATTGAAACATAAGACAAATTGCCCTCCTTTCCACTTCTGCTATTAATGTCATTTTTCAATTTATATTATCATGGTTCTTGAGAAAACTATTCTGCTGCCAGTCTCTCAGGCAGAAATTGCACCAAGCACAGAGAGAAATGGGGCAGGTTATGAGAATGATAGAACACAGGGTGGCAGTCTCTATAAACCAAACACAGAGGAAGACTTTTTTTTTAATTTGAACAGGTCATATATTATTTTATATTTTCAAGACAATTCAATTTAATCATTTATTGAGCTCCCTCAAGTAGATGTGGTTTTGTTCTCTTTCAATAGCCTCAGCGTAAGTAGATCAGGAAGATGGAATTTGAAATCAAGAGAATCAGATTTTGAATTACATCTCTGCCAGGTCCTAGCTGCTGCCCTAGGATAGGTTTCAAACCATGCTTTAAGATTTTGTTTCCTCATCTGTTAATGGCAATGGGAAGAACTCCTTAACTTGGCTGTATCATGTGTATCATGTGAGCTAGAAGCCTCTTTGCACTATGTTGGCACATACTAAGGACTCAATACACAACAAATGTTATTATTCGATTTGTATTTTTTAAGTCACTATGATGATCAGGAAAATTTATTGCTGTGACTAATAAAATCCATCCACTCCTTTTAAGCCAATTTCTTCTTGCTTAAATCTCTGCAGTCCTATACTGAACACACAACATTACACCTACTTAATTATGCTAACTGGGCAAGAAGTAATTTAATCCATAAGACCAGTCAAATCCACTTATTGATGGAATTGACTGAAACAAACAGCTATGTTGGATTAGATAATAAACCTGAAGAAGATATCTTTTATATATCACATTTCTCCAGTAATGGAATACTCCAACTGGATCTCTATCAAGACTACAGATTGAGAAGCTAACATTAAATTCTGTTACTTGAGCTACCCTGTGCTCACTGAGACATTTATCCTCAAAAAAGAGAATAAACCAAAAGAGGCAGTACAGTAAAAGGCTCCAGGTTAAAGTGTGGGTCTGTGAATAATTAGTCTCATTTATTCATTTAATCAATAAGTATATTTTGAACACCTACTAGTCAGGCATAATTCTAGCTGCTGGAAATAGAGCAGAGAATGACACAAAGCCCCTTCCCTTAAACACATTGGAGACAAGCTACAAACAGATAAATGTATAGGTCATATTCTAATATGTACTACTCTCAAAAGTAATGCAAGATAGGGTTGATAAGGGGTGCTAACTTGGTAGTGGGAGTTGGGGGGTCAGAGACAGCCTTTCTGAAAAGATGATAATTGAGCAGAGGTGCAAAAGAGTGTGCCATGCACGTATCTAGGGGTAGAATGTTCCTGGCTAGGATTCTTGTACTAACCACAAACATTGTATTTAGTGGCTAAATGGCAGTGACTTGACCTCAACTAAAAATCTTCTAGAATAAGTAAAACAACATTCTGAATTTGTATAATTCATGACTTAAAAAAATATTTCCAATTTTACAATTCAGTGACAGAACAAAGCCAGCAAGAATGGAATCTTAGAATGTGTGTAATTTTCCAGTACTTCATGGTAAAAACAGTCTGCATGGGAGAGTGCAAATAATCAACTGCAGAGTAATGCCCAATGAGCTGTTTTATTGTGGACTGGAGGCGATTCCAAACTGGAAAACAGGAAAATGCTTCACCATAGTATGTGGATAGATGGTAAAGTACAATGGTGACAGGGTACTTTGTGTCAACCTTAAGGGGTGACATTGTTCCATTGGAGAAAAATTTTCAGGCCAACCAAAAGACAAAAATCTTAAGTAGTCTCAGCAGCTTTAGACAGGAGCTGCAATTGTTCTTCAACAAGTGAACCTAACACGGATTCAATGAGAAAAGGCACAGCTGCACAAACAGCAGCTTGTTCTAAAAAGACAATAATACAAAAATGTCCTTTCTCAATCCCCAAGCAAACACACAAGTTTATGCTATTTCATATGTCTTGGTCACACACTTGATAAGCATTCAATTCTCAATGCTATAAGATGCTGCGTGATATGAAACATTGTATTTAAGGTAGAAGAAACAATTTAGCCTTAATCACCAGGCAGTTTTATGATGGGGAGTCTTGTGCTGTTGTTGTTGTTTTTGACATCTTTATTGGAGTATTATTGCTTTACAATGGTGTGTTAGTTTCTGCTTTATAACAAAGTGAATCAGCTATACATATACATATATCCCCTTACCTCCTCCCTCTTGCATCTCCCTCCCATCCTACCTATCCCACCCCTCTAGGTGGTCACAAAGCACTGAGCTGATCTCCCTGTGCTATGCGGCTGCTTCCCACTAGCTATCTATTTTACATTTGGTAGTATATATAAGTCCATGCCACTCTCTCACTTCATCCCAGCTTCCTCCTCCACATGTCTTCTAGTCCATTTTTTTTTTTTTTTTTTTTTTTTTTTTTTTTTTTTTGCGGTACGCGGGCCTCTCACTGTTGTGGCCTCTCCCGTTGCGGAGCACAGGCTCCGGACGCACAGGCTCAGCGGCCATGGCTCACGGGCCCAGCCGCTCCGCGGCATGTGGGATCTTCCCAGACCAGGGCACGAACCCGTGTCCCCTGCATCGGCAGGCGGACTCTCAACCACTGCGCCACCAGGGAAGCCCCTTCTAGTCCATTTTGAGTCATAAAAACCCTGTCTTAATATTCTCTGCCATCATTTGGCTTAAGAAGACCTCTGTGTCAGTTTTGCCTCGGGCTTTGATCTCATATCTTTATGGGTTGTATTTTCAAAGTAATGCAGGTGGCTGCCAATCTATCTGACACATGCTGATCAAGTAACTACACCTCAAGCAATCTGCTAATGCAAAATTTAATAATATGACTGCAAAACTTGCATATGTTCATACTAGAGAAGTTTTGCTTGTCTGATTCTGTGTCTACTTTCCAGGACTAATCAAATGTCTTGCCACATCTCCTTAGTTTCTTCCTATTCAGTACCACAGACTCCTGGGCTTCTTGGGAATGTTGTCTGAATTCATTGACTAGAGGAGTCATGAAACACATGTCATATGTTTCATGTTTGCTGTGGATTATCAGTGGTTGAAGGTGGTGTCATATTGCATAAGGCAGAAGCTATGAGGCCATTTATACATGAAAATCACATGTTAAATTTAAAGAGCAGCACCCAGGATGAGCCAGGCCCTGTGCTAGGTAAAGAACAAAGTGAGAAAAAAAAAAACCTAATCATAGGTTGACTGTGTTGATTTAAACAGTTTAATAGATTCTAGCTTGTCAGTAATATTCTAAATGTAAGTTTAGATAATTGTATTTTTAAAAAACTAGATTGTATTATATCTTAGAATATAATAAGGATACCGAATTGAAGATGAAGGAAAAGATCAACAGAATAAGGACCAAGCTAACATAGTGTGAAAATGTAAGACAATTACCAATTTCAGATTGTATCTATCAGATTTCACAGCCGTATTACATTAAATGATGGAGAAAAGTTATCACTAAGGCAATCTGCAATCAAATGCAATTTACTACAGACATAAACACTGTGTTTGAAATTACAGAGTTTCTATAAATTGTTCTAGTATTGCAAAGCCCTGAAATGGATGGGAAAATGGAGAAAGATGGGGGCACAGGACATTTCATCGATTATTGACAACTTGCAGGACTTGAGAGAACCAAATAAATTAGTGCTTTTAAAACAGTAAGATTCCCCTTAAAACTCAGAGAACCTGAGCTTCTGAAACAAACAAGGTGGGGCATGTTTGAGTGATCAATTACAGGACACCTCAGATTGCTAAAGTCAAGATACCACTACGCCTGGGGAATTAATTGACAATTAAGACTTGTCTGGTCAATCTATTTAAACATGGATTTTTTTTTTTTATTCATTGAGGATCTTGGTATTGTGAAAATCTTTAAATAAAGTCTAGTGTGGTTAAGTCCTACAGGATGGAATCATAAGCAAATGCAGAACTTGAGAAAGCACTTCTAAACCAGCACTTTGTTTTCTGGCAAAGAAGGAAAAGTGAATTTTAAAAATACAAACATGTACACACATCACACCATTCTTTATGTTTCTTTATTCCATCCATTGTCTTAAATCATCTTTTTAATTTAATTAATGCTAGCCCATATTAAAAGTGGCTTCGCAACCCTAGAAGATTAGGGTCATACCAAATTCGTAGTGCTGAATCTAGAGCATCTCAATTAATCCTCGCAATAACCCTGTAAGACATCACCATACCACTTCTGTCAGATGGGTTATTCAGTGAAACTATACTTGACTTCAACAGCATGATTACTAACGAGTGTGACAAGGCACTTTAGACCGAGCAGATGGCCTGTTGTATCCAGCAAGGAGCCCCTACTAGATCATGGCATAGCTCTTACTTTTACAGTTCACAACTGGTGAGGATGGCATGTTTCAGCAGTTAATTATTTTCTTGGCTTCCTCTGGAAATGCATAATTTAAGCACCAATGCTCAAAACATTAAATTTAGACCAGGGAAAAATCCAGCAATGGGAACAACAGAACCTAAGTTCAATGAAGGCAAGGATTCACTGATATTTTCCAAATGCCTAGGACAGTACCCAATGCATACACAGTAGGTACACAATAAATATCTGTTCAATAAAAGGGCTTATGGATTCAAATATATGGTTTGAATGTAAAGTTTTATGTTGTATGTGCACGTGTTTGAGGCAAGGGTCCATACCTTTCATGAGATTCTCAAAAGGGTCTGTGAAATGAATTATGACCCACTGCTGGAAGAAAGGGATTTATGTGTTGAGTAGCAAGTGGGACTAGATGACCTCTAAGGACTTTTTGACTCTAACATTTGACCTCAAAATACATGTATCTTTTAAAATGTTAATATGCCTACACCTCAACTGCATCAGTCTTTAAAGCCCAACTTCTACCCATGAGATTGAAGTTTCTCTTCTTATAAAGGAGTTATAAATTGTACTGAACCAGAGGGGGGCCTGATGGAATTCTAGAAACCTATGATATAGGGGACCTCCAACTGTGCTATTATAGGAAGTCCTGCCCTTCTGTCTTTTTTCCTATCAAGATCAGGCCACCAGAACAGCCTCAGCCACAATCCACATGTTGTGAATTTCCAGGAGTGTGAGTAGATTTAATTTATGGCAATTGCATTTTCTAGACTATTGTTTCATATAACTAATTACACTACTATATATACTTTCTAAGCAACTAATTAATGCCTAGAGTTCATAAATATTTTTCTGACTTGTGTTTATATAAAAAGTCTCATATTGTCATAAAAATAACAAATCCTCTTTACTTAAAAGAAGAATGGATTTGTGTTGATCATAAATTCTAAACTGGAAATTTGGGACACAAAGTCAATAATTTTGATTTGCAAATGTATTATTCTAAAGCCCTATAAACTCTAAAGGTGAAACCATCTTAAATTATACCTTTAGTATTTGCGTGTGTGTCTTATGGTTCACAGGTAAAGAGGAGAAATTACAGATTTTATATACATATAGCCTAAAATTATCATTGTGTGCCTGACTCTGATCCCAATCTTCCGTAAAGGCTAAGAAAAGAGGAAACAGCAGGAAGTCAAGAAATTGAAATTTCTCTGAAGTTTGGATTGAAGAAAGCCAGAACAATGAGCAGGACAGGAAGGAGGTCTGGGACATGGGAGATGGTTTCCCTAGATGAGCAAGGATTTCTTTGAATCCTCTGCTCTAAGTTCAGTTCCTCCCTCATGACTTGCCCTGATCGCCACTGTCTCCTGGTTGATTCCTTTCCCTCCTTCTGCATCTTCCCCTCTTTGTTCTTAAGGAAATTCTTCCAAAATAGTGTAAGGATCTCTATTCACTGTGCAAGCTTGGCACATGCTGTTCAACTAAGCAAATTTTATACCCTTTTAATCCTATTATGCAGTCCTAAGCTAAAGTTATTACAAAGCTTGTATTATTCCCAGTGTGAGAGGAGTGTTATCCTTGAACTCAGAGCTGCATAAAAGGAAATCACGTGAAACTATTATGTCTCTGTGAGTGCCTCATTATCTCAGCCAAGGAAATGAATGTTTTCTGACTATTCTCTGCTGTTCTCCAGCATGAAGTCTGTGTCTCATATTTACTGACACTTTTATAGTTGACCTTCAAGCTAGTTGACAGATTTCAACAGTGATGTTTAACAATGAGAAATAAATCACTTTCCATACCAACACTGTGCTATTGACGGTTCCCGCTCTTCACTTTCTTAGCTCTATTATTTATTATCATCTCCTAATATAAATAAAGAACTAAAAGTGGATTCATGTAACGTTGGCCTGTGAACGCTATTAGGAAAAGTGTAGCTTACTCAATATTGTTGAAAAATAGAGCAAAACACTAAAGAAAATGCTTTTCTAAAATAATAAGGTTTAAAGCAGATGCTTTTGAGTCTGTATTTTGTATTTACAAATCCTGGCAGATATGGACCAATGTTTATCAATAGAAACTTTTCTATGGCAATAGATTTTGTCATTTTTCAGAAAGCACAAATATACAGAACAGGTTAAATTTCACTTCTCTTGTTATAATATCCAAGTTCTTCCTATTTCATATGTTTATATGTATTATACTGAATATACATGTGTGTATCATTCTTAACTGCATATTTATATCTAGTTACATATATCAACTTTACACACACGTTTTAGGGTATTTGTTATTTTAGAACACTCACAGAAATGTGAATGCTTAAGACCATTTAAAACTATATTGAAAACTATCAAAATGTTACTTAATATTTGAACTGAAGGAAGTGGTCTTTGAAAAGAGCAAAAAGCTGAGAGCACTTAAATTTCACATTATTTTGTATAAATACTCATGAATTTATGTCCTTTCCTATGATCAGAATATCCTGCTAATAAACATATTCATATGGAGAATAATGTACTCTAGACTGCACTTATATACTTATAATAATGGGCAATTATATTAAATTAAAATATTTGATAAAAGCACAGACCATGGCCTCTGTGTATTTTGCCAGAAGGAAGCAGAGAATTGACGAAAGAATCTGATTTGAAAATTCATCTAAAATGGTCTAAATGTTGAAAAGAAGGAGGAATGTGAGAGACTTGAATGTCATGAAAGGAATTTAAAACTAGCTAGGGATACCATAGGTTTTAGCTATACAGTTTCAGAAAAAAAAAAAAATCAGTCAGTTGTGTGTGTGTTTTGTCTACCCAATGCCAGAGACGATTTATACGAAAGCACTTTAAAGAAGTGTATGCCTGTGACTAAACAGAACTTTTCTAATTGTAAACATTTTTAGACCTTGGAACAGGTTACTAAGATAAAAAGAGTGGAATTTTCTTCCCTGGATACTGTTAATGCAGAATAAAGAGTTGTCTGGACCCCTTCCTAAACAGAGGCTATTATTCTACACAACTTTTGAGGTTCCTTTTCACCTTGCCATTTTATAAAATTTTCTAAGGCGACAGGATTAATATTGACATTCTGCAAGCTCTCTTGGACTTTTATTTCCATTTTCTTTAACAAGGAGGAATCCAATCTAAGAAGTAAATGATGGCTTCGTGCTTTAGTACTTCAAGATTTTCTCCTATCTCTTTACTGTTTATTGTAAAATATACAGCAATGCCTCATAGAAGAAAACTGTGAGCTTTCTATGGTATTCCTGGAACAAATGGATCTTGCATGCTGTCCTTGGTACTCCTTGATTGTTGCCCACATTTTGAATCCTGATTCATTGGAGCATCACATCGATAACCCTCATAAATTCAGTATGACTGATGGACAACCATGTAACCCAAATGTTCATGGGTTCCCTAACCATGATGAGGTGAAGCCCAGCCATTATGCCCTCTACAGAGACATGATCTGTGGATGTGGTCTCACTAGCTTAATTAACATAAAGCAATTTCACACACTGACCGTCATTTCAATTTGGGTGAGAAAAATTTGGAGAATAATGACCTGGGTGGCTATGTGTTTGCTCAGTTCCCTTAGACCACAATGACAGTATAATTTATTGTCCAGTTTAGGACCCTTTTGAAAATAAAGCAAAGGATGGGGGAATCATTAGTATAACCCTGGGACCACACATATGTAGATGGGGACTATCCCAGGAAGACGGGAAAGTGTGGCTGCCCTGCTTTGACCCGAGCCATGCTGCAATAATAGACAAGAAAGACTACCGTTCTCGTGCAGGCACAATATTAGAGAAGTTTATCACTCGAAGTTATTTACTGACAAGGAAAGCTTCAAAGTGGGAAGACACAGAACAAGCATCCATCACTTCTGTTATGCTCTATACCCCCTGCACTATTTTTACAAGATATAACACATATTCCTAAAATTTAATTTCAACGATATCTATCTTTTCTACAGTTAAGGCGTTTTGCTTTTAAGGGCTTTGACTTAGGAATCAAAACATCTTGCATAATAAACCACCTCAAACATAGCAGCATAAAACAGAAACAATCACTTCTTGTCTCTTCCAGTTCCGGTAGTTGACTGGGCCAAGCTAAGTAGTTCTTACTCCATGGACTTTCTTGAAGTTGCAGTCAGATGGTGTCTGGTCCTAGTGTCATCTCAAAGGCTTCCCCCCCTTACATGACAGGTAGTCATTGCTGACTGTCAGCCAGAACTTCAGCTGGGCTTGTCAGCCAGAACCCCTCACACAAGGCCTCTGCATGTGGCCTGGGCATCCTCTTAGTGTGAACTCCGGGTTCCAAAATTAAGTGACCCAAGATAAAGAGCTAGGAGAAAGCTGTCTCTCCTTTTATGGCCCAGTCTTGGAAGTCACATAGCATCATACTGACACCAGATGATAAGCACAAGGATTCACCCAGTCTCACGGGGAAGATAAATAGATACCATCTCCTGATGGGGAACAACAAGGTCATATGTGTAATAAGAGCATATGAGTAGACAGGAGCTTCAAGATGGCGGAAGAGTAAGACATGGATATCATCTTCCTCCCCACAAATACATCAGAAATATATCTACATGTGGAACAACTCCTACAGAACACCCACTGAACGCTGGCAGAAGACCTCAGACCTCCCAAAAGGCAAGAAACTCCCCACTCACCTGGGTAGGGCAAAAGAAAAAAAAAAAAACAGAGACAAAAAGAATAGGGATGGAACCTGCACCAGTGGGAGGGAGCCGTGAAGGAGGAAAAGTTTCCACACACTAGAAGCCCCTTCGCGGGCGGAGACTGCGGGTGGCAGAGGGGGCGAGCTTTGGGGCCGCGGAGGAGAGCACAGCAACAGGGGTGCGGAGGGCAAAGCGGAGAGATTCCCTCACAGAGGATTCGTGCAGACCGGCACTCACCTGCCCGAGAGGCTTGTCTGCTCACCCGCCGGGGCGGGCGGGGCTGGGAGCTGAGGCTCGGGTTTCGGTCGGATCACAGTGAGAGGACTGGGGCTGGCGGCGGCGTGAACACAGCCTGAAGGGGGCTAGTGCACCACAGCTAGCTGGGAGGGAGTCCGGGAAAAAGTCTGGAGCTGCCGAAGAGGCAAGAGACTTTTTCTTACCTCTTTGTTTCCCGGTGCGCGAGGAGAGAGGATTCAGAGGGCCGCTTAAAGGAGCTCCAGAGACGGGCGCGAGCCCCGGCTAACAGCACGGACCCCAGAGACGGGCATGAGATGCTAAGGCCGCTGCTGCCGCCACCAAGAAGCCTGTGCGCGAGCACAGGTCACTATCCCCACCTCCCCTCCCCTGAGCCTGTGCAGCCCGCCACTGCCAGGGTCCTGTGATCCAGGAATAACTTCCCCGGGAGAGCGCACGGTGCGCCTCGGGCTGGTGCAACGTCACGCCGGCCTCTGCCGCCGCAGCCCCGCCCCGCATCCGTGCCCCTCCCTCCCTCCCCCCCATCCGTGCCCCTCCCCCCCCCCCCCCCCCCCCCCCGCCTGAGTGAGCCAGAGCGCCGGAAGCAGCTGCTCCTTTAACCCCATCCTGTCTGAGTGGAGAACAGACGCCCTCCGGCGACCTACACGCAGAGGCGGGGCCAAATCCAAAGCTGAACCCCAGGAGCTGTGCGAACAAACAAGAGAAAGGGAAATCTCTCCCAGCAGCGTCAGGAACAGCAGATTAAATCTCCACAATCAACGTGATGTACCCTGCATCTGTGGAATACCTGAATAGACAACGAATCATCCCAAAATTGAGGCGGTGGACTTTGGGAGAAACGATATATATATTTTTTCCTTTTCCTCTTTTTGTGAGGGTGTATGTGTATGCTTCTGTGTGTGATTTTGTCTGTATAGCTTTGCTTTTACCATTTGTCCTAGGGTTCTGTCTGTCCGTTTTTTGGGGGTTGTTTTAGTATAGTTTTTAGCTCTTGTTATCATTGGTGGATTTGTTCTTTGGTTTGGTTGCTCTCTTCTTTCTTTCTTTCTTTTTATTACTTTAAAAATATTTTTTAATAATTATTTTTTACTTTTTATTTTAATAACTTTATTTTATATTATTTTATTTTATTTTAACTTCTTTCTTTCTTTCCTTTATTCTCCCTTTTATTCTGAACCGTGTGGATGACAGGCTCTTGGTGCTCCAGCCAGGCGGCAGGGCTGTGCCTCTGAGGTGGGAGGACATTGGTCCACCAGAGACCACCCAGCTCCACGTAATATCAGATGGCGAAAATCTCCCAGAGATCTCCCTCAATGCCAAGACCCAGCTCCACTCAATGACCAGCAAGTGACAGTTGTGGACATCCTATGCCAAACAACTAGCAAGACAGGAACACAGCCCCATACATTAGCAGAGAGGCTTCCTAAATTATAATGAGGTCACAGACACCCCAAAACACACCACCAGACGTGGACCTGCCCACAAAAAAGACAAGATCCAGCCTCATCCACCAGAACACAGGCACTAGTCCCCTCCACCAGGAAGCCTACACAACCCACTGAACCAACCTTAGCCACTGGGGACAGACACCAAAAAGAACCAGAACTATGAACCTGCGGCCTGCGAAAAGGAGACCACAAACACAGTAAGTTAAGCAAAATGAGAAGACAGAGAAACACACAGCAGAGCAAGGTAAAAAACCACCAGACCTAACAAATGAAGAAGAAATAGGAAGTCTACCTGAAAAAGAATTCAGAATAATGATAGTAAAGATGATCCAAAATCTTGGAAATAGAATGGAGAAAACATAAGAAACGTTTAACAAGGAACTAGAAAAACTAAAGAGCAAACAAACAATCATGAACAACACAACACATGAAATTAAAAATTCTCTAGAAGGGATCAATAGCAGAATAACTGAGGCAGAAGAACGGATAAGTGACCTGGAAGATAAAATAGTGGAAATAACTACAGCAGAGCAGAATATAGAAAAAATAATGAAAAGAATTGAGGACAGTCTTAGAGACTCTGGGACAACATTAAATGCACCAACATTTGAAATATAGGGATCCCAGAAGAAGAAGAGAAAAAGAAAGGGACTGAGAAAATATTTGAAGAGATTATAGATGAAAACTTCCCTAATATGGGAAAGGAAATAGGCAATCAAGTCCAGGAAGCACAGAGAGTCCCATACAGGATAAATCCAAGGAAAAACACACGAAGACACATATTAGTCAAACTATCAAAAATTAAATAGACAGAAAAAACATTAAAAGCAGCCAGGGAAAAATAACAGACAAGGGAATCTCCATAAGGTTTACAGTGGATCTTTCAGCAGAAACTCTGCAAGCCAGAGGGAGTGGCAGGACATATTTAAAGTGCTGAAATGGAAAAACCTACAACCAAGATTACTCTACCCAGCAAGGATCTCATTCAGATTTGAAGGAGAAATTAAAACCTTTACAGACAAGCAAAAGCTAAGAGAATTCAGAACCACCAAACCAGCTTTACAACAAATGCTAAAGGAAATTCTCTAGGCAGGAAACACAAGAGAAGGAAAAGACCTACAGTAACAAACCCAAAACAATTAAGAAAATGGGAATAGGAAGATACGTATCAATAATTACCTTAAATCTAAATGGATTAAATCCTCCAACCAAAAGACATAGACTGGCTGAATGCATACAAAAACAGGACCCATATATGTGCTGTCTACAAGATACTCACTTCAGACCTAGGGACACATACAGACAGAAAGTGAGAGGATGGAAAAAGATATTCCATGCAAATGGAAATCAAAAGAAAGCTGGAGTAGCAATTCTCATAACAGACAAAGTAGACTTTACAACAAAGACTATTACAAGACACAAAGAAGGACACTACATAACGATCAAGGGATAAATCCAAGAAGATATAACAATTGTAAATATTTATGCACCCAACATAGGACCACCTCAATACATAAGGCAAATACTAACAGCCATAAAAGGGGAAATCAACAGTAACACAATCATAGTAGGGGACTTTAACACCCCACTTTCACCAATGGACAGATCATCTAAAATGAAAATAAATAAGGAAACACAAGCTTTACATGATACATTAAAAAAGATGGACTTAATTGATATTTATAGGACATTCCATCCAAAAACAACAGAATACACTTTCTTCTCAGTTGCTCATGGAACATTCTCCAGGATAGATCATATCTTGGGTCACAAATCAAGCCTTGGTAAGTTTAAGAAAATTGAAATTGTATCAAGTATCTTTCCTGACCACAACGCTCTGAAACTAAATATCAATTACAGGAAAAAAATTGTAAAAAATACAAACACATGGAGGCTAAGCCATACACTACTTAATAACCAAGAGATCACTGAAGAAATCAAAGAGGAAATAAAAAAATACCTAGATACAAATGAAAATGAAAACACGATGACCCAAAACCTATGGGATACAGCAAAAGGCATTCTAAGAGGGAAGTTTATACCAATACAATCCTACCCTAAGAAACAAGAAGCATCTCAAATAAAGAACCTAACCTTACACCTAAAACAATTAGAGAAATAAGAACAAAAAAACCCCAAAGTTAGCAGAAGGAAAGAAATCATAAGGATCAGATCAGAAATAAATGAAATAGAAACAAAGAAAACAATAGCAAAATCAATAAAACTAAAAGCTTGTTCTTTGAGGAGATAAAAAAATTTGATAAACCATTAGCCAGACTTATCAAGAAAAAAAACGGAGAAGACTCAAATCAATAGAATTAGATTTGAAAAAGGAGAAGTAACAACTGACACTGCAGAAATACAAAGGCTCATGAGAGATTACTACAAGCAACTCTATGCCAATAAAATGGCCAACCTGGAAGAAATGGACAAATTCTTAGAAATGCACAACCTTCCGAGACTGAACCAGGAAGAAATAGAACATATGAACAGACCAATCAAAAGCACTGAAATTGAAACTGTGATTTAAAATCTTCCAACAAACAAAAGCCCAGGACCAGACAGCTTCACAGGCGAATTCTATTAAACATTTACAGAAGAGCTAACATCTATCCTTCTCAAAATCTTCCAAAATATAGCAGAGAGAGGAACTCCCAAGCTTGTTTAATGAGGCCAACATCATCCTGATACCAAAACCAGACAAAGATGTCACAAAGAAAGAAAACTACAGGCCAATATCATTGATGAACATAGATGCAAAAATCCTCAACAAAATACTAGCAAACAGAATCCAACAGCACATGAAAAGCATCATATACCATGATCAAGTGGGGTTTTTCCCAGGAATGCAAGGATTCTTCAATATAGGCAAAACAATCAATGTGATACACCATATTAACCAACTGAAGGAGAAAATCCATATGATCATCTCAATAGATGCAGAGAAAGCTTTTGACAAAATTCAACACCCATTTATGATAAAAACCCTCCAGAAGCAGGCATAGATGGAACTTACCTCAGCATAATAAAGGCCATATATGACAAACCCACAGCCAACATCATCCTCAATGGTGAAAAACTGAAAGCATTTCCACTAAGATCAGGAACAAGACAAGGTGACCCACTCTCACCACTATTATGCAACATAATTTTGGAAGTCTTTATTTGGAAGACTTTGGAAGTCTTTATTTGGAAGTCTTTATTTCTGATCTGATCCTTATGATTTCTTTGGAAGTCTTAGCCACAGCTAAGACTAATCAGAGAAGAACAAGAAATAAAAGGAATCCAAATCGGAAAAGAAGTAAAGCTGTCATTGTTTACATGATATTATACATAAAGAATCCTAAAGATGTTACCAGAAAAGTACTAGAGCTAATCAATGAATTTGGTAAAGTAGCAGGATACAAAATTAATGCACAGAAATCTCTTGCATTCCTATACCCTAATGATGAAAAATCTGGAAGTGAAATGAAGAAAACAATCTGATTTACCACTGCATCAAAAAGAATGAAATACCTGGGCATAAACTTACTGGAGGAGACAAAAGACCTATATGCAGAAAATTATAAGACACTGATGAAAGAAATTAAAGATGATACAAAAAGATGGAGAGATATGCCATGTTCTTGGATTGGAAGAATCAACACTGTGAAAATGACTCTACTACCCAAAGCAATCTACAGATTCAATGCAATCCCTATCAAATTACCAATGGCATTTTTCTAAGATCTAAATAGACACTTCTCCAAAGAAGACATACAGTGGCCAAAAGACACATGAAAAGATGCCCAACATCACCAATTATTAGAGAAATGCAAATGAAAACTACAATGTGATATCATCTCACACCGGTCATAATGGCCATCATCAAAAAATCTACAAACAATAAATTCTGGAGAGGGTGTGGATTTAAGGGAACCCTCTTGCACTGTCAGTGGGAATGTAAATTGATACTACGGAGAACAGTATGGAGTTTCCTTAAAAAGCTAAAAATAGAACTACCATACAACCCAGCAATCCCACTACTGGGCATATACCCTGAGAAATCCATAATTCAAAAAGAGTTATGTACCACAATGTTCACTGCAGCTCTATTTACAATAGCCAGGACATGGAAGCAACCTAAGTGTCCATCTACAGGTGAACGGATAAAGAAGATGTGGCACATATATACAATGGAATATTACTCAGCCATAAAACGAAACGAAATTGAGTTATTTGTAGTGAGGTGGATGGACCTAAAATCAGTCATACAGAGTGAAGTAAGTCAGAAAGAGAAAAACAAATACTGTATGCTCACACATATATATGGAATAGAAAAAAAAGAAAAAAAAAGGTCATGAAGAACCTAAGGGCAAGATGGAAATAAAGACGCACACCTAGTAGAGAATGGATGGACTTGAGGACATAGGGAGGACAAAGGGTAAGCTGGGACGAAGTGAGAGACTGGCATGGACATATATACACTACCAAACGTAAAATAGATAGCTAGTGGGAAGCAGCCGCATAGCACAGGGATATCAGCTCTGTGCTTTGTGACCACCTAGAGGGATGGGATAGGGAGGGTGGGAGGGAGGGAGACACAAGAGGGAAGAGATATGGGGACATATGTGTATGTATAACTGATTCACTTTGTTAAAAGCAGAAACTAACACTACCATTTTAAAGCAATTATACTCCAATAAAGATGTTTAATATATATATATATATATATTTATATACCAAAAAAAATTTTTAAGCAATGTAGTTCTCAAAAAAGGTACACAACATTACATTAGCCCAAACTGTTATCCAAAAAATATGATGCTGGTTAGCTCCACACTCAGCATCCCTGACTGAATTCCAGCTCTCATTTTCTGTCCTATGAACTCCTGGCATCATTTCCGAAGCATTAGACTTACTTCAGCCTTCTCTCTCTGTAGTCCATTTTTGGCACTGACTGAGTTTGCCTATATATCTCAAAACGCAAAAAAATTCAAGTCAGAAATTGTTTTGAATAAATGCCCTGATAATGAAAGTTAAAGTGTTTAGTTTATTGTATAACCAAAACCCGAAATAATGAATAGAGGAGAATGCTTTAATTCCTTTTAAGAGACAGTAAACCCAAATAGAAGTTAAACCTGACTCAACATGCTTTTTTTTTTTTTTAATGTCTTTACTGGAGTATAATTGCTTTAAAATGGTAGTGTTAGTTTCTGCTGTATAACAAAGTGAATCAGCTATACGTATACATATATCCCCATATCCCCTCCACATTGAATCTCCCTCCCACCCTCCCTATCCCACCCCTCTAGGTGGTCACAAAGCACCGAGCTGATCTCCCTGTGCTATGGGGCTGCTTCCCACTAGCTATCTATCTTACATTTGGTAGTGAATATATGTCCATGCCACTCTCTCACTTTGTCCCAGCTTACCCTTCCCCCTCCCTGTGTCCTCAAGTCCACTCTCTACGTCTGCGTCTTTATTCCTGTCCTGCCCCTAGGTTCTTCAGAACCTTTTTTTATTTTTTATTTTTTTTTTAGATTCCATATATATGTGTTAGCATACGGTATTTGTTTTTCTCTTTCTCACTTGCTTGACTCTGAATGACTGCTCTGGTCCATCCACCTCACTACAAATAAGTCAATTTCATTTCTTTTTACGGCTGAGTAATATTCCATTGTATATATGTGCCACATCTTCTTTATCCATTCATCTGTCAATGGACACTTAGGTTGCTTCCATGTCCTGGCAATTGTAAATAGAGCTTCAGTGAACATTGTGGTACATGACTCTTTTTGAATTATGGTTTTCTCAGGGTATATGCCCAGTAGTGGGGTTGCTGAGTTGTATGGTAGTTCTATTTTTAGTTTTTTTAAGGAAACTCCATACTTTTCTCCATAGTGGCTGTATCAATTTACATTCCCAGCAACAGTGTAAGAGGGTTTCCTTTTCTCCACACCCTCTCCAACATTTATTGTTTGTAGATATTTTGATGATGGCCATTCTGACTGGTGTGAGGTGATACCTCATTGTAGTTTTGATTTGCATTTCTCTAATGATTAGTGATGTTGAGCGTCCTTTCATTTGTTTGTTGGCAATGTTCAACATGCTATTTCCATAATCTGTATCAACTTTTATCTTCACACTTGAGGAATTACCAACATAAGATCCACCCAAAATTTCCCATGCATCCAAACCATCAAATTTAAATATTCATTCAAAAACAGGATCTGAGAATTATACCTAGAAATATTACATGCATTGTAGTATCACTGTATTTAAGGAAGATGTTCTTACACACATATATGGCATCTAAAAAAACGGTACTGATGAACCTAGTGGCAGGGCAGAAATATAGATGCTGATGTAGAGAATGGACTTGAGGCCACGGCGGGGAAGGGGAAGCTGGGACTAAGTGAGAGAGTAGCAATGACATATATACACTACCAAATGTAAAATGGATGGCTAGTAGGAAGCTGCTGAATAGCATAGGGAGATCAGCTCGATGCTTTGTGAAGACATAGTGGGGTGGGATAGGGAGGTTGGGAGGGAGGCTCAAGAGGGAGGGGATATGGGGATATATGTATACATATAGCTGATTCACTTTGTTTGTTGTACAGCAGAAACTAACACAACATTATAAAGCAATTGTACTCCAATAAAGATATTAAAAAATAATAAAGAAGTTATTCTTGGGAGAGAGAGATTCCTGAAGGTGGTATAGTTCACCTTGCTCAGGAATGATCACAGAAATAACACAGTAATATATTAGAATTGGAACTCACTTTGATCAGCTCTAGGGTAAACTTTGATTCTGACAACTAATTATAGGTCTTACAAGAACTTGTTTAACTATTAACTTTCGGGTGCAAAAGAGCATCCTTAAGTGTATTAAAATTGATCCATTTCTCAGTAATCAGTGTTATTGGAACTGTACTTGAAATCATCAGAGTTTAATTTTTAAAGAATAACTTAAAATTGTGATCCTCCAAAAGTATTTATGCAAAACGCCCATTCTACATACTACATTAAAAGTTAAGTTCAAACTAAGAGTGACAGGTGGCTGGGAGGAAGGCACACTTGATGGAGGTGGTGATAATGGTGACAAAACTGGGGAAATGGCTTGGGATATCACATTAAAGCAGCTACTTTGATGCCTTAGGTCAGGGGAAGCTCCAGAGCAGAGAGAATAGGCTGGAAATCATGGACCCGTAAGACCCACAAGGCTGAGTGAGAAAACATACCCGAAAATGTCTGGTCTGTAAACCTACAGTAATTCTGCCCCAGTCCTAGAGGATATATGAAAATAGTTTGAAACGTTTTGTCTCAAAGCCAATTGTTCTGCTTCTTAAATTCTGTCTAATTTGATTCAAATTGCTCACTGATGTTATAAATTTTCCAATGCGTCATTCCCTTTCACCATCAGCTTGGAAAGAAACTATTTGGAAATTAAGTCATAGTGTATTTTTCCCTAATTATTTCAAAATAATGGAAAGATCATCATCTAAATGTAAACACCTGGTCAAATTTCTTTCCGCTCTGTCAGCATTAATTTAAATAACTATCTGTAAAATTTGTTTAGTCTTCTGTTACTTTTTTCAATATAATAATGTTTGCAATTTTATTTCTGGAATAAACCATTAATATTTTAGTTATAAATGGTATAGTACTGAGAAAAAAGTGAGGGTTAGAATTCTGAATCTACAGCTTACTAGATGTGTTACCTTGGATAAATTACTTAACTTTTCCAAGTTTCAATTTTCTCACCTATAAGATCAGGATAGTATAGTGTGTAGTACTCAAAATTGTAAATATTAATATTAGACATTCATGTGGGATCCTACCACGGATCATATAAGAATCAAAAGTAACCATATTCTACCCATAAAATCTGGAGAGGTTTGTTCTTGCAGTGACAAGCAGAAGTCACTGCAATTGTTGTTGTTAGTCTATAAATCCTTAAACCCAAAGCTCTTGTTAACCATTGCCCTATCAGTGACTATACCCAAGTTCAGATATTTTTGGATACCATTTAACTCCTGAACTCCAATAACTCAAACTGCTGTCAGAAAATGACTAGTCCTTTGTTCTAAAGAAAATCTTCCTTTTTAGGGGAGGAAGGAAGCAGATCTAAATGTGAAAAGAAGGGGCTTCTTTTGCAGAAGTCTTTAATATGTGACACTATGATTCCCAGGGCTTCCATAAAGGAAAAAAATGACATGTTTCAATAGCTCGTTGCTCAGATAATATTCAAGAGGGGCAGAGGAGCATGAACAAGGTGCCTGGGGATTCCACTTGCCTGTGAGTAGCTTCTGGTTATTCTGAGGCTATTGAAGCAAATCTCTTTCTGCTGTGGTACAATGACTGCTAAGACCTTTTCATTGAACATAATAGCTGGGAGTCCTAAATTGGCTCAGAATAATCTGAGAAACTGTCCATCAATAATTTAGTGTATCAATTTTCCCAAGTACATTAGGGCTACATTTCTGGAACATATTTAGCCTGTGGCAAAGAATGGTCATATTGTAATTTGTTTGGACTAGGGCAGATTCAAGGTCTGAAGTAAGACACAAACGATACCAAAATGTTCCTAGTTCTTCTTTCAAAAAAAAAATCCATTTGGAGCAGTATAAAGGTAAAGGAGGACCCACGATGAATGGAAGAAAAGGGAAACGAAGACAGAGAAAATGATCACCAGACAACATTTTTAAAGGTTGGAAATTATGAATTTGCAATGGAGTGAATCTCTGATTTTTACATCTTGATGCCTCCATTTGCTTTCCTTAACTGACCTTGGATCCTTTGAGGGTATTGCTTTTTCTGCAATTCTCTTAATGTGAAACTCTGTACTCACTTATGTCTCACGTACTGCAGTGTCCAAATGCATAATAAACACTCTGGGAGCTGCCCTCATTACTGCTTTCATTTCATTTTATTTTCACCTTCATTTGACACCCTCCTCCCTCCTTTAACGTTCATGACATTTGATTACACCAAAGACTAGCTGTATCTCTGCTGGTTATGCTCTACCTGACCTGGGGGCCATGAGGAAAGGCCCACATTCTCCTGGTTCCACCTTGTAGTTTCCAGGCCACTGGTGGCAGTCTTCAATCCACAAGAGCTCCTTCTTTGAACCTCATGCCTCCAACTGATATAAGCTTAGCTTCGTTGTCCACTTTTCTAGGCCATTTCTCTCTGTTTGATGAGGATTTTAGTGCCAGATTCACTGTTTCCCTCTCCAGGTTGGCTTCTTCTGTCATCCAAGGAGATCTGACTATGGTTCAAGATCTTTAGTCTCATGTATCCTCTACTATAATGACAGTAACAATTAATCAATTTTTACTTCATTATAGCCCAATACAAATTTCTACAAGAATCTTAGAAGCAGATATTATTATTCCCATCTATAGATAAGAAAACAGAAAAAGGTGTTTGTTTGTTTTTTTTTCAGTTTACACAGGGACTAAGTAAGAGAACTAACTACATGTCCAAGTCTGATCTCAAAAGCTGAGGTTTGGGTAACTGAGCTCTGTTGCCTCCTAAGGATCCTCACCTCAATTTGAGTTTGTTTCCTCATGTCGAAGTCCTTTTAGCATAAACTTCATCATAGTCCAATTTGATTCACTTTTGAAATACTGAATGGTGAAATCTCCAGTTATAACTACCAACTCCTTTCCTTCCATCTCTCACTCTTTCTGAGTAAACCTCCCTTTTCAAGCTCACCACAACTTTTAATTTCTTGACAACTCCCTGTTTTCTCAATTTTCCTTTAATTCCCCTCTTTCCCATTCTGAATTTCACTGAAGAAAATGATCCAACTATATTTTCCGTGGTTTCCCTCCCTTGGTTTACCACAACCAGTTTGCCAGTCTCCACTCAACTCTCCTTTTTTTCCACTCCAGTCCCAGGGTGTTGCTGAAAGGGGTATTAACTAATTTCATGCATATTTAACAGATATAGTAGCTGAGAGGTTAGGATGAAGATACACAACCCCAACCTCAAAAAACATATGGTCTGGAGGAAAATGAACTGAATGATCTTAGATCTCTTAGAATGATCTCAGTCTTATTTGTCTGGTCAGGATAATCTGAAAAAGGTAAGAATGGGGGTGGATAGGAGAGGTGGAGATGAGAATTTGCAGCAGAAAGAGTGAAATTTATTCTTAAAAAAGTCAAACAGTGACATATAGAAAGCAAAGCAGGAGAAAAAAACCAAGAGCCCAAGCAGGCAGGTGTCAAGGAGAGTTTTGGAGGAGGAATGAAGCCCTGTGCGATACAGGTGCTTCCCACTAGGCTATCTATTTTACATTTGGTAGTGTATATATGTCAGTGCCACTCTCTCAATTCGTCCCAGCTTACACTTCCCCCTCCCCATGTCCTCCAGTCCACTCTCTACGTCTGCATCTTTATTCCTGTCCTGCCCCTAGGTTCTTCAGAAACTTTTTTTTTTTTTTTTTTAGATTCCATACATATGTGTTAGCATATGGTATTTGTTTTTCTCCTTCTGACTTTCTTCACTCTGTATGACAGACTCTAGGTCCATCTGCCTCACTACAAAGAACTCAATTTCATTTCTTTTTATGGCTGGGTAATATTCCATTGTATATATATGCCACATCTTCTTTATCCATTCATCTGTCAATGGACACTTAGGTTGCTTCCATGTCCTGGCTATTGTAAATAGTGCTGCAGTGAACACTGTGGTACATGACTCTTTTTGAATTATGGTTTTCTCAGGGTATATGCCCAGTAGTGGGATTGCTGGGTCATATGGTAGTTCTATTTGTAGTTTTTTAAGGAAGCTCTATACTGTTCTCCACAGTGGCTGTATCAACTTACATTCCCTCCAACAGTGCAAGAGGGTTCCCTTTTCTCCACACCCTCTCTAGCATAAAAAAATCAAGTAACTTTTAAGAGGCTGTTTTTGTCTGCTAAAGTCCAAATGATTTACCTTTTCATTACTTATCAAATTTGGTAATTCTTCCAGCAATGATTATGGAATGCATCAATATTGGTAAATCTATATTTTCATATCAAATCAGTATAGAAAGTCTAAATGATTATGGTGGTATTTTAATAAAAATTTCTCTTTCTGATTGCAGCTTTATGTGGAGATCTGTTTAATTATTAGACTATTGCCTTTTTTCCAACTCTCCTTCTTAAGGGCTTAAAATTGCATATATATGACATATAGACTGAAAATGTCTAAAAATTTTTAAACAAAATAAAATATTTTGCCAATTACTTTATTCTCTTTGACTGTAGGGTGAACTTGTCAAAATCATTTTATTTAAAAATAATTATGGGGTAAATTATTTTATTCTAAGCTGCTAATATTTTGTACATGCAAAATCACCTTTAGCGCCAATATAAAGTAAAAAAAAGTTTAAATTACGTTTATCTGTAGAAGTATCAGAAGAGCTTCCTAAAGCTCAGTGAATATTATCTTCATAAATATTTCACTTCAGAAAGTGAAGGTGAGACCCTAAAGTACAGAGCAGTAAATGATACATAGTGAAATTTTTATGACATAGATTTCTTGACTTATAATGCATTTTGCAATATAAGGTGTTTATATATTTGTATAGATTGAATAGGCTGCAACAGTGAAACTTCCTCAGGATTGGGAATGAGGGCTCCATTTATTATTGAAAAAGGAGATTTACATTAGAAATAAAAGCAAGTTGTCCAAAATATCACCACAAATTACAGAGAATTAAATTGGATGTGATACAACATTGGCAGGAGGGACTGGTAAACAAAAAATCTTGTTATAGTTTGAGTGTTGTTTTGATGCCAGAGAGTACTTTTTCCCCCACTGTGACATTATTGTGCTGTGAGTGTATGGAAAAATATTAGAAAGGAGTATAGTGAATATTAGTCTTTTTATTTCTTCTCAATAGAGAACTTATCTTATGTTTTGAAAATTATCCATCATGTGAATCTTTGTTTTCTCCTGGATATAGAAATTAAGAAGGCAATAGGGTTGCCAGATTTATCAAATAAAAATATAGGATGCCCAGCTAAATTTAAATTTCACATAAACAGAAAATAAATTTTTAGTGTAAGTAAATCTCCAGTAAGGATGTCCCCCAAATTCTGCAACCCTAGAAGGCAAGATCTTGCTTTCCAGCTTCCTGTGTAGGTAGGATGTGACCCAGGATGGCCTTGTGACCTAAAGATTAATCAATTAGATGCACTAGATTGACCAGACCTTGAATCAGAAGAAGCAGGAACAGTGGAGACTCCATTTAGTCAGTGGTAATAGCCACAGCAGCAATATCAAGTTTCCATGGCAACAACAACAATTATGTTGCAGTGGTGCCCAGCAATGAAAGCTTTGACATCCTGTGTCCAGTAGCAGCAGAAACAACAACAGTGTCTCCACTGGCCTGATTCTGGGGTGTGATTTTGCTCCTTGGCCTCTCTTCTTCCTGCACCGTTACCAAGTTCAATCCTTTAGAATTCTTGATGATTTTTGATCTATGTAACATCTTTTCAACAAATTTTTTTCTGTTGGAACAGCCCAGAATCACTTTTTTTCATATATAAAACCCCTTTTTCGTATCAGAAGAGAATGATTTGGGAGAGAGAAAAAAGAATCTAAACATTCAAACAATAAATTTTGAGGCATTCTCTTGAGGACTGTTGAATCTTCACTTCCAAGAGCAGCAGAGCAGTGTTAGAGCATGGACCCTGGAGTAATGGACTCTGGGTCCGTAGTCCAACTCTGTCACTTACTACCTTAGTGACCTTGCACAAGTTACTTTTTTCTGTGGATCAGAAAGTTTGTTTCCACATCTGTAAAATGAGCACAATAATAGTGTCTAGCTCATAGACTTGTTCTGAATTTCAAATGGGTTAATATTTAGAACAGGTACTGGCATATATAGAGCACTATATACATGTTTAAGAAAAACCAAAAACAATCATCATTCACAATTCCAAGTTGTATTCAGAGGCAAAAACACTCAATTGTAATTACCATATTGATTCTCTCCTCCAGGTGCTAAAAAAGGGCTTCAGAGGAGCCTTTGATGTGTAATAAACAACTCCATGACTCATACATGCTAGAACAAGGAAAACATTCTTAGTATCAGAACTCTAGCATCATAATATCAAACCAGTAAGCTTGGTGGGCCTTATTTGAAAGTGAAATAGGTGAGATTTGGGAGGAAGTATACAAACATCTATAAAAACACCTATACACCAAAAACATCACCTCCCTCCAGCTAGCTGTGGTCTTATAGAGTTTTTTGTCAATGGACTATACAGAAAATGTGCATATGGAATGACCAGATAGCTAAAACACAATTAGCAGATTATAAACAGGAGTATACTTGATTAATCAATTGATACTACAGGTACTGGAGTAACATCATACAGGGTTTGGAATTTTTAGTAGAGTCAATGATGAGAAGCAAGAGAGAGAATTTTATCATCTCGATGAGAAGAAAGAGATGTGTGAGTTGAGGTCAAGAACAAGACAGAACAATAGACCTAATGTCAGGAGCCTGAATGGGAATGAGGAAGGGGATTGGGGGAGAATGTCACCTCCAACTGACAAATTACCCTCTATTGACTCATTTTAAAAATACTTATTAGGTTCTTCTTCTATACCAGATGTAATTTTATCTAGAATCTGTTTGGGAGAGAAAATAACTAAGGCATAAAATTTATCAGTAATGAGATAAATGCAAGCCTAGAGCCAGTGCTGATTCTGCTTGTATTTCCTTAATCAATGGGCTGAAAAAGCAGTAAACTCCAAACACCACCTGGCATAAACTAGAATCAAAATGAGCCATGGGAAAAGATAGCACATACTCCAAAGATAGAAACATATGTAAGAAGTGGAAACAGTCTTCTTTTCTTAGCAATTAGTTCTGGAAATTCTTTTTTTTTTTTTGGCCTCTCACTGTTGTGGCCTCTCCCGTTGCAGAGCACAGGCTCCGGACGCGCAGGCTCAACGGCCATGGCTCACGGGCCCAGCCGCCCCACGGCACGTGGGATCTTCCCGGACCGGGGCACGAACCCGTGTCCCCTGCATCGGCAGGCGGACTCTCAACCACTGCGCCACCACGGAAGCCCTGGAAATTCTTTTAAGAAAAATACTAAATATATTTGTAAAAACTATGTTGATAAGCAGCTTGGCATGAGGGTGAGGTCCCAAGGGACATAGTCAAGGGAACAGGAACATGGGTACTAAATTCTTTGTATGCCTCCAGTAAACTTAGTATGGTGTCCAGTATCAAAAGATGAAAATTATTCTGGTGGGTGTTTGGTAAACTGATTTTGCTCTAAGCTCTCCATCTATCAGTGGTTGAATTTAAGTGGGGAATCAAGAAAACTTGTTTATAGCTTTTCAAATACTATACTGTGGGAAAGGGATCTGTAGTTGTATAGATTTATGCCATGCTGTTATATTTTCTCAGAAAACTTCTATTTATCTTTAAATTGTTGGCTTAGTTGGTATCCTTAGTACGAGACCTTTACCAAGAGTAAATAAAGCAATCCACTCACATAAGATTAATGGCTCAAAATTCTTCCTTAAAGCAAAAGTTGAGAAGTGCCATGTCACTGAGAAAGGTGATAATGAACAGCCTTCTCAACAACATTCACATTTTCTGAAATATTTGTCTTCAGTGACAACAAAAGTTGGAAGATGAATTTGGATTCCAGAAATGAAGAAATTATTGTGTCAAACCTGACAAGAATTATTTTGGTACCTATTGTGTGTCAAGCACCGTCTTGGAGTCTCTCAAATGCATTACCTTAATTCTCACAAAAATATTGTGAGTGTTATTCTCATTTCACAGAGAAGCAGGTGATAAAAATGTTCTTTGGGGGGAACAAAAGTATCATAAAGTTAGAATAGTGTATTCTAATTTTACAGATTTGGGTACCAAAATACAGAGAGTTCATTACTTAAAGTCATTTATCAAATCCAAATATAAAGCTGATTTTCTACTCCAGTTTTTTGAAAACTCACAGTTCCCTAAGCTTTCTAGAGCAGCAGTCCCCAACGTTTTTGGCATCAGGGACCGGTTTCATGGAAAACAATTTTTCCACAGATGGAGGGGGGGATGGTTTGGGGATGATTCAAGCACATTACATTTATTGTGCACTTTATTTCTATTATTATTACATTGTCATATATAATGAAATAATTATACAACTCACCATAATGCTGACAGGAGGCGGAGCTCAGGCAGTAATGTGAGCGATGGGGAGCAGCTGTAAATTCAGATGAAGCTTCACCCGCTCACGCACAGCTCAGCTCCTGCTGTGCAGCTCAGGGTTGGGGACCCCTGTTCTAGAAGATTTATATTCTTAAAGGTGATAAATCTCCCATTGCATTTTGGGGGAAGATTAAATTAGTTAATACATGTGGAACACTTAGAACAGTACCCGAAAAAGATAAGCACTCAGTAAATACTACAAACTATTACTATTTGTAATATTATTGCCAGAGTTTGAGCTCCTAAAAATATGGAAAAACATTTGGGGATGGGAGAAAGGCATTTGGGACAAGAGGCGAAACAAATGGTTACGATAATGTAGTTTAAAATTTGACCCTGAAATGAGCCCCTAGGAAGACTCTATTTTTCTATTCAATTAAACAGTATTTATTAAGAACCTATCTGAAGTGCAGCACTGTGTCAGGCACTGTGGGGAACATAGAAATGAATGAAACAGTCACTATAGAAAAAGACATAAAAGAACAAGGATGATATGAGGGTAACTTATTGCCACAGCAATGTAGAACACATTGCTTCCAAATAAGGCTGTGAGCAAGAGGTAGCATCTAAGGCAGATAATGAACATGGAAGCTATTCAAAGAAAATGAACCTCTCAAACATAGGGACAGTATGAGCAAAGGCATAGAACCAGGAAAGAATGGAATTCATTCATTATTCCATTCACTCAATCACCAAAATATTATAAGCCAGACACTGTCAGAGGTCCTGGAGATACAGAGATGAATAAAACAACCAATCTCTGTACTTAAAGCCTTTATCATCAATTGAGAGAATACAGGGAAACAAAGTGTCATAAATTATTAGACATCTTATGAAAATAATATAATAAGGACTATAAGTTAGGAATATTTGGTTACAAAGACAAGCTTATGGAGAAGTTTCAAATATTTTACAGGGGAAGTGTCTGCCCAGTAGGTAGTGGTTTGTGTTAAAAAGGAAACAATTGGTGAAAGTAAACAAGAAGTGATATTTCATAGGGATAAGAAATATACCACTTGAGATTGGTTCAAGATGACAGAGAAGAAGGACGTGCACTCACTCCCTCTTGCAAGAGCACCAAATCACAACTAACTGCTGAACAATCATCAATAGGAAGACACTGGAGCTCACCAAAAAAGATACCCCACATCCAAAGACAAAGGAGAAGCTGCAGTGTGATTGTAGGGGGGCACAATCACAATAAAATAAAATCCCATAACCGCTGGGTCTGTGACTCACAAACTGGAGAACAATTATACCACAGAAGTCCACCCACTGGAGTGAAGGTTCTGAGCCTCATATCAGGCTTCCCAACCTGGGGGTCTGGCAACAGGAGGAGGAATTCCCAGAGAATCAGACTGTGAAGGCTAGTGGGATTTGATTGCAGGACTTCGACAGGACTGGGGGAAACAGAGACTCCACTCTTGGAGGGCATGCACAAAGTAGTGTGTGCATCATTTCCCAGGGAGGAGGAGCAGTGACCCCATAGGAGACTGAACCAGACCTACCTGCTAGTGGTGGAGGGTCTCCTGCAGAGGCAGGCGGTGGCTGTGGCTCACTGCAGGGACAAGGACACTGGCAGCAGACGTTCTGGGAAGTACTCCTGGGCGTGAGCCTTCCTGGAGTCTGCCATTAGCCCCACCAAAGAGCCTGTAGCCTCCAGTTCTGGGTCGCCTCAGGCCAAACAACCAACAGGAAGGGAACTCAGCCCCACCCATCAGCAGACAAGTGGATTAAAGTTTTGCTGAGCTCTGCTCACCAGAGCAACACACAGCTCTACCCACCACCAGTCCCTCCCATCAGGAAACTTGCACAAGCGTCTTAGATAGCCTCATCCACCAGAGGGCAGACAGCAGAAGCATGAAGAGCTACAGTCCTGCAGCCTGTGGAACAAAAACCACATTCACAGAAAGATAGACAAGATGAAAAGGCAGAAGGCTATGTACCAGATGAAGGAACAAGATAAAACCCCAGAAAAACAACTAAATGAAGGCAACCTTCCAGAAAAAGAATTCAGAATAATGATAGTGAAGATGATTCAGGACCTCAGAAAAAGAATGGAGGCAAAGACCAAGAAGATGCAAGAAATGTTTAACAAAGACCTAAAAGAATTAAAGAACAAACACTTAGAAGAATTAAAGAACAAACAGACAGAGATCAACAATACAATAACTGAAATGAAAAATACACTAGAAGGAATCAATAGCAGAATAACTCAGGCAGAAGAACAGATAAGTGACCTGGAAGACAGAATAGTGGAATTCACTGCCACAGAACAGAATAAAGAAAAAACAATGAAAAGAAATGAACACAGCCGAAGACACCTCTGGGACAACATTAACGCACCAACATGCACATTATAGGGGTCCTGGAAGGAGAAGAGAGAGAGAAAGGACCCGAGAGAATATTTGAAGAGATTATAGCTGAAAACTTCCCTAACATGGGAAAGGAAATAGCCACCCAAGTCCAGGAAGCACAGAGAGTCCCAGGCAGGATAAGCCCAAGGAAAAACATGCTGAGGCACATAGTAATCAAATTGACAAAAATTAAAGACAAAGAAAAATTATTAAAACCAACAAGGGAAAAATGAAAAATAATATAAAATGGAACTCCCATAAGGTTAACAGCTGATTTCTCAGCAGAAACTCTATAAGCCAGAAGGTATGGCACAATATATTTAAAGTGATGGGAGGGAAGAAACCACAACAAAGATTACTCTACCTGGCAAGGATCTCATTCATATTCGATGGAGAAATCAAAAGATTTACAGACAAGCAAAAGCTAAGAGAATTCAGCACCACCAAACCAGCTCTACAACAAATGCTAAAGGAACTTCACTAAGTGGGAAACACAAGAGAAGAAAAGGACCTACAAAAACAAATCCATAACAATTAAGAAAATGGTAATAAGAGCATACATATCAATAATTACCTTAAATGTGAATGGATTAAATGCTCCAACCAAAAGACGTAGGCTCGCTGAATGGATACAAAAACAAAACCCATATATATATTGTCTACAAGAGACCCACTTCAGACCTAGGGACACATACAGACTGAAAGTGAAGGGATGGTAAAAGATATTCCATGCAAATGGAAATCAAAAGAAAGCTGGAGTAGCAATACTCATATCAGGTAAAATAGACTTCAAAATGAATGGTACAAGAGACAAGGAAGGACACTACATAATGATCAAGGGATCAATCCAAGAAGAAGATATAACAATTATAAATATATATGCACCCAACATAGGAGCACCTCAATATATAAGGCAAATGCTAGCAGCTCTAAAAGAGAAAATCGACAGCAACACAATAATAGTGGGGAACTTTAACACCTCACTTACACCAGTGGACAGATCACCCAGACAGAAAATTAATAAGGAAACACAAGCTTTAAATGACACAATAGACCAGGTACATTTAACTGATATTTATAGGACATTCCATCTGAAAACAGCAGATTACACTTATTTAACTAAAGGGTATCTGATAATCCCTGGTAGTCTAGAGCCTGGAACTTAATAACCACAAAAACTTAGAGACCTGCCTAGATAGAAATTAAAATGAGACCACTTCATAAAGCTGGTATACCCAAAGATATTCCATACTCAATGGAAGATCCAGGTAAAACGCACCCCCAAAGAAAGTGACTTGCTGATTTCAGATCTGGCTCTGTGTAGACTTGGAGTTAAAAAGACAAAGTCTTCCTTAAAAGTCATAACCCATTAGGTGACATTCATGTGACACAAATTTTATGAATGTAGCCAAGAAATGCAAATCAAAAGGTTAGTCTGGAGTGGATTCAGGTTGAAAAACCTCCCAGGTTGCTAGTAGATCTTTAAAATGCCAGTAAATAAATATAGAAGAAACATGAGCTCACAATTTGTATATTCACTAAACACCCTGGAACAAGGCAGCATAAGCAAGATATAGCAGAAATTCAAACTGTAAAATCAGACAAACCAAAAAAAGGTATTAAGATTCTCAGATACAGAATATATTTAACATATTTAAAGAGAGAAAAATGATTTCAAGTATGATAAAAATATGAGGATATAAAAATTAACAAAGCAAATATCAAAAAAGTACTTTTATAAGTAAATAACATAATAATTGAAAAACTCTCTAAGCATGTTAAATTGAAGATTAGACAAAACCAGGAGAAAATTAGTGAACTGGAGGATAAATCTGAAGATATTACACAAAATCAAGTATAGAGACATGAAAATAAAACAAAGAGAGATTGAGAGAAATAAAAGAGGAAAAAGAAAGTATTCTTAACAGAAGAAAGGAGTAAATGGGGGAAAGGCAATATGGGAAGAAGCAATGGCTGAGATTTTTTCAGAATTAAAAAAAAGCATCATTACCTAGATTCAGGAACCAAAATGAATTAAAGTAGAATAAGTAAAAAGAAATCTATATATAGGTTTTCTGCAGTGAAAGTGAGAACCTCAAAGACAAAAAGAAATATAAAAAGTAGCAAAGAAACAGTATAGTAGAAAAGAAATTTTGAGGGCTGCCAGGTACATTTATGTAACATGTGCACTGTACTAAGTAGTGTTATTCACTTGTGGTTTATCTATAAATTGTGCCCTTGGGAACTGAACAATGCTTATTCTGATCAGGCTTTTGCTTCATCCCAGTGTCTTCAGAAAGTGATGAATAACCTGACAGCTGACTTCTCATTGGCAACAATAAAAACAATAGATAGTTGATAGATGATAGATAGATAGATGATAGACAGATAGATAGATAGATAGAATATTCAAAATGCTAAGACAAAATAACTTTCAACATAAAAATTTGTGTCCAGAAAAACTATCTTCCAATATCAAGTCTGAAATAGAGAGGTTTTCCAAAAATTGGTGAATAAAAACTGAGAAAGATTACCACAAATATGCTTCACTAAGAATCTTCAAAAGGATGAATGAGTAAAGGAGAATGATCCAAGAAATAAGGTCAAACATTCCATTCATATTATGAGCCAAAAAAAAAGAGAACTGCTAAACCTGAGTAAATTAAAGAAGTAGGCTATATAAAACCATAATAAAATTGTTTAATATGTAGGACAAAATTTTAGATAATATCATGAATTGAGAGAAGCATAATTTGGAGTACAGAATTTTAAGTTATTTTTATTGATTGAAAGGATGTTCAAAAATATTAATTATAGAACTTGTTAACTACATATTGAAATAATAAAATTAGAAAAATGTAACTTCCAAATTAGTAGAAAGAACAAAATTGGAGAAAAATGAATTGTAAAAACATGGAAAGGGACAAATAGAAAACACTAAATAAGATGGAAGAAATAAATCCAAATACTTCAGTAACAATTACCAATTTGAATAGACTAACTTCTCCAAGAAAAAGACACTTGTGAAACTAGACTTTTTAAAAATCGAGACACGTTCTATTTATAAGAAACACATCTGAAACTTAAGGATATAGAAAAGTTTGCAGTAAACTTTTAGAATAAAAATATATACAAGTGCTAACCAAAGGAAGTTGGTGTGACAAAAACAGACATACAGATCAAAGGGACAGAATAGACTGACCAGAAATAAACCCACTCGTCTACGGTCAATTAATCTTTAACAAAGCAGGCAAGAATATACAATGGAGGAACAGACAGTCTCTTCAACAAGTTGTGTTGGGAAAGCTGGACAGCCTCATGGAAATCAATGAAATTAGAACCCTCCCTTACACCATATACAGAAATAAACTCAAAAATGGCTTAAAGACAAATATAAAACTCAAGAACAAGACTCCCTCAGTTTGAATCGAATTTCTGCCACTTGATAGCTTTGTAATATTGAGCAACTTATTATCTATTCATCTGTTTCTACATCTGTAAAATGAAAATAATAATATATCTACCTCTTTGGGTGGTTGAGAGGATGATATGAGTTAATATTTGCAAAGTACTTTAAAAAGTATCAAGCAAATACTAAGTGCTAGGTACATTTTAGCTTACATTGCTTATAGGACTCATCTTTCTAGAGACTGGAATATGAAAGTCTGCAATGCAGGACTACCTTCCTGGTATCAAAGTTTGCAAAAAAAGAACTAGATTCCTTGTTAAGCAAAGTAAATTATATACATAAAAGAAATGTTCAGTCGGCAGTAGCCTGATAATCTATCTTTTTACTTTCCATATTTCATCATTCATAAGGCACTTTTTTCAAATTTTAATGTCTCTAAAATTGGCATCTTATAATCACTGGTGTCTTGGTGTCACTGTCAGCATTGTTGAAATGGTGATGTAGTTATCATTGACTGTGAATCCACAAACGTGATTGATATTCCTGGTAAGATGACTGAATAACTACAACCCCGTGATGTTTCAGTCAATAAACCAATTAAGGATCTTTTGAGGAAGGAATATAAACTCTTATCAGCATCTAAAAATCTCCCTTTGACACCTTCTAATAAGATCAAAAAAGCATCAGCATCAGTATTTGCAGCAGTAGCTTGAAATAAAATCCTGGTGACAACAGTGGAATACTCTTTTAAGAAATGTATATATCAACAAAGTCTTCATGGCAGTATATTTATGAGAAATACAGATACAATGATTTTGACAAAAACAAATGGACGCTAAATATGAAGAAGTTTTAGGAATGTCTTAACCATTTAGTTTACTAACATTTTTCTCCTTATATGTGTACAAGAGTGATATGCAATAAAAATCTACATTTAAATAAGTCCAAAAGACCTCCTTCATCAGTATGAAATCAAATTCTATTTCAAAAGCATTTATTTGCAGTGTTTTTCTTTCCTAATGCAGCAAAACTGTTGGCACATCTTACAGATGATGGCATCTTATTGTTGATGAATTACAGTAGTTAGAGCCACTGTCCTCCTTAGTACCTGGAATAAGTGTGCCCATCAAATTCAACAGCCTTTTCAATGGTCAGTGTCAGGTAATCAAAGAGAAAATTTGCTTCTAACACCTACTAAAAATGAACTACCGGGAGCTTCCCTGGTGGCGCAGTGGTTGAGAGTCCACCTACCGATGCAGGGGACACGTGTTCGTGCCCCGGTCTGGGAAGATCCCACATGCCGCGGAGTGGCTGGGCCCGTGAGCCATGGCCGCTGAGCCTGCACGTCCGGAGCCTGTGCTCCACAACGCGAGAGGCCACAACAGTGAGAGGCCCGTGTACCGCAAAAAAAAAAAAAAAAAAAAAAAAAAAAAAGAATTACCAGAAATATTAATTACATATTTAGTGGAATTGACAGTATAGTTAAGAATATTAATTCTGAAGAATATGCTGAGGATCTAATGTACAGCATGGTCACCAGAGTTAATAATACCATATTGAATACTTGAAATTTGCTAACAGAGTAGATCTTAAGTGTTCTCACCAAAAGCAAGCAAGTGAACAAACAAAAAAGTTAAAAGGTTACTATGTGAAGTGAAAGACGTGTTAATTAACTTGATTGTGGTAATCATTTCACAATGTATATCAAATCATTGCATTGTATGCTTTAACTATACTACAATTTTATTTGTCAATTATACCTCAATAAAGGTGGTGGGAAAATCCTAATTTAACCTGCAACTCCCTTCCTGATCTGATGTCTGATCCTAGGGTATGAGCTGCATGCTATGTCCATCTCCTCCATCCAATATACACCTTCTATTCTTTGCTTCAAACACACTGGTCATTTCAGCCCCAGGCCCTAATACTGGTTGTTCACTCTGCCCTAAAACTGGTTTTTCATCCCTGACAAATTCCTGCAATTGACTCTTCCTACTCTTTAGGTTTTCAGAGAAATTATATTTCTTCTGAGAAAATATCCATGGTCACATGATCCAAAATAACCCTCACCCCACTTCTCTATATCACCTTGTCCTTATGTTCGTGCTCCTACGTCACTTGCTTCTGTTTAAATTTATTGGTAAAATGTCTGCTTCTCCCCCTAGCCCATATATGCACTTAAATTGAATAGAACGTCAGGTGGGTATGGTTCTTACCCATCTTTGCAGCTGTAACTTCAGTTATAAAATTGTTCCTGGCATCCGGTGGGATCTTTGCTTTCAATAAATGAATGCTCACAGCCACCTAATGAAGTGGGTAATGGCATATTTGTTTTACAACTGGAAATTCAGGATTAGAACCCTTGGCTCAAACACTCAGCTGTTAAATAAACAAGATTTTAAATCCAGGTCCATTGTCCATAAAACTTTACTCTCCTCCAAGGTCAGGAAATGACTTTTCTTAAGCAACCATAAATCGAGAAGACAGACTACTCAAATGCATAGTGAGTGTCTGTTAAGGTATTTTCAACTCGAGATCCTTGGTTAGTAGCAAAAAGGAAAACAATTTTTTAAAAAATATTATATTTTTTCACGTGATTTCGGTTCGGCATAACTTACCTTTATACACATTTGTAATATTCTTCCCTCTTTTCTTTGCTAGGCTAACTTCTACTTGTCCTTCATATCTCAGCTTTGATGCCATCTCTTCTTGGCTATGTATTTGGATTTTTTAGACCTGGGCTGGGTGCCCATGTTATGTTCACCTAGAGCACCTTGGAAATGAATCCTCTTATTACTCTGTACTATAATTACCTGTTTACTTGCCTGAAGTCCTTGAAGGGACCGTCTTGATCACTGCTGTTGTGCTAGCACACACTACTGTGTCTAGCATATATAGTCAGTGCACAAAACTTATTTAATTGAATACACCATGGTCCTTTAATGGAAATGTGAAGAAAAATAACTTAGCAAAATAATCACAATCATTCCATCAATAAATATTTATTATTCTGGTCACTGAGGTTACAAAAGTGCACAAAGCAAGCAAATTCTGCCATCTCAGAATGTACTGACAATCAAACACACAGTGTATATATACACTATATAGTGCATTATGTTAAATGGTGATGAGTTCTATAGAGAAAAATGGTCTAAGAGGGGCAGGCAGTAGCGTGCGCTTGCCACTTTACACAGGGTGGTGGCAGAAAGTGTCACCTGGTGGCACTGGTGAGTGTCACCTGGTGGCTAGCTGGGGAGACTAGCCGAGCAGGTATCTGAGTGAGAAACATTCCAGGCAAAGAAAAAGGCATGAGCAAAGATCCTGATGCAGGAGAGGACTTGATAGATTTCCAGCTTGTGTGGCTAGGACAAGACATTTAGGGGAAAAAATTGTAGGAAATGAGGTTAAAGAAGTAACCCAGCCATGTGATGGCTTTAAGCCATCAGGTATTATTCCAAATGCAACAGAAACCATTGGAGAAGCATTTTTGGATGAATCATTTCTGCTGAAGTTGGTCTCACCCATCATATATTGACTTCTGGCCTTAACTAAAGCTCTGCTGCCTTTGTTGCTTCACCCTGAAGATAATTTTGTGTGGACTCCATTACTCTAGCTAAGCATATAGCCATTAACAACATATTATACAACTAAAATACTTGGGGGTGAATGAATTATTGAGCATGACCCAACGTATGAGGCTTGGATCAGTCGTAGTCGATTCTAATCAATGCTAATGGTTAGAAGAAAGTCTGACAAACCGTACTGTTCATCATGCCATTGCTCATATCGCTTCTTCAGTCGGCATATGCTTACTCACCTGTGTCCCTTTCTCCTACAGTCATCGATTTTACTCAATGATCCTTTTGTCCTTTGGGTGGTGAAAATGTCACTGGAGTTGGAGTCAAAATGCCTGGAATTGTAGTTTCAAAGCATGAGTTTTGGAATCAGATCTCAGTTTGTGGCAGATCAATTAATCTTACTTTTTGCCTTCAAAATAGGGATAAAAATATCTACCCTTTAGGAGTTTTGTAAGAATTGGAATTATTTGCATTAAAAAATTATCATGACACTTAGCACATAGCAAATGCTAAATAAATAATATGATTTTTAAATTTATAATATATGCTTGAGCATCTCTGCTCTGTCAAGGAACTTTCCACAGTTGGGTTTACATTATGGTTATGTGAGCCTGTGTGTATTCTTACACTAGTGTGTGTGTGCCTTGAGATTAGAACTACAGCATATAATTTTTATGCCCAGTACCTGCCATTCTGTAATTGTAAAGGTAGATACTCAATAGATGAATGTTGAAAGCATGAGCAACTGAGTTTTACTGATTTCTGTGGGTTGCTCCAGAGTCAGACTAATGTAGGTTGTCCTCGACCATCCTTTCCTTAACCTACAAAGAGAATTGGGACACGGTCGGTGTGCGGATTCACCTTCTCCATCCCACTGGAGTATCTCTTTGTTCAATTTCCTGAGAAAGTCAGTCTTCTAGCTGCTTCACGCTCTAGCAAGCCTGTATGTCTCTCTGTCCAGAATGTTCTAGATTTCTCCAGTATCACTGTCTAATCTTCTTCCACGTAATTCATCAAAAGTTTCTGGTGGGAAGAAAACTTGAACAGTTCATTGATGGGGACTTGTGGGTCACATATGGATTTAATGAATTCTGGTAATTTGAATATAATATAATAAGGTCCTCAATTTGTTGCTTGACTTTATCTCCTCTCAGTGAAGGCTACTGTTTTGTTTCTCTTCCTGATAAGTAATACATTCAACATCTCAAGTTATAACATATTAGGGCAACACACCTCTGGGAACAAAGTCATCTGGTTGATATGTTAGGTTTTGTGGAAAGTGTCAAGTAGTTTGTTGGAGTCTTTGTGAGTTTGCTCTTTCATTACTAAGTTGCTTTGTGTGTGTGCACACACATACCCACACCCACACACACTCTCTTACACAATCAAAAGCAAGAAGCTACAGTATTTTCCAAATTTGATGTTACAATGTCAAGATGATAAATTTTTACTTTTCAACTGTCTGGGATTACTAAGTTAATCTTTATGAAAACTTGTAGTAAACGGTCAAGATACTTAGGAATATGTAAGAAAACACAATGAATTCCCCAGAAATAATATGGCATTGCATTTTATAAGCACAGTTTACTGGGAAAATGTGAAATGAAAAGTCTTAAGTAAGTAAAGAATGCCACAGTGTGGTTATAGTATCAAATTTCATATAAATTTCTGTCCAAAAATTTTTTGAAGCTAAAATAGGATTAGCTTGTTACTATTAAAGTTTTTTCTATATACTGCAAATTAAAATAAACATTTTAAATCTATCAGTTGTTCAACTTAAAGACACATATGATGATTAATGTTATTATTAATAAAAAACCAAAAGTTACACTACTGGTAAATGGCTGAGCAGTATTAAAATTTATTTTTATCTGATTTCAGGTGCTGTGCTCTCAAGAATCTATAATCTAAGCAGAGGCCTCTATAACCTAAAAGACATCCCTCACCCCACCCCACCCCTGCAATAATTAATGATCTTGGCTTCACAGGCCTACAGGATCAATTATATTGCACACATATTTTTGAGAGATCACATTAACACCTCAAACACGACTTATCAGTTTTGATGTACTTCACAGTAATCTTGTCAAACAAAAGAGACATTCATTTTTGCAAACATGGAGAATAAAACTCAAAATATTTATGTGCTAATGTTTACATGGCAGTTAAGTGACAGAAATAAGACTGGAGCTTCTGGCTTGAGGTCAGTACATCTGGATGATTATGAAAACAGGTGGGGTCAGAAGTCAGGGGACCAGGACTTCAGGCTAAGCTCTGTCACGTGGTTAGTTAATGTTAAGCAGATCACTGAACTCCAAGAGTTTCTAGTTCTTTTTTTTTTGTAAATAAAGTAATTATACTCCCCTTGCTTGTCTTTAGAGATGGTTCTATCAATCAAATGAAATAGTACATGAAAGACCTTTTTACAGACTGTGAGGTACTATAAATGTTAACTGTTTTTATTATTTTTCTTGCTACCACCACAATGTAAAAATGCTTCAGTAATGTGGTAAAGCTTAATCATTGCTTTTCCAAAATCCTATAAGAGCTGTAATTGTAACCTAAGCTAAAATGTCTGCTTAAATCACTTATTCAAAATTATGATTTTTGTACCAGTCTGAAAAATGCGTAATCATCAAATTCTTATTGGTACCTTCTCACTTAGGGATGCAGTATTCTTGGCCTAGTAAATACTCTCCACTATGTACATTATATGTATTACCTGCAGTAAAACAGAATCTGGAGTTATAGGAGGTGAGTTTTAAATATAATTTTATAGTAGTCTGATATTGGGTAAACCTTCAGAAAATCCAAATGCTGTACACAAATGAGACCAAGATAGCTCACATCTCACAGGACCTAACATTATAATAAATTTAGATGAGTTGTTCTTTAAAATTGGCTAGAAGAGGACTATCTCCTTGAGAAGCAGGTAACAACATAAATTTCATCAAATGTTTTTAGAAGTAGTGCCAAGGGGTATATTTTCTATACATGGTTCATATCCTCTTCAAATTCCATAACACACAGTATTTGGTTTTATTCATATCATTAGTTATTAATGAAGAAATGGGTTCAAGAAAGTTCTGAAATAAGATTATTTACCTACATCCTTTTATATTACATAATTGCCATAAACTTAATATAATGACTTTAAAGAGCTTTTCCACATTCACAAAAGATATAAGAAACTCTGGCAGTTTAAAACCCTGTCATTAAGATTTGTTTCAGCACTTGAATCTTCATGGGTATGGCCAACATTGGAAATGTGTGACGAGGGTACAGAAGATTTGATTTGATGAATTGGGGCCAAATAATATCTTGGTACAATGTGTAGCAGAATTTATACAGAATTAGGTAAGTTTAGGGTTCATTCAGCAAACAGTTATTGGTTCCCTACATGTAATAAGTACCACAGCCAGACTAACACCCCAGTTTCTGTGCTTAGAAGTTCATGGCAAGATGGGGAGACATAGACAAATAAATCATTGGACAATAGGATGGTGCTATAATGGAGATACGTATGGGGAGTGCAGGTGCAGGAAAGAACCACAGAGGAGAAATGGGGTTTTTTTGCCCATAGGATAAAGGGGAGGATGAAAATGTGAGAGCAAGTAACACCTGGAAATGCTACCATTTTGAAGAAATTCCAGGCCCAGGGACAACATGTATAAAGGCAAGGTTAGAAATTGGGAGGTGATTCTCTAGTGTGCTGAGTGGATCATTCACTTACAGGTTTTCATTATGTCTTTCTCATTACTCCATTTTATTCCTATGTATATTTAAATTATTTTACAGCAGCAAACAAAATGAACAAAAGCATGGTTGAATCACTTTTAAAAATATGTGTGACATTATTGTAATCCAATGACATAATATTGTATGTGTGTTCCTAAGTGCAAGACATGTCCTGAACTATATTTGCTTTAACAGACATACAGAAGTGCTAATGCAGAACAATTTTGGGGGAATGCTGCCATCTAGTGGTCAAATTGAGAAATTTACTCACTTGTGAATATTTCTCAGCAAATTTCTTTCAAATGTGAGTCAAGGAGTTTTATACATTGAATACATGTTTTCCTGTTCACTAAGAGTTAAGTCTTACATTTGGCTTCTTAATTCTTGAAGAAATAACTTCTGTAAGAAAAATAAGTTGGCCAAAAGGCCTTATATTTCTTTCTTTCTTTCTCCCTTTTTTCTTTCTTTTTTTCTCCCATTTATTCTGAGCCGTGTGGCTGACAGGGTCTTGGTGCTCCAGCCGGGTGTCAGGCCTATGCCTCTGAGGTGGGAGAACCAAGTTCAGGACATTGGTCCACCAGAGACCTCGCAGCCCCACGTAATATCAAACAGCGAAAGCTCTCCCAGAGATCTCCATCTCAACGCTAAGACTCAGCTCCACTCAACGACCAGCAAGCTACAGTGCTGGACACCCTATGCCAAACAACTAGCAAGACAGGAAGACAACCACAACCATTAGCAGAGACACTGCCTAAAATCATAAAAAGGTCACAGACACCCCAAAACACATGACCAGACACGGACCTGCCCACCAGAAAGACAAGATCCAGCCTCATCCACCAGAACACAGGCACCAGTCCCCCCGGCACCACCAGGAAGCCTACACAACCCACTGAACCAACCTCAGTCACTGGGGGCAGACACCAAAACCATGGGAAGTACAAACCAGCAGCCTGTGAAAATGAGACGCCCAAAACAGTAAGTTAAGCAAAATGAGAAGACAGAGAAAAACACAGCAGATGAAGGAGCAAGGTAAAAACCAATCAGACAAGACAAATGAAGAGGAAATAGGCAGTCTACCTGAAAAAGAATTCAGAGTAATGATAGTAAAGATGATCCAAAATCTTGGAAATAGAATGGAGAAAACAAGAAATGTTTAACAAGGACCTAGAAGAACTAAAGAGTAAACAAACAATGATGAACAACAAAATGAAATTAAAAATTCTGTAGCAGGAATCAATAGCAGAATAACTGAGGCAGAAGAACGGATAAGTGACCTGGAAGATAAAATAGTTGAAATAAGGCTTCCCTGGTGGTGCAGTGGTTGAGAGTCTGCCTGCCGATGCAGGGGACGTGGGTTCGTGTCCCAGTCTGGGAAGATCCCACATATAGCGGAGCGGCTGGGCCCGTGAGCCATAGCCGCTGATCCTGCGCGTCCAGAGCCTGTGCTCCGCAACAGGAGAGGACACAACAATGAGAGGCCCATGTACCGCAAAAAAAAAAAAAAAAATTAGTTGAAATAATTACCACAGAGCAGAATAAAGAAAAAAGAATGAAAAGAATTGAGGACAGTCTCAGAGACCTCTGGGACAACAGTAAACTCACCAGCATTCAAAATATAGGGGTCCCAGAAGAAGAAGAGAAAAAGAAAGGGACTGAGAAAATATTTGAAGAGATTAGAGTTGAAAACTTCCCTAATATGGGAAAGGAAATAGTGAATCAAGTCCAGGAAGTTCAGAGAGTCCCATACAGGATAAACCCAAAGAGAACCACGCCAAGACACATAGTAATTAAATTGGCAAAAATAAAAGACAAAGAAAAATTATTAAAAGCAGCAAGGGAAAAACAACAAATAACATACAAGGGAATCCCCATAAGGTTAACAGCTGATCCTTCAGCACAAACTCTGCAAGCCAGAAGGGAGTGGCAGGACATAGTTAAAGTGATGAAAGGGGAAAAACTACAACCAAGATTACTCTACCCAGCAAGGATCTCATTCATATTTGATAGAGAAATTAAAACCTTTACAGAGAAGCAAAAGTTAAGAGAATTCAGCACCACCAAACCAGCTTCCAAACCAGCTTTACAACAAGTGCTAAAGGAACTTCTCTAAGCAGGAAACACAAGAGAAGGAAAAGACCTACAATAACAAACCCAAAACAATTAAGGAAATGATAATAAGAACATACATATTGATAATAACCTTATTATCTTAATTGTTAATGGATTAAATGCTCCAACCAAAAGACATAGACTGGCTGAATGGATACAAAAACAAGACACATATATATGCTGTCTACAAGAGACCCATTTCAGACCTAGGGACACATACAGACTGAAAGTGAGGGGATGGAAAAAGATATTCCATGCAAATGGAAATCAAAAGAAAACTGGAGTAGCAATTCTCATATCAGACAAAATAGACTTTAAAACAAAGACTATTACAAGAGACAAAGAAGGACACTACATAATGATCAAGGGATCAATCCAAGAAGAAAATATAACAATTGTAAATATTTATGCATCCAATATAGGAGCAACTCAATACATAAGGCCAATGCTAACAGCCATGAAAGGGGAAATAGTAACACAATCATAGTAAGGGACTTTAACACCCCACTTTCACCAATGGACAGATCATCCAAAATGAAAATAAATAAGGAAACACAAGCTTTAAATGACACATTAAACAAGATGGAATTAATTGATATTTATAGGACATTCCATCCAAAAACAGCAGATTAAACTTTATTCTCAAGTGCTCATGGAACATTCTCCAGGATAGATCATATCTTGGGTCACAAATCAAGCCTTGGTAAATGTAAGAAAATTGACATCGTATCAAGTATCTTTTCCGACCACAATGTTATGAGACTAGATATCAATTACAGAAAGAAATCTGTAAGAAATACAAACACATGTAGGCTAAACCACACACTACTTAATAACCAAGAGATCACTGAAGAAATCAAAAAGGAAATCAAAAAATACCAAAAAAAAAATGACAGTGAAAACATGATGACCCAAAACCTATGGGATGCAGCAAAAGCAGTTCTAAGAGGGAAGTTTATAGCAATACAATCCTACCTTAAGAAACAAAAAATATCTCAAATAAACAACCTAACCTTACACCTAAAGCAATTAGAGAAAGAAGAACAAAAATATCCCCAAAATTAGCAGAAGGGAAGAAATCATAATGATCTGATCAGAAATAAATGAAAAAGAAATGAAGGAAACAATAGCAAAGATCAATAAAACTAAAAGCTGGTTCTTTGAGAAGATAAACAAAATTGATAGACCATTAACCAGACTCATCAAGAAAAAAGGGGAGAAGACTCAAATCAATAGAATTAGATATGAAAAAGGAGAAGTAACAACTGACACTGCAGGAATACAAAGGCTCATGAGAGATTACTACAAGCAACTCTATGCCAATAAAATGGACAACCTGGAAGAAATGGACAAATTCTTAGAAATGCACAACCTTCTGAGACTGAACCAGGAAGAAATAGAAAATATGAACAGACCAATCACAAGCACTGAAATTGAAACTGTGATTAAAAATCTTCCAACAGGAGCCGGAGGAAGATGGCGGAAGAGTAAGACGCGGAGATCACCTTCCTCCCCACAGATACATCAGAAATTCATCTACACGTGGAACAACTCCTACAGAACACCTACTGAACGCTGACAGAAGACCTCAGACCCCCCAAAAGGCAAGAAACTCCCCACATACCTGGGTAGGTCAAAAGAAAAAAAGAATAAACAGAGACAATAGGATATGGACGGGACCTGCACCAGTGGGAGGGAGCCGTGAAGGAGGGAAGGTTTCTACACACTACAAGCCCCTTCGAGGGCGGAGACTGCAGGTGGCGGAGGGGGAAAGCTTCGGAGTAGCGGAGGAGAGCACAGCAACAGGGGTGTGGAGGGCAAAGCAGAGAGATTTTGGCACAGAGGATCGGTGCCCTCAGGCACACACCAGCCCGAGAGACTTGTCTGCTCGGCCGCCAGAGCGGGCGGGGCTGGGAGCTGAGGCTCGGGTATCGGCTTTCAGTCGGAGCGCAGGGAGAGGTCTGGGGCTGGCGGCAGGAAGAGACCCTGAAGGGGTTAGTGCTAGCCCGGAGGGAGTCCGGGGAAAGGGTCTGGAGCTACCGGAGAGGCAAGAGACTTTTTTCCCTTTTGTTGCCTGGTGCGCGAGGAGAGGGCATTCCCCTCCCTCCCCTCTGCCTGAGTGAGCCAGAGCCCCCGAATCAGCGGCTCCTTTAAACCCGTCCTGTCTGAGCGAAGAACGGACGCCCTCCGGCGACCTACGCGCAGAGGCGGGGCCAGGTCCAAGGCTGAGACCCGGGAGCTGTGAGAGCAGAGACAGGGAAATCTCTCTGTGCAGCCTCCGAGGCAGCGGACTAAAGCTCCACAGTCCATTTGATGTGCCCTGCGTCTGTGGAGTGCATGAATGGACAGCGAATCATCCCAAATTGAGGAAGTGGACCTTGAGGACAAGATTTAAGACTTTCCCCCCTTTTTTTCCCCTCTTTTTACAACGAATTATCTCAAATTAAGGAGGTGGACTTAGCAAGATTTCAGACTTTTCGCCCTTTTCCTCTTTTTACAACGAATTATCCCAAATCGAGGAGGTGGACTTGGAGAGCAAGATTTTTGATTTTTCCCCCTGCTCTCTTTTTGTGAATGTGTATGTGTAATCTTCTGTGTAAGATTCTCTCTGTATAGCTTTGCTTCCACCATATGTCCCAGGGTTCTTTCGGTCCGTGTTTTTTTTCAATAATTACTTTTTAATTTTAATAACGCTACTATATTTCATACTTTATTCTATTTTACTTTACCTGCTCTTTCTTTTTTTCCTCCCTTCCCTTCCTCCCTCCCTCCCTCCGCTCCTCCTTTCCTTCTTTCTTTTTCTTTCCTCCATCCCTCCCTCCCTCCCACCCTTCTTCTTCCCACTTTTTTTTCTTTCCTTCCTCCCTCCCTCCCTCCCTCCTGTCTTTCTTTCTTTCTTTCTTTCTTTCCTTCCTCCCTCCCTCCCTCTCTTCTTCCATTCACTCTTCCTTTTGCTTTCATTCCTCCCTCCCTCCCTCCTTTCTTTCCTTTCTTTCCATCCTTCCTCCCTCCCTCCTTTCTTTCTTTCTTCCTTCCTTCCTTCCTTACTTCCCTTCTTCCTTTCTTTCAATCTCTCTTTCTTTCTTCTACTAATTATTTCTTTCTACTTTTTCTCACTGTTATTCTGAGCCGGGTGGATGAAAGGCTCTTGGTGCTGCAGCCAGGAGTTAGTGCTGTGCCTCTGAAGTGGGAGAGCCAACTTCAGGACACGGGTCCACAAGAGACCTCCCAGCTCCACATAATATCAAGCAGCGAAAATCTCCCAGGGATCTCCAACTCAACACCAGCACCCAGCTTCAGTCAACGACCAGCAAGCTACAGTGCTGGTCACCCTATGCCAAGCAACTAGCAAGGCAGGAACACAACCCCACCCATTAGCAGAGAGGATACCTAAAAACATAATAAGGCCACAGGCACCCCAAAACACACCACCAGACGTGGACCTGTCCACCAGAAAGACAAGATCGAGCTTCAACCACCAGAACACAGGCATTAGTCCCCCCCACCAGGAAGCCTACACAACCTACTGAAACAACCTTAGCCACGGGGGACAGACACCAAAAACAACGGGAACTACGAATCTGCAGCCTGCAAAAAGGAGACCCCAAACACAGTAACATAAGCAAAATGAGAAAGCAGAAAAACACACAGCAGGTGAAGGAGCAAGATAAAAACCTACCAGACCTAACAAATGAAGAGGTAATAGGCAGTCTACCTGAAAAAGAATTCAGAATAATGATAGTAAAGCTGATCCAAGATTCTATTTCCCAGATCCAAAATCTTGGAAATAGAATAGACAGTATGCAAGAAACAGTTAACAAAGACCTAGAAGAACTAAAGATGAATCAAGCATCGATTAAAAACACAATAAATGAAATGAAAAATACTCTAGATGGGATCCATAGCAGAATAACTGAGGCAGAAGAACGGATAAGTGAGGTGGAAGATAAAATAGTGGAAATAACTGCTGCAGAGCAAAATAAAGAAAAAAGAATGAAAAGAACAGAGGACAGTCTCAGAGACCTCTGGGACAACATTAAACGCACCAACATTCGAATTATAGGGGTTCCAGAAGAAGAAGAGAAAAAGAAAGGGACTGAGAAAATATTTGAAGAGATTATAGTTGAAAACTTCCCTAATATGGGAAAGGAAATAGTTAATCAAGTCCAGGAGGCACAGAGAGTCCCATACAGAATAAATCCAAGAAGAAATACGCCAAGACACATATTAATCAAACTGTCAAAAATTAAACACAAAGAAATCATATTAAAAGCAGCAAGGGAAAAACAACAAATAACACACAAGGGAATCCCCATCAGGTTAACAGCTGATCTCTCAGCAGAAACTCTACAAGCCAGAAGGGAGTGGCAGGACATAATTAAAGTGATGAAGGAGAGAAACCTGCAACCAAGATTACTCTACCCAGCAAGGATCTCATTCAGATTTGATGGAGAAATTAAAACCTTTACAGACAAGCAAAAGCTGAGAGAGTTCAGCACCACCAAACCAGCTTTACAACAAATGCTAAAGGAACTTCTCTAGGCAAGAAACACAACAGAAGGACTATACCTACAATAACGAACCCAAAGCCATTAAGGAAATGGGAATAGGAACATACATATCAATAATTACCTTAAATGTAAATGGACTAAATGCTCCCACGAAAAGACACAGAGTGGCTGAATGGATACAAAAACAAGACCCATATATATGCTGTCTACAAGAGACCCACTTCAGACCTAGAGACACATACAGATTGAAAGTAAGGGGATGGAAAAAGATATTCCATGCAAATGGAAATCAAAAGAAAGCTGGAGTAGCAATTCTTATATCAGACAAAATAGACTTTAAAATAAAGACTATTAGAAGAGACAAAGAAGGACACTACATAACGATAAAGGGATCGATCCAAGAAGAAGATATAACAATTGTAAATATTTATGCACCCAACATAGGAGCACCTCAATACATAAGGCAAATACTAACAGCCATAAAAGGGGAAATCGACAGTAACACAATCATAGTAGGGGACTTTAACACCCCACTTTCACCAATGGACAGATCATCCAAAATGAAAATAAATAAGGAAACACAAGCTTTAAATGATACATTAAACAAGATGGACTTAATTGATATTTATAGGACATTCCACCCAAAAACAACAGAATACACATTTTTCTCAAGTGCTCATGGAACATTCTCCAGGATAGATCATATCTTGGGTCACAAATCAAGCCTTGGTAAATTTAAGAAAATTGAAATTGTATCAAGTATCTTTTCCGACCACAATGCTATGAGACTAGACATCAATTACAGGAAAAGATCTGTAAAAAATACAAACACATGGAGGCTAAACAATACACTACTCAATAATGAAGTGATCACTGAAGAAATCAAAGAGGAAATTAAGAAATACTTAGAAACAAATGACAATGGAGACACGACGACCCAAAACCTATGAGACGCAGCAAAAGCAGTTCTAAGGGGGAAGTTTATAGCAATACAATCCCACCTTAAGAAACAGGAAACATTTCGAGTAAACAACCTGACCCTGCACCTAAAGCAATTAGAGAAAGAAGAACAAAAAACCCCCAAAGTTAGCAGAAGGAAAGAAATCATAAAGATCAGATCAGAAATAAATGAAAAAGAAATGAAGGAAACGATAGCAAAGATCAACCAAACTAAAAGCTGGTTCTTTGAGAAGATAAACAAAATTGACAAACCATTAGCCAGACTCATCAAGAAAAGAAGGGAGAAGACTCAAATCAGTAGAATTAGAAATGAAAAAGGAGAAGTAACAACTGACACTGCAGAAATACAAAAGATCATGAGAGATTACTATAAGCAACTCTATGCCAATAAAATGGACAACCTGGAAGAAATGGACAAATTCTTAGAAATGCACAACCTACCAAGACTGACTCAGGAAGAAATAGAAAATATGAATAGACCAATCACAAGCACTGAAATTGAAACTGTGATTAAAAATCTTCCATCAAACAAAAGCCCAGGACCAGATGGCTTCACAGGCGAATTCTATCAAACATTTAGAGAAGAGCTAACACCCATCCTTCTCAAACTCTTCCAAACAATATCAGAGGAAGGAACACTCCCAAACTCATTCTACAAGGCCACCATCACCTTGATACCAAAACCAGGCAAGGATCTCACAAAGAAAGAAAACTACAGGCCAATATCACTGATGAACATAGATGCAAAAATCCTCAACAAAATACTAGCAAACAGAATCCCACAGCACATTAAAAGGATCATACACCATGATCAAGTGGGGTTTATTCCAGGAATGCAAGGATTCTTCAATATACGCAAATCAATCAATGTGATACACCATATTAACAAGTTGAATGAGAAAAACCATATGATCATCTCAATAGATGCAGAGAAAGCTTTCGACAAAATTCAACACCCATTTATGATAAAAACCCTGCAGAAAGTAGGCATAGAGGGAACTTTCCTCAACATAATAAAGGCCATATATGACAAACCCACAGCCAACATTGTCCTCAATGGTGAAAAACTGAAACCATTTCCACTAAGATCAGGAACAAGACAAGGCTGCCCACTCTCACCACTCTTATTCAACATAGGTTTGGAAGTTTTAGCCACAGCAATCAGAGAAGAAAAGGAAATAAAAGGAATCCAAATTGGAAAAGAAGAAGTAAAGCTGTCACTGTTTGCAGATGACATGATACTATACATAGAGAATGCTAAAGATGCTACCGAAAAACTACTAGAGCTAATCAATGAATTTGGTAAAGTAGCAGGATACAAAATTAATGCACAGAAATCTCTGGCATTCCTGTACACTAATGATGAAAAATCTGAAAATGAAATCAAGAAAACACTCCCATTTACCATTGCAACAAAAAGAATAAAATATCTAGGAATAAACCTACCTAAGGAGACAAAAGACCTGTATGCAGAAAATTATAAGACACTGATGAAAGAAATTAAAGATGATATAAATAGATGGAGAGATATACCATGCTCCTGGATTGGAAGAATCAATATTGTGAAAATGACTCTACTACCCAAAGCAATCTACAGATTCAATGCAATCCCTATCAAACTACCACTGGCATTTTTCACAGAAGTAGAACAAAAAATTTCAAAATTTGTTTGGAAAAACAAAAGACCCCGAATAGCCAAAGCAATCTTGAGAACGAAAAACGGAGCTGGAGGAATCAGGCTGCCTGACTTCAGACTATACTACAAAGCTACAGTAATTAAGACAGTGTGGTACTGGCATAAAAACAGAAAGATAGATCAGTGGATCAGGATAGAAAGCCCAGAGATAAACCCACGCACATATGGCCAACTTATCTTTGATAAAGGAGGCAGGAATGTACAGTGGAGAAAGGACAGCCTCTTCAATAAGTGGTGCTGGGAAAACTGGACAGGGACATGTAAAAGTATGAGATTAGATCATTCCCTAACACCATACACAAAAATAAGCTCAAAATGGATTAAAGACCTAAATGTAAGGCCAGAAACTATCAAACTCTTAGAGGAAAACATAGGTAGAACACTCTATGACATAAATCACAGCAAGATCCTTTTGGACCCACCTCCTAGAGAAATGGAAATAAAAACAAAGATAAACAAATGGGACCTAATGAAACTTCAAAGCTTTTGCACAGCAAAGGAAACCATAAACAAGACCAAAAGACAACCCTCAGAATGGGAGAAAATATTTGCAAATGAAGCAACTGACAAAGGATTAATCTCCAAAATTTATAAACAGCTCATGCAGCTCAATAGCAAAAAAACAAACAACCCAATCCAAAAATGGGCAGAAGACTTAAATAGGCATTTCTCCAAAGAAGATATACAGACTGCCAAGAAACACATGAAAGAATGCTCAACATCATTAATCATTAGAGAAATGCAAATCAAAACTACAATGAGATATCATCTCACACCAGTCAGAATGGCCATCATCAAGAAATCTAGAAACAATAAATGCTGGAGAGGGTGTGGAGAAAAGGGAAGACTCTTGCACTGCTGGTGGGAATGTGAATTGGTACAGCCACTATGGAGAACAGTATGGAGGTTCCTTAAAAAACTACAAATAGAACTACCATATGACCCAGCAATCCCACTACTAGGCATATACCCTGAGAAAACCATAATTCAAAAAGAGACATGTACCAAAATGTTCATTGCAGCTCTATTCACAATAGCCCGGAGCTGGAAACAACCTAAGTGTCCATCATCGGATGAATGGATAAAGAAGATGTGGCACATATATACAATGGAATATTACTCAGCCATAAAAAGAAACGAAACTGAGCTATTTGTAATGAGGTGGATAGACCTAGAGTCTGTCATACAGAGTGAAGTAAGTCAGAAAGAGAAAGACAAATACCGTATGCTAACACATATATATGGAATTTAAAAAAAAAAATGTCATGAAGAACCTAGGGGTAAAACGGGAATAAAGACACAGACCTACTTGAGAATGGACTTGAGGATATGGGGAAGGGGAAGGGTAAGCTGTGACAAAGAGAAAGAGAGGCATGGACATATATACACTACCAAACGTAAGGTAGATAGATAGTGGGAAGCAGCCGCAGAGCACAGGGAGATCAGCTCGGTGCTTTGTGACCGCCTGGAGGGGTGGGATGGGGAGGGTGGGAGGGAGGGAGATGCATGAGGGAGGGGATGTGGGAACAGATGTATATGTATGACTGATTCACTTTGTTATAAAGCAGAAACTAATAAAAAAAAAAAAGAAAAAAAAAATCTTCCAACAAAAAAAGCCCAGGACCAGATGGCTTCACAGGCGAATTCTATCAAACATTTAGAGAAGAGCTAACCCTATCTTTCTCAAACTCTTCCAAAATATAGCAGAGGAGGAACACTCCCAAATTCATTCTACGAGGCCACCATCACCCTAATACCAAAACCAGACAAAGATGTCACAAAGAAAGAAAACTACAGACCAATATCACTGATGAACATAGATGCAAAAATCCTCAACAAAATACTAGCAAACAGAATCCAGCAGCACATTGAAAGGATCGTACACCACGATCAAGTGGGGTTTATCCCAGTAATGCAAGGATTCTTCAATATGTGCAAATCAATCAATGTGATACACCATACTAAAAAATTGAAGGAGAAAAACCATATGATCATCTCAATAGATGCAGGAAAAGCTTTTGACAGAATTCAACAGCCATGTATGATAAAAACTCTCCAGAAAGTAGGCATAGAGGGAACTTACCTCAACATAATAAAGTCATATATGACAAACCCACAGCCAACATCGTCTTCAATGGTGAAAAACTGAAACCATTTCCACTAAGATCAGGAACAAGACAAGGTGGCCCACTCTCAGCACTATTATTCAACATATTTTTTGAAGTTTTAGCCACACCAATCAGAGAAGAAAAAGAAATAGAAGGACTACAAATCAGAAAAGAAGTAAAGCTGTCACTGTCTGCAGATAAAATGATACTATACATAGAGAATCCTAAAGATGCTACCAGAAAAGTACTAGAGCTAGTCAATGAATTTGGTAAAGTAGCAGGATACAAAATTAATGCACAGAAATCTCTTGCATTCCTATACACTAATGATGAAAAATCTGAAAGTGAAGTTAAGAAAACACTCCCATTTACCATTTAACAAAAGGAATAAAATACATAGGAATAAACCTACCTAAGGAGACAAAAGACCTGTATGCAGAAAACTATAAGACACTGATGAAATAAAGATGTTACAAACAGTTGTAGAGATATACAATGTTCTTGGATTGGAAGCATCAACATTGTGAAAATGACTATACTATCCAAAGCAATCTACAGATTCAGTGCAATCCCTATCAAACTACCACTGGCATTTTTCACAGAACTAGAACAAAAAGTTTTACAATTTGTATGGAAACACAAAAGACCATGAATAGCCAAAGCAACCTTCAGAAAGCAAAACGGAGCTGGAGGAATCAGGCTCCCTGACTTCAGAATATATTACAAACCTATGGTAATCAAGACAGTATGGTACTGGCACAAAAACAGAAATATAGACAAATGGAACAGGACAGAAAGCCCAGAGATAAACTCACTCACATATGGTCACCTTATTTTTGATAAAGGAGACAAGAATATACAATGGAGAAAAGACAGCCTCTTCAATACATGGTGCTTGGAAAACTGGACAGCTACATGTACAAGAATGAAATTAGAACACTCCCTAAACCCATACAAAAAATAAACTCAAAATGGATGAAAGACCTAAATGTAAGGCCCTACACTATAAAACTCTTAGAGGAAAATACAGGCAGAACACTCTATGACATAAATCATAGCAAGATCCTTTTTGACCCACCTCTTAGAGAAATGGAAAAAAAAACAAAACAAATGGGGCGTAATGAAACTTAACAGCTTTTGTACAGCAAAGGAAACCATACACAAGATGAAAAGAGAACCCTCTGAATGGAGAAAATATTTGCAAACGAAGCAACCGACAAAGGATTAATCTCCAAAATTTACAAGCAGCACATGATGCTCAATATCAAAAAAACAAACAACCCAGTACAAAAACGGGCAGAAGATGTAAATAGACATTTCTCCAAAGAAGATATACAGATTGCCAATAAACACATGAAAGGATGCTTAACATCAGTAATCATTAGAGAAATGCAATCAAAGCTACATTGAGATATCACCTCACACCAGTCAGAATGTCATCATCAAAAAATCTACAAGCAGGGCTTCCCTGGTGGCACAGTGGTTGAGAGTCCGCCTGCCGATGCAGAGAACGCGGGTTCGTGCCCCAGTCCGGGAAGATCCCACATGCCGCGGAGCGGCTGGGCCCGTGAGCCATGGCCGTTGAGCCTGTGCGTCCGGAGCCTGTGCTCTGCAACGGGAGAGGCCACAACAGTGAGAGGCCCACGTACCACCAAAAAAAAAAAAAAAAAAAAAAAAATCTACAAGCAATAAATGCTGGAGAGGGTGTGGAGAAAAGGGAACCCTCTTGCACTGTTGGTGGGGATGTAAACTGATACAGCCACTATGGAGCACAGTATGGAGCTTCCTTAAAAAACTAAAAATAGAACTACCATACGACCCAGTAATTCCACTACTGGGCATATACCCCAAAAAAACCATAATTCAAAAAGAATCATGTACCCAGTGTTCATTGCAGCTCTACTTACAATAGCCAGGACATGGAAGCAACCTAAGTGTCCATTGACAGATGAATGGATAAAGATGATGTGGCACATATATACAATGGAATATTACTCAGCCATAAAAAGAAATGAACTTGAGTTATTTGTAGTGAGGTGGATGGACCTAGAGTCTGTCATACAGAGTGAAGTAAGTCAGAAAGAGAAAAACAAATACTGTATGCTAACACACATATATGGAATCTAAAAAAAAAAATTAGTGATGAAGAACCTAGGGGCAGGATGGGAATAAAGACAGAGACCTACTAGAGAAGGACTTGAGGACCTGGGGAGGGGGAAGGGTAAGCTGGGACAAAGTGAGAGAGTGGCATATACACATCTACACTACCAAATGTAAAATAGATAGCTAGTGGGAAGTAGCTGCATAGCACAGGGAGATCAGCTCCATGCTTTGTGACCACCTAGAGGGGTGGGATAGGGAGGCTGGAAGGGAGGGAAATGCAAGAGGGAGGAGATATGGGGATATATATGTATATGTATAGCTGATTCACTTTGTTATGAAACAGAAACTAACATACCATTTTAAAGCAATTATACTCCAATAAAGATGTTTAAAAAATTAATTAATTAATTAAAAAAAATAATAGAGTAAGAAACTCACCTAAGGTTACCATGCAAAAAATTGACTCATGTCAGGACAATTCAGTTCTTATGTTCCTTTTTCTTGATGCATTAGAGACTTGTTTCATCATTAATTCTCTTGATAAAGTTATGGATCCTTTATATGATGTGAATAATATCTATTTTGTGAGTTTAGAATTTGGAAATTATGAGGTTTTCATAATATAATGTATTAGTCAGCATAGGCTAGTTGATGCCAGGGTATCAATCCCTAAATCCCAGGGATTTCACACAATAAAAGTGTATTTCTCATCTTGACTCAGCAGTAGCTCATGTCACATCTGCTTGCATTTCATCGGGCTAGGCTGCAGGGGAATGGAAAATGAACAGGAGCAAATTAAAATTTGGGGGAGGTTTACTGTCTGCCACAGGAGATATATAGTATGTTTTTTCATTTATTAATGTATATATAAAGTAAGGCTTTGGGATCGTTTGGGTTTGCAATGCATTACTGTGCTTTTATTTCTGTTTTGCTTTGTTGTGTTTCTGTAAAGGATCTCAGGATCACAGAATTGTTTTCATCTTAATCCTTCACTCATGGCATTCTTATGGATGGTCCATACATGACCCTCTTCTATGTATGTATATGTGCCTGCATGTGTGTATTTAATAATGTAATAAGCACCTGTGGACTTAATAGCGAATATGAAAGCTCAGATTTTGGCAATAAGTTACATCCAGCTGTGTGGTCCCTGCTCCATCCATCTGCTGATCAACATACACTCCCTGAGCCAGTGGTGAGTCACCTCACATCTGACAAATGGGCCAAGCTCAGTTTCATCTCTGCACCTCTGTTCATGCAGTTTCTCCAACTTAGAAGGTTCTCCTAACTTCTCATGGTTTCCTTGAGAAGGAGAGCAAATAAGCAAATCATCCATATATTGCCACAAGGTAGAACCCAGGGAACTTTATATCATCCAGATCAGCCTTCAGGATTTGTGAGAAATAAGGACTTTCAGTAAGTTGAGGCATTACTGTCCAGGTGAATTGTTGTTTTCCTAAGTGAAAGCAAAAGGTATTGGCTAGCTTCATTAACTGGAATACTAAAGAATGCACTGAATAAATCAATTACAATAAAGAATTTGCTTCCAGGGAAAATGGATGTCAGTAGCACATGAGGGATAAGAAAAACAGGGTGTAGAGGAGTAACAATGTTTATTGCTCAGAGGTCCTAGACAAACCTCCATCCTCAGCACTATTTTTTAGCCTATGATTTATTTCTTTGGCTTTTATTCAGTATAGAAAAAATAGGATTTACAGTGATCATCTGTAAGAAGAGTTAAAAGAAAAAAACATGGATATCAAATGAAAGCCACTCATGTAAAACTCTGTAATTCTTTGAGAGTCCTCCAACTGAGATTCTGCTGCCAAAATTTTAATTTTAACATTTTGAAACAGTGCCAAGCTTACAGAAAGGTCGCAAGTAGAATTCGAAGACATTTTTTTTCTTTTGAGAGTCATTTGAAAGTAGGTTGCCAGCATGATGTTCTATCATGTAAAAATATTAATGTGTACTTAATACAAACAAGGATAATCTGCTACATAACCAAAATACAACAATCAAAATCAAAATATTAATAATGATAGCTTACTATGATCCATTCCTCAGAACTCATTCAAGTTTCAACAGCTATCCTTCATCGCAATAAGAATTCAGGTCAGAGTGAAACGTCTTCAGTTGTTATGTCTCTTTCATCTTCAATCTAGAACAGTTCTTTAGTCTTTCCCTGATTTCCCTGACCTTTACAATTTTGAATATTACAGACAATTATGCTTGAAATTTCTCTCATTTGGGCTTTCCTGATATTTATTCAAGAACAAATTCAGGTGATGCATCTTTTTTAAAAATTTTTATTGGGATATAGTTAATTTACAATGTTGTGTTAGTTTCTGCCATACAGCAAAGTGAATCAGTTATACATATACCTATATCCACTCTTCTTTAGATTCTTTTCCCATATAGGTCATTACAGAGTACTGAGTAGAGTTCCCTGTGCTATTCAGTAGGTCCTTATTAGTTATCTATTTTGTATATAGTAGTGTGTACATGTCAACCCCAATCTCCCAATTTATCCCCTGTACCCCACTTTCCCCCCTGGTATCCATATGATATTGCTTATATGTGGAATCTAAAAAATGGTACAAATGAACTTATTTACGAAACAGAAATAGAGTCGCAGATGTAGAAAGCAGGTGACACATCTTTACAGGACTACTGCAGAAGTGATGCTGCATTATTCTCATTGCCTTCTATCAGGTGTGCAAGATTTCAATTTGTCCTGTTACTGATCATATTCTTTTTTATTACTTAGCCTGCCTGGTTTCTCCATTGTAAAGTTACTCTTATTTCCCTTTGTAATACATAAGTACTTTGTAAAAGGACATACTTTGAGATGTTGTAAATATCTGATTCCATATTAAACCATAAACGTATTTACCTATTTATCAAGATGGAGTCATGGTTTGCAATATTATTCAATGAGTCATAATCTCTTCCTATCAATATTTATTTTAATGCTCAATTTCCCCAAATGGAGCCAGTGGGTGTTCCTTCAATCTGGATTCTGTGAGTTTTTGACATGCCCCAATCATTCTTTGGGCACTTCTTTGCTTTCTGATGAATAAAATGGTCTAGGATCATTTTATACTTTTCTTTTCCCAGCCCTGGAATCAACTTCTCCAAGGAGCCTGGGTTTCTTTTAGTAAATAATGGGATTTAAAGGCCAAAATCTGGGCACCAGTGTTCTCCTTGTTCTTGAGGAGTCACTGCTCCTATGTCTTCTCACCGACCTACCTAGGGAATCTCTCTCTCTGTCTCTCCATATATATATATATATATATATATATATATATATGCTTTCAATTTCAACCTAATACTACAGAATACATTCCGGTTTTCATTTTCATATTTGTTGAGAACTTCATCATTTGTTGATAAACCTGGCTTCCACTACATTTAATTATTCAATTAATCTCCATGTGTGTAACCAATCTACATTGTCAGGGCTCTTCCTCTGCCTGGATGCCCCCTTGACACTTCACGTTCTCATGTCCTACTTTGATTCATTGTGGTTCCATGACCACCACCACCCCCACCTACTTGTCTCTGCCCCACCTAATGGTTTTAGGATCAAATAGTTTAGGAAGTAAAAAGAGAGGAGGGGGGAAAGAAAAGGAAGAGGAATGATTACCAAATTTTTTATGAAGTTTTAAAATATTAGAACAGAAGTATTTGTGTCTAAAATTTTCTTTTTCAGAAGGAATGAAATATGTGTATATGTATACATACACACACATACATACACACATACTAAACTTTTATCTTGGTGTTTTTATTACTTACCAAAAAAGTTACCTGAAAATGATCAGACTGCACCAGATGAAGTAAAGTAGGATCCCGGTCATGGGCATGAATAACAGGCAAATGATTATGTCAAAAAGGCAAAGAACTAAGCCCAAATCACTGAGGCATGTGGATGGTTTGCAGGAAGACTAAGAGGACATTTCACTTATCAGTGATTCATTGAGACAGAGATAGAATGAAAAAATAAATTTATAAATTTAACTTGTCATCAAAATGTATTTTTATAAAATCAGAACTCTAGCAAATTTATAAATGAACAAATTGGTAACACTGAATTAGTTAAGGAGCCTCTGTTATTGGCGTTAAGAAACTGAAAGCATGTGAGCAAAGAAAAAGCAAGGACCCTAGATCATTCCAGTTTTATAATCAATAGTCTTTAAAGTGTTCATCTAGTTAGTTTCTAGGAAGCACTGTCAATTATGATATAAAGGCCATGAGGTCAAGAGCATAGGACTCCAACTCAGACTTTACTAACCTTGGACAAGTCTCTTAACCTCTCTTGGTCTTGTTATTTCACAGGGGTATTTTGAAGGACAAATTAAATATAAACAGTATTGCCATGTCTTGAACAAATAAGTGAAAATTAATTTGTTACCCCTCCCACTACACTCTGGGCACATTGGTCTCTTTCCTGTTCCTGGAACATGCTTGGCGCTCCACCTAAGAGCATTTGCATTTGCTATTCCCTCTGCCAGGAATGCTCTTCCCTTAAATATCCACAGGTCCTGCCCCTTCAGCTCTTTCACATCTTTAATCTGATGTAACTTTCTCATTGTGATCTTCCCTAGGACCCCCATTTAAAATTATACACCCCAATATTTTCCATCTCCTTCTTTCCCTTCTTTAATTTTCTCCTTAGGACTTATCGTTAACATTCTAGAAACTTATTTTTACTGTTTATTGTTGGTCACCTCCACTAGAATGTAAGGTCCTTGAAGGCAGGCAATTTTGTCAGTTTTGTCCAGTGCTGTATCCCCAGACCCTACAACAACATGTTTTGTGACCTGTAGTGGGCATTCATTTTCTGTGTGCATTAATCAACCAATGAAAGAATGAACTTTCAAGTGTTCCCTTCCTGTTACATTTTTTGTCTTTCTTCACAAGTAGAAATGTAAATGAAATGTGAGAGGAAAAAAGAGACATGAACAAAGAGATTAAAGAAAGGTAGACTCAAAAAAAGAAGAATGAGGAAGCCCTTATATATGGAACACTAACTCTGAACCTTAGCAGTTCAATGGTAACAAACCACAGTCATGCAATACAGATTGTCCCTAAGACAAGCCTTGCAGATACAGCCCTTGTCACTCTTCTGGATTCTTCTCTAAGGTCAACTGCTCTCTGTTGGACAAACAGGGTAATATCAGCAAAGTAAACTAGAAGTGGTTAATTTTTTTTTCTACACTTTGAATAAATGTATGCCATTTGCTCAACAAATTATACATACTTTCTAAGAAAAATCACCATGATTTAAAATGACGTTTCACATTTGAGTTTAGGTTTAACAACTTTTGCGTTTGAAAGCCACGAATCTGAGCATCTGTCATAGCAATGGTGCAATATTTCATTAAAGATAACAAACAAAAACTCAGTTACAGGCTTCCCTGGTGGCGCAGTGGTTGAGAGTCCGCCTGCCGATGCAGGGGACACGGGTTCATGCCCCTTTCTGGGAAGATCCCACATGCCGCAGAGCGACTGGGCCCGTGAGCCATGGCCGCTGAGCCTGCGCGTCCAGAGCCTGTGCTCTGCAACGGGAGAGGCCACAACAGTGAGAGGCCCGCATACCGAAAAAAAAACCAAAAAAAAAACACAAAAAACTCAGTTACCTCTTGCTCATTTGTATATAGATGTATTTATTTCATATATGTATCTACGCATATATAAATAAAAAATAGTGTTGTCTCATGGCACAAATAAATCCAGTCAGTGACTTACATTCACACACAATACAAAGAATTCCATATTGAGACTGAACCTTTAAATATTCTAAAAAAGAAACCACATTTTTAAAAAGGGAACACATAACATAGTTGGTGAGGAATGTCTAAAAATACAGCATATGTCCCTACATTTGCATCAGGAAATTCATACTGATAGAAAATGTAGCTAAGTATATTTTTACACAATTGACATCATCTGTCAATCTAACAAACTTTTAAGGGTATTATTCTCATGCAGCTAAATAACTGCAACTTTGAGTATTAACCAGTCTCTTGAGACCAGTGTTAATATCTGTCCTGTGCTTTTAAATCCAGTTGTCATGGAATTTCAGACTGCCTCCACATCAGAAATTGCTACACTTTCCAGTACACAAACTATGCTGTGGGTTTGCTTAGAAACTCCTTGTTGAAGAATCTTCTTGCCTCAACACTACTGAGGGAAACAGAGCAACGAGATGGATTCTGTCTTCTATATTCAATGCTTTCAACTATGGCATTCTTTATTACCTGCGAATAGAGGCAAAAGATGTATAATTAGTGCTGTTCTGAACTCATTGAAACATTTGTTTGGTCAAAAGTATATATATATATAATTAATCTTTTTATTATAGTATTCTTTTTGAAATAGAAAGATAAATCTGTGAGTCATGCATGTATATATTTAGTTATTTAATTTAATTAATTTATTTATCTATTTGGTTGCATCGGGTCTTAGTTGCGGCTCGTGGGCTCCTTAGTTGCAGCTCACTGGCTCCTTAGTTGTGGCACGTGAACTCTTAATTGTGGCATGCATGTGGGATCTAGTTCCTGGACCAGGGATCGAACCCAGGACCCCTGCATTGGGAGCAAGGAGTCTTAGCCACTGCGCCACTAGGGAAGTCCCTCATGTATATATTTAAATTCAACATCTCCATTACACTTAAAAATAATTTTTTTAAATTGATGTATAGTTGACTTACAATGGTGTGTTAGTTTCAGGTGTACAGCAAAGTGATTCAGTTATATATATATATTCTTTTTTTTTCAGTTATCTACCTATCTATCATCTATCTATCTATTCTTTTTCAGTTTCTTTTCCATTATAGGTTATTAGAAGATATTGAATATAGTTCCCTGTGCTATACAGTATGTCCTTGTTGTATCTATTTTATATACAGTAGTGTGTATCTGCTAATCCCAAACTCCTAATTTATCCCCCCCTTTCCCCTTTGGTAACCATAAGTTTGCTTTCTATGTCTGTGAGTCTATTTCTGCCTTGTAAATAAGTTCATTTGTACCATGTTTTTAGATTCCACATATAAGTGATACCTTATGATGTTTGTCCTTCTCTGCGCACATTACACTCTTGTTCAGTTTGTATCCAGATACTATTCCTTCCCCCAGCAGAGAAAGAACTATTGTGGGAGTGTCCCAGATTTTTTTTTTTTTTTTTTGGGCTGCGTTGGGTCTTCATTGCTGTGTGCGCGCTTTCTCTAGTTGCGGCGAGCGGAGGCTACTCTTCCTTGCAGTGCATGGGTTTCTCATTACGGTGGCTTCTCTTGTTGCGAAGCACAGGCTCTAGGCGCATGGGCTTCAGTACTTGTGGTGTGTGGGCTCAGTAGTTGTGGCTCGCGGGCTCTAGAGCACAGGCTCAGTAGTTGTGGTGCACAGGCTTAGTTGCTCCGCAGCATGTGGAGCATGGGTCCTTTCCCGGACCAAGGTTCGAACCCGTGTCCCCTGTGTTGGCAGGCGGATTCTTAACCACTGTGCCACCACGGAAGCCCCTGTTTCAGATTTTTTGCTGATAAAATAGGGAATAAAGTATGTGTAACATGGTAAATTTATCTTCATTCCATCCTTCATGGGGAAGGTAGTAAGAGGAAAGAAATAAATAATTACTAAATCTAGAATTTATGTCCTTTATAGTTAGTGGATAAGCAGAAATGAGAGACCACAAGGAAGTACAAGACTTTCCCTAATCCTAATGAGAAAATAAATTGCTGGAGAATTGCCCTGCTTCCGTAGTGAAACAAATGCAGTTATAAAACATGGATGTCCTCTATCTAGGAAACACCATGCTTTGTGATTTTATTGATGACGGCTATTCTTTATTCAGAATAATCTTTGCATATACCCAAATTAATGGTGAATACAACCTCTAAGAATTGCTATTATAATTATCATATACTTTTTTGGTATGATGTTAACCTAGTTAGGAACTTTTGGAATGAAGAGAAAATCTGGAATTTGGTTGAAGCAGTTATTGCAGAGCAATGGGAATGGGCTTTTGGAAGAGAGGCCTGGATAGTAACCTTGGCTCTGCTGCTGTTTTTTTTTTTTTTTTTTTTTTTTTTTTGCAATATGTGGGCCTCTCACTGTTGTGGCCTCTCCCATTGCGGAGCACAGGCTCCGGACGCGCAGGCCCAGCGGCCATGGCTCATGGGCCCAGCCGCTCTGCGGCATGTGGGATCTTCCCAGACCGGGGCACAAACCGTGTCCCCTGCATCAGCAGGCAGACTCTCAACCACTGTGCCACCAGGGAAGCCCCTCTGCTGCTGGTTTTGAACGCTGACAAAATCAGGAAGACTCCATTCTCAGGATAGGACTATACAATTTCATCGTTGTTTTTTTTTAAATTAATTTTTATTGGAGTATAGCTGCTTTACAATGCTGTGTTAGTTTCTGCTGTACAGCAAAGTGAATCAGTTACCCATATACATATATCCACTAATGAGATAGAAGTTTCAGGGCCAGAGGCAAATCACATGAATATGCCACGATTCACTTTATTCCCTTCCCCAGGGGTTGTGAGGCCACATTAAGGTATTATACACATGCTTTTCAGCCCTCTGCCATGATCAGGAATACTTGGCAAGTCTGAGAAGTTTAGAACACCACACCAGAGCTGGTGTGGCCCTCTTGGCCTTGGAGATGTGTGCACAGTAGGGTTTTCCCATTTCACATCCAATCTAACTGGGCAAGCTGGGCTCAGTACCTGGAGGAGAGAATTGTTTGACTTGGGTGATACTAACACGCAGTTAATATTCTGTGACTTTATGTAAGGCCCAATGGGCAGGGCCCTCTATTCTCTAATGCTAACTTCAAACAAACTGTCATATTCTAGAAAGAGGGACTTATCACAGGAATGTGACACCTTTGTTTGCTTTATGATTTTTAATTTTATATTTATTTTCCCCAGAAGACAATTATATATATATTATAACTATATATATATATATATATATATATATATATATATATATATATATATATATATAAAATTGTCTTCTGGGGAAAATATAAAATACACATATTTATTTTAAATAAATATATAAATACTTATATATCTATATTATAAATATATAATTATATTATATATAACATTATGTAAATATAAAATTATATATATAATGGTCTTCTGGGAAAAATGGGCTCAAATGTTACTGAGTCTTTTAAGCAAAGCAGATATTCGCTGACCCCATCTTTCCCATGAGTAAGGGAAACATAATTCTATGGAGACAGAAGAGGGGGCTTCAAGCCTATGAAGGACACCTTGATAGAGGGCCTCCAGGCACAGTCACTTCTTGGCTGTGTGAGATCAAGGGGAATTAACGTATATCCTTGAGCCTGTTTCCTCTTCTTTAAAATGGAAAGAATAATACTAATCTTGGCTTTTGTGGGAACTGGAGATCATTTATATAAAGCACTTTGCACAATGCCTGGCACATAGGAAACATTCCACAACTAGCATCTATTTATTGTTGGTATTTTTAAGCTGACCATATGTGAGGAAATTTAAATTAGATGTGAGCTTTAAATTAGATGTGAGGCTGTGAAGCTTACTAGAAACAAATGCACCATGTATAGCCAATAGCGGGCTTATTATATGGTAAAAGTCAGCAAATCAATTCTGCTATCAAATGTGTCATACTACATCTTCTTTTAATAATCTCCCTGTCTTTCTAGAGACGATGTCAGCAAGTTTTCTGTTGGTTTCTCCTACTGAAAGGAGAACCAAAGCAACATGAGACACACCAACCTTCATTGCAGAGAAGTACCCAAGTAAAATTAAAAATCAGTTCTTTACTTTCCAAACACCCAAAAAGCTTTAAAATATATTAAAAAAAAAAAAAACTGCAGGGGACATTGTGCTAATCATGACTGCTGTCAACCCCTTTACAATGAAGTTATGAGCACAAAAAGATCAACAATATCAATATTATGAACTAGTGGGTTTATCATAGTTGGTCCTTGGAAGGTGATTTTAGTAAACAGGCCATTTTTTACAGGAAAATGGATATTCACATTTATAACTGAAAAACCCAAATATGCAATTAGAATGTGCACGTCGAACCACTAGGTGGCACATTAACACTGTGAAACCATTAACCAGGTTTTCCAGATTACCCGTTTGTTGTGATGTGTAACAGTGGTCCCCAACCTTCTTGGCACCAGGGACCGGTTTCATGGAAGACGATTTTTCCCCAGACCTGGCAGGAGGGTGGTGGGGGGGATGGTTTCGGGATGATTCAAGCGCATTACATTTATTGTGCGCTTTATTTCTATTACTATTACACTGTACTATATAATGCAATAATTATGCAACTCACCATATTGCAAAATCAGTGGGAGCCCTGAGCTTGTTTTCCCGCAACTAGATGGTCCCATCTGGGAGTGATGGGAGACAGTGACACCCAAAGTGTGTTGCTTATGTCCAGTCTACTCCGTAAGATGCAGCTTAATTGTCACTTGCCGCTCACTGATGGGGTTTTGATATAAGTCTTCAAGCAATTGATTTATTATGGTCTCTGTGCAGTCAAGCCTCTCTGCTAATGATAATCTGTATTTGCAGCCGCTCCCCAGCGCTAGCATCACCCCCTCAGCTCCACCTCGGATCATCAGGCATTAGATTCTCATACGGAGCGCGCAACATAGATCCCTCGCATGTGCAGTTCACAGTAGGGTTTGTGTTCCTATGAGAATCAAATGCCGCTGCTGATCTGATAGGAGGCGGAGCTCAGGTGGTGATGCAAGCGATGGGGAGCGGCTGTAAATACAGATGAAGCTTCGCTCACTTGCCCGCTGCTCACCTCCTGCTGTGCGGCCCAGTTCCTAACAGGTACTGGTCCTGGCCCGCGGGTTGGGGACCCCTGATGTATAATCCTGTGATGTAAATAGAAGTGGCTGAGCTCAGCATTACATCAGCTGCTAAATTCAAACCTTTCGGCATGACACATGGTACAATAAGATGTGTTTGAAAAGGTGATATATTATATTTGAATCTTCCTATTTTTAAAAATTTATACTAGGAGTAATCGTTAATAGTGTTTACATCTAATTTCCTCTTCCATTCCCCCCAAAAGTCATTGAGATACCAAATCCTTCCCGTCAGTTTTATCCTTGCAGGGGTCCTTATAACTCAACCCTCTTCATCCCCATCACCTATCCCCAAATAAGACTGGTGTCATCTTTCACTTGTGCCATTTAATAGTCTACCAATTTGCCAGATCCTTTAAATATTTGGCAGTAAAGGCAGAAAGAAAAAAAAGAAAACATGAAAAATGTAATCTTTCCCCAAAAGGAACAAATTTAGAGATGTGAGATTGGAAGCGCTCCACAAGTAAGTACTGGATTCGCACAACAGAAAATTTAAAATGAGCCTTAAAAGAAAGTTACACTATATTTTGAGAGAGAAATAAAAATTATAAATATAGCAGAATGCAAGAAGATATTCTGGAGTAAATTACTGTGGATTTACTGGCTAATGCCTGCTTCCCAATAAAAACTAAAGTGTCATGAAAGTAGGGGCCTTAAGTAGTCTTGTCATTTTTTATCCCAGCACTTAGAACACGGAAGGGGAAGAATAAAAATTTGTGAAATTAATGACTGCCCAGAAGGTGCTCAGTGGAGGTCAACTAAACAGGATAAAGCTCAACTCATGGAGACAATGAGATTTGAGTTGAGTTGAAGGAAAAGCAGGATTTGATAAGTGGAGTGGAAAGACCGGCATTCTCAGTAAAAGGATAATCTCATAAAGAGGCTGAAGATGGAAGGTCATGGCATGTACAGGAAACATCTGGGAAGTGGTTTGGCTGGAAAGGAAGCTGTGTTTGGGGTATCCTAGGAAATAAGGCTTCTTGAAAGATAGATGGTTCAAAAGGGAGGAGTGAGAAAAAACCTTTGGCCCCATCTCAGTTCCTCAACATAACAGTGTGACTTCCAGCAATCAGCCTACGGAATCCATGATTCGGTTTCCTCACATAGAAATAAAAAATGCCTACCTCACAGGCCAGTTGTGAATGCTGGATATTTGAAAAGGAAATATCTGGCTTATATTAAGCACTCAAAAGTTTTCCTTGTTCTTTTTGTTTTGTGCATTGCTGTATCCTTAGTTCCTAAGGATACAACACAGTAGATACTCAATAAATATGTAGTGAATTAATCAATAAATAAGATATAAAAAGATTATAGGTAGCATTAAAGGTAAATGAATTTGGGCCTGATATAGAAGGCCATTATCACCAACAAGGACGTACTGTATAGCACAGGGAACTATACTCAATATTTTGTAATAACCTAAGAGGGAAAAAAACTTGAAAGGGAACATATATAGAGAGAGATATAGATATAGATATAGATATCCATATATGTATAACTGAATCACTGGGCTATACACCTGAAACTAACACAGCATTGTAAACCAGCTATACTTCAATTAAAAAGAAAAAGCAATGCCTAGAGATATCACATAAAAAATAAGGCTATGATACATAATAAGCTTCTAAATTATTTTGTAAAAGATAAAAACTTTAACTTGTACCTAGACACTCTTAACATGATGATGAAATATCAGTAAATGAAGAAGTAAATACCAGTACTTCTGGATATATGCTTTTCCTCATTTTAATTAACACTTAATATTTAACACTTTACAGGATCACTGGAGAAAGAATTTTAAAAGCTCATGATTATGCAGCATTGGCATATGCTGTCACTGTCTTTAGAATATGCCAACTGAATGAATAAATTGAATGAGTGAGACTGCATAACAGTACATTTTCCTGTGATAACTGGTCCTGGAAAAGAGACCTCAGAAAGTGTATTTCCTCTAGATCGAGGTGGTAGTTTATGGGTACAGCATGTAGTCACACTACCTGGCCAGGCCTACATTGCCTGGAGATTCTCCACAGTCAGGCATCTGCCTCCCACCAACAGGCCCTGTACCCTGACACTCACTACTCGTTCCTCCTATTACATTAAACTCTTCAACACTTTCAGCCAGCAAGTCGATGACATTTTTAAAATGATTTATGAAAATTTTGTTGCATATTTATTTTAGGTGCCGGGCATTGTGATCAGTACCTCTGGAGGATACAAGGTAAATAAGGCAAGTCATTGTTTTTAAAGATTTTAAATTTATAATTAAAAGCAGAAGATAAAAAAAAAGCAGAAGATAAATTTGGATACGGATAATAATTATTATCATTAACATATTACCTGTTTCAATTGAGTGTCTCATACGCGCCAAGCCCTTAAATTATATTCTTTTACTTAATCCTCATCCCAATCCTATAAAAATCTGTATCATTGTTTCCTTTTACAAATGAGGAAAGTAAAATTTGGAAATGTTAATCAACATGCCCAACGTCACCTAGAGAAGAGGCACAAGCAAAAATCTATGTACCCAATTTGGTTTAACTCGAAAGCCTCTGCATTTTCCACATACCACATGTCTACCAGTGTAAGTCACTATATATTAGGTTTCTTAAAAAAAAAAAAACAAAACCCAACGAAATGCTGCCATTGTAGAAAGCACTTAGGCAACGTTCAGGCAAAGGAATTTGGGAGGACTGAGTAAGTGCAGAAACCCGACACTAATGAGAAACCCAGCCTGCTGTCATGAAGTGATCAGAAACAGAAGTTCTCTAAAGATGAACTGGAATTTAGCTTCAGCAAAGCAGGGCTGCTAGAACCTCTGGGGAAAATGAAGCAACAGAAGCACAGCAACAGAGCTGTCAGAGACAGGTTGACATTTTCAAAGTAAAGATTTAAGTCAGAATGTGAATTGAAGATGAAAATTTGCCTTAAGTCACGGTGGTGGTGGCCACAAAGTTGAAAACTGCCTCCATGGGATTGGCGGTCAGATGCCTTTGCATTAGAAGAGTTTATATACACAGTGTCCACAATTGGTGAAAAATTCCAACAGTCTGTGGCAAGTAAACATGTGTTGTATTGCTGCAGTGTGAATAAGTCACCTACTCTCGTCAAATCATGTGAAAATGAGTGATTTGGCTCACGATTGAGCCTAGGGACCCAGCATCCTACCTCAGAGTTTGGCTGTTCTTTATTTATCATCTCTTACTAAGAAGCTTTGATTCTGATAAAATGTGTTTTCCTGGTTAAAAGCAGGGAGTGGGAGTCATCAAGGGAGAGATACATGTCCATGAAAACTGAAGTCTTACCTGGGTATGAGGCACACACACACACACATATACACAACCAAGAACCACTTGAACAGAAGTCTCAATGGTCATATAATTTAAGAGGAAGCCTACATTCATTCATTCAAAAAATATATGTATTTACTGCCTAGGCTGCCATTACCTATATTGACTTGTCTATATTCTTAATTCTGGGCATTTGCAAAGGTCTTGAGGTGTATCCACCGTGGTATGGGATATAGACACACACAGTTATGGTTCCCACTTATTAAGCAGCTTCTGTTTGCAGGGCACTGTTCATACATCACCTGATTCAAGATTCACTACTGCCACTATGATAGGTGTTGTGACCCCTGTTTCAGAGGTGAGGAAACTGAGGCTCAAAAAGTTTAAGTAGCTTATTCAAAGTCACACAAATAGCCCATCTAAGAGCTAAACATGATATAAAGTCTATGACCTTGCTTCTACTTACTGTGTCAGAAAACTTCTTAGGAGCAATTAAAACCTGCTTAATTAAACGGCTTGTGAAAAATCTATATCTGATGAGCTCAGGACAGTTATTTTGGAATTCAGTCTGGTTTTGTTCAGGCTTTAACTGTTTCATCTAGGTGTCAAACAAATTACTTTGAAGAATGTTTGTAAAATATATAAATAGAACTATATCATTCTTTACAGACAATAGCTTACAAGGTTTTACATAAACCAAAACTGAAAACAGTGAGAGAAATGTAGTTGTGTAAGTTACATATATACATAGACACACATGTACATATACATGTATGTCTATATACAGATATACTTTTGTGTATGTGTCCTTTTATTTTCCCAAGTCCAATAGGGTATTTATATATTCCTATAAGCTATTTTTTTCCATTTTAGGACAACTGATCAAGTTTAATACATTTCATCCCAAGGAGTACAAAATATAATTTTGAGTTTATTGGCTTCATACTGGAAATATAGGATTACTCCTGTATTAACCCTTAGTTCTTTTCTGTTTTAACAGCATGAGGTTTCATAAAACACAACTCCATTTTGAGAATGTCTGTTTGCTCCCTATGAATCATAGATTAAAATGCTGATTTTCTCTTAATATTCTTTAAATTTTCACCATCACCACAGAAACAATGTAGCATATGGATTTCAGATTTTCACTAAATAATATAAAAGAAAAAGAAAAGGAATAAGTCTATTTAGACAATGATATATCCTATAAATGTTGTTAAGTGTGTTTTACTTGAATTATCACATATTCACAAATGAAGGCTGACAAGAAACACTTGAGTTGCAGAAACTGAAGGTTATTGGGAAAAATTTTATATGCTTACAAAAATTAAAGACATTGATTAATAAACGTATTATGGTGTAACTGGTATAACTGCACACAATGGATCATTACTAGTTTCAGACCAAACTAAACAAACAAGCAAACTAGATGTGCCAGTATTCTATTAGATCACAAAATGTAATTAAATCTCATATGCACGGAAGACTCATTCGCACAGTACATTCTTTTACTCCATTCATACAGTCTCCAAAAAGACTGACAAATCAGGCATGATACCTTTCCCTCTCCACTTGATTTCTTTCTTTCTTTTTCTTTTATTCTTTTTCTCTAATGTGCAAAATCCTATTAAGCCAATGAACTTGGGCTTTTATGACTGATAACCATTTGTCAGACACTATGATGTGGAACCGCAAGCCAACATGATTCCAGTTACACAATAGTGGTCCTAAATGGTGAGTTAGCAGTTAAAGAATTTTACACAGAGACAGAATTTTAGCAGCAGATAACTAGTGATAGGAATAATACTGAAGAGAATGACTTGTTTCTTATATTTCTGAAGCAAAGCATACTTGATATCTCCAGGGCTAAAAATGGAGAGACTGCTACTTTGGGAGACATTTCTAAGATCCACAAAAATAGAGACATTTAAAAGCATGAGTGTATCCATTAAAAGTCATGCTATTTTTGCAGATTAACTACACTTCTGGTTACACTCGCTTTCTCACTCTTATATTTCCATTTTATCACCTTTCTTCCTAATTAAAATTTATTTTTTCATATGAGAAATACACTAGATACTTTGGGAAAGAAGCTGAGGATAACTATCCTTCAATCAAATAATATTATAAAATGTGGGCTCTGCCAATTTGGAGGCATTTGTTTTCTTATTTGTGAATTTTATGGGGTTCTTCTGGAGATTAATAGAATAATTCATGAAAAATAAAATGGTACAGTTTGGGTGTCATTCATAAAGCTTATTTTTATTTTTAATTAATTAAAATGAGGTATTGTTATGTTCATGTTATATGGAAGTATTTGACATTGTCAATGATTGTAGGAGATACTTACATCGATGTTGTTCAGGGTATTGAAGTACATCAGATCATGCAGCCTTTTGAATGCTTGATTTGGGTATTGAAAGTTGAAGGTTGAAAATGGTGATTCAGGATCATCAAAAATATCAAAATCAGCTATTTCTTTCTCTTCCTTAGTTTCCCTTGGAACACCTAATATAAGAGTCTCAAATGGTGTTATTTTGAAAACCACAAATTATCTCTAAAATCCAGGGCATAAAACATACAAATAGCCATAAACACAACATTGGTAGCCCCTTCAGGGGTCATATAATCCTTAGTATACACTATTAGGCCTCTGCCTATATTTCCTGGACTTGACCATTTTCGTGTGTTCTGACTGGGCAACTTCCAATTGCCAATATCAGCATCTCTGTGCCTAAGAGCTTTCTACTCCTCCCTGTTACTGTTCAAGGATGCTTTGCTCACTAGCATCAGGCTGGAAATCCCAGTAAATAATACTCTGTCCCAGGAAGCAGTCAACCAAAGACTCTATGGTGTTGGTATATAAATTCCCCAGTTCCCTTGCCGCTTGCTGTGTAAGTGGGAAGTATGATTCCAGACCATAGGTTCTATTTCATTTCCTAGAGTTTCCCAGCAGGATCAGGTTCTCCTCATGGTAGCAGCTCACTAACACATCTTTTGTTGTCTGACTTTCTTCCCTTTATCAGTTACCTGCTCTCTTACTAAAGTTTCCTAGTTCACCCAAATAAACCATTTGCACTTGAACCCTTTGCTTGGAATCTGCTTCTGGTAGAACCCAAATCCAAACATTAATTAATTGTCTTCATGTCACAGGAATCCCCTCCACATTCTATTTTTGAGAATTAATGGTGATAGAAAATTCAAAATTTTCTAGGTTTTAAGTATTCCACTGTTCAATAACTAAAAATGCCAACAAATTCTTCCTTCTTTTGTGTTGAAGTATGACTCATAATAATCTCCACCTCTATTGATTTTTTCTCTGACTTCCTCCACTATCTAGAAGAAGATCACTGTCTTCTCCATAGTTTCCATGACTATTTTTTGTCTTTCCTTTCACAGCTACATTTTCTGGTCCTAAAATAATATGATTTTGAGGCATTTAGCATCTTGCCTGTCAATCTCTAGGTCTCCTTTTGTTAATCAATATCTTCCAGGATACAGAAGAGTCTTTAGACTCCTCTGGATGTGGCAAAACAAAATGCCTGTGCCTTAAATTTGATTCTCTTTTTTTTTATGGAATATAACATGGCAAGCTGAAATTACTAGCCATATCATACTGCTAGATAACATTAATTTTTATGGTCAGTTAACATTCCCAGAATTTTTTGCATGATTTGTTCTGAAACAAAGCCTCCCTTACAAGGGTAGTATTTAAAATATTTAACAATGCCTATGACAAGGGTACCAATTAATCAGAACAAATACAATCTGAGGTTGTGGAGTAAAGTTCCAGAGATTTTTACTGAGCTAGTTGTTCACCCTTCAGTTTCTAAATTAGGAGGAGCCAGGGGATCTTGGGCTAAGAAAGAGGGGGAGTACTCAGGGTCTCAGGATAGTAGCCATTTATCAAGGTAAGGGAAGTGTTCAATGTTGTGATAGTTGGTATGGCAGTGTCAGCATGAACCAGCTTAATGTTAGTCTTTATCAGATTTCTACTTTACAGAATATAACTCCCAATGTACCTGGAGCCTTGTACTTTCTGAAGTTGATGTTGGCCAGAACAAAGTGGATGATAGTTGGGCAATCTTTCTCAACATCAGGATTCTTGGGTTTAAAGACATAGCATTCCTTCAGTCCTTCTCGATCAAACACATAAGGATCGATCTTTGGAAAGGGGAGCTTATTCATTTTAGCCCACTTTTCTGCAAGTAGAAGTTCCTATGGAAGAGAGGGAAAGATCATTTGTTCAGTTGGTCTGCACATTATTCAATATTAGTTAGGTGTCTACTATGTGCTAGCAGTATGCTCCTTGCTAGGATGAAAAATGACCCTGTTCTTAAGAAGCTTATCAATCTCAAAAAATATAAAATTACTCCATAAACAAACTCACTATTATTTTGTCAACTTTTTGTATAGGGCTAGTTCCATAGGAGGCATTGAAAAATTATTAATGAACTGAACTGAATGAAATTACGTCAATGCAATTGCTAGAGAAATAAGTATATATTATGAGTTCTGGGCATTTATAAGCCAAGTGAATGCTTTTTAACCCTTCAGAGTCAAAAAAAATCTGTTGAAGCAGAATGAGGAGCACTGTGTTACTGATTTGTTACCTACATCTTCTCCACAAAACTGATTAAAAATTAATACATTTTCTGAATGCAAAAACATTGAGTTGCCCTGAATTAGCTTTTTTTTTCTTTTGTTTATGAAAAGAAGCTGAGCTTCTGGCATCATTTGTTATTCTATGTGCAGTGGCCAAGAATTGGCCATACAGAGGAACCAAGAGTTAGTTAATGGGCGTAGCAGATTGTCATTGCTTCCACATATGAACTTCCTTCCGGATAAAAGGCTTATACATCCCCACTGGAATGAGAAGACACCTGGCACACAGCCACAGAGCTAATTTGCATCCACTGACATGTAACGTGACCAAGAAATACAAGTTTGCTGTCGACTACTGAGGTTTCAGGTTTGTTTCTGCATCAAGGCTGACTAACACAATCGGTAAGCACAAAAAATAATTAAATTTAAACTAAAGAACATAAATCAATACAGAGACATGCAGCGAATAGAGCTTATTTCTACTGTAATGCAGCTGAAGGGCAAAAGTGACAAATAAGAAGCAGACTGTCGTAGTGGGAAAAGCACCAACTCCGGGGCCAGATTGCCTGAGTTAAAGTGCAAGCTCTGGGACCTTGGGCATGTTCCTTAATGTCTCCACACCCAATATCCTTAAATATAAAGTAAAGATGGCAATGATGGTACATATTTCATAAGACTGCTGTTAGAATTAAATAAATTAATATGAGTGCAGTATTTAGAACCATGCCTGTCACATATTTCATGCTATACAAATATTTGACAAATAAATGTCAGTAAAGAGAAGAAAGGAGATGGAAGGGGAAAAGTGAAGAAAGAAAAGAGGAAAAAGGAAGAGAGATAGCAATGGTATTGGGGAAATCCCGAAAGAAGGGAAGTTTTAGAGAAATGATCACTATCATCTTAAGTTTTTTAACTACTCTTGTAATCACATTGATTCATTCAGTGATAATCATTAGTTGCCAATCTAAGTTCCATGCTAGGAGGTAGGGACATAACACTGAGTGAAACTCTTGTTCTTATGGGATGTACATAGCCTGGTAGGTGAGAGATAGTAATCAAATAACACTTCAGGTTTAAAACTGTGGCAAATGCTATGAAAAAAGTATTTATTTGCCATGAGATTTTGCAGTATACCTGGACTATTTCCTCAGAGAGCTTATTTATTCATTCAACGTTATAATTGAGCACCTATATTCTAGGCATAAGAGAGAGGCTGTCCTTGGATACTTAGGGATTATAAATCAATAGGAAATATTAAAAATAGATATGATAGTGCAGTATGGAAGAGGCAGGGAACATGATGGATGGCTTCATGCCTGGGCTGTGCAGCCTGAAAGGCCCAGCACATCTTGACTTGCAAGCTCGGTGATCTGAGACAAACTGCTTATCACTACAGCTAAACAGGGAAGAAATTATTTTGTGGGAGGAATTATGCAGTGATGCTCTCCTAATGGCACCATAGGGATCATAAGTAACAATCAATGCACATGGACCAGGTTGTGTACTATCCTTGAAATAGCAGGCTCCCAATCCCATTTTATCTACATTTCAGCTGTTTCTTATTTCTCAGCAACTCATATATACATAAATGAGTTGTAAAATAAAGTTAGCACTATTATCTTCCTGAACATTGCTGTGAGGATTAAATGAGATCATGTATTTTTAAAAACTCAGTAATTTATATTTAAGAAAACAAGTACTTTAAAATAGCACCTTATGCTTTGTGACCACCTAGAGGGGTGGGATAGGGAGGGTGGGAGGGAGACGCAAGAGGGCTGATTCACTTTGTTATAAAGCAGAAACTAATACACCATTGTAAAGCAATTATACTCCAATAAAGATGTTACAAAAATAATAAAATAAAATAGCACCTTAAATTCAGAGAAAAATATGTTTTTCACTGAACTTTCACTGTTCCTGGTGCTTCTAGAATGTCGTGAATTTTAAGTTGATTGACTCTCTCAATGCCATTTACTGAGAAATAAAAATCTGGGAGAACAAAGGATTTGATTTATATTAAAGCATTTGTTTCATAAACTGTTAAGCTAAATGTGATTATATTTCACTGAAAATCCCATACATATATATGAATAATTGCTTGTTTGAAACTTGAGAAAACTTTTATCTCTAAATCATTTTTCTTCCTGTTCAGTTGAATTATTCAGCCTGCTATTTCTTATCTAGCGCTATTCACAGTTATTCATTAAGGATTATTCAACATCAAAATAAAACTAAAAGTTCACGTTGTGGAATTGCGTGAGAACAAGGAAAAGAAGGAGCTTTCTAGTGTTTCCAAACATGACTCAAGGGTATGACCAGTGATGTGTGGATGTGTGGAGAAAGAGGAAAAGGGGAATTGTGTGAGGTAAAAGACCGAGCTATTTTTAGATAAATATTTTACGCTGGAATCAGGAAGTGATGGAAACTTTCCCTTTCCTTATATGATCCTGACATGGAAAAGATTAAAAACTGATGACTATAAAGGCAGTGATTACAGGATGGAAAAACCATCTCCTCTCTGATGTCTTGTTTCTCTGTCTGTAGTGGCTAAGAAACAATGACACAACTATAAGTAGAGCAGACGAGTTTGAAAAGAGTATTTTAGAAGAATGCAGTGAGCAAAAACATTGCTGCTCCACAAATTACAGCAATATGCCAGAACTGTGTTCTAACCATCCATTTTGGTTATTGTTTGACACCTCAGACACTTCAGATTTCCACAGACTAATTCATGGTAAATTTACATAGTACTAACTAAAATGATTTTCTGTGGAGATAAAAACTTGATAGTGTCCTCCCAAGTGATACTTTGTAAGATATTTGTGCTCATTTTTAAGTACTAAAACATCTTGAAGGATAGGAAAAACAATCTAAATAACATAGAAATATATTCGAACTATAGTGTTAATGGCATATATATGCCATTTTATTTATTTATATATGTAAATAAATATATACTTAAATTTAATCTATATATGTATAATAAATGAGCTTTTCTCTAGAGGAAATGAGGTTTTTTTCTGTAGAAACCTAGGCTATGTGTTTTCTAAGATATTTCTCATTATGCAAAATCTATTTTTAGATTGGGGAGAGGTATGGAGTATAATTGTGTAAATAAATTTACAGAATTTTAAAAAATTATTGAAGCAACAATTGTATAAGATACAATGGATATAAACAACAATTTAGAATTCATTATTTTGTGGTTATGGTAATTCCCACTTCCAAAAAATGTATTATATTAGGTTCCAAGAGCTTTATAATGCAACAGACATGAAATAATTTTCTATATCTAACAGTGTATAGAATTTACAGAGCACTTTGTACTTCTCCTTAGTTCTTTTTCACGAAGAGGTTACTATACATTCACCAAGATATGTAAGGAGAAATTAATGTTGGGTATATCTCCTCATCACAAGGCATCTGATCCTCCATGACCAATACAGGTGTAATGGGTTGAATGGTGGCCCTCCAAAAGACAAGTCCATGCCCTCAACCCCCAAGACCTGTGAATGTAACCTCATTTGGAGAAGGGGTTTTTGCAAATGTAATTAAGGGTCTGGAGATGAGATCATTGTGGATTAGCTGGGTGAGCCATAAATCCAAAGACAAATGTTCTTACAAGAACACACACGCAGAGGAGAAGCCCATAGGAAGACAGGGGCTGAGATTGGAGTTATACAGCCCCAAGCCAAGGAAAGCCTGGAGTTACTAGAAACTGAAAAAGGCAAGGAAGAATTCTCCTGTAGAGCTTTTGGAGGGAGTGTGGCCCCGAGGACACCTTGATCTCGATTTCTGGCCTCCAGAACTGTGAGATAATACACTTCTGTTGTTTTAATCCACCATGTTTGTGGTAATTTGTTATTGCAGCCCCAGGAAACTAACACAAGAGGTAAATCTGTAAATGCTTCATTTAATAACATGCAGTTCCTTTCATCAGACATGGTGGACTGATGCCCACAGAGCTAACACTTGGATTGGTTTGGCCATGCTGGTTTCATCCAACCTAAAAACCATAAGTACATCATATACAGAGGTTCTAAACCAAGGATCATGCCATAAGGTCAATAAATAAATCTAGTTAGTGTGGAAAAATACAGATTCTTTTTCTGTGTTATTTGTGGGTAAATGAAATTTTGACCTTGAATGAAAATATAGGCAGATAAAGTTAATTTAGATATATTGCTTCTATAATTCGTAAAGACTGGCTCATTTCAAATTTTCCTTGCTTCTCTCTTCTTTTTCTCTTTCCTTCATTGCCTCCTTCTCTCCTTCCTTCTTTCTTTTTATTTTTATTTATTTATTATTTTATTTTATTTTTTTGGCTGCATCACACGGCTTGTGGGATCTTAGTTCCCCGACCAGGGATCGAACCTGGGCCCTCGGCAGTGAGAGCGCAGCATCCTAACCACTGGACCGCCAGGGAATTCCCCTTTCTTTCTCTTTTATTTTTAAGAGAATGAACCCATTGTTCTGGCTTCTGGTCATTAAGCATTTAAAAAGGCCTGAAAAACAGTGAGATTTATGTCCAATATACAGCAACATAATATAAAATAATATAATTTATGGCATAACACCCCAAATCTATTATTCTCCATAAAATTTTGTAAGGTAAAGGAAAAAATTCTCCAGTAGTAAACTAAATTTCCCTATATTCCTTGTTTTCTCCTCAAGACATCCAAAATTATTTCCCCCTAAATTTAGTCTGTTTATTTTGCAGACTTGAATATGAAGACCCTGGCTTATTTTTATGATCAAAATTTAATATAAATCCTATTAAAATTTTCCCTGGATGGATCCTACTGGTAAAATGAATTTGGATAGCATATATCTAAGTTACTAAATGGTTAACAAAAAGAAACTTGACAAAATGAAACACAGAGCTGTTTTTCTTAAATCATTTAGTAACACTATTTAGAATCATGAGGCTCTTAATATTTGGACTATTATTAGGGTGTGTGTCCACTAATCTAAAAAAAAACAAACAAAAAAAACCTCCAGTATCACTAACATTGACGTCATGACCTTTCAAGGTCAGTTATAAAATATATGAGCTTTGTTGCCTTTATCAAAAGCCATATCCATCATTCTCTATCTCCCTGACAAAATCTGAGATTTAACTATACTTATGAAATGCTTATGAAATAAAGTTAACGGTTCTAATTTTTTGCTCTACTCTTTAATTTCAAATGGTATCGATATTTTAGTCTCAAAAATAGAAAATTATTCACTATTTAATCACCTTAATAAAATCATATTGCTTATATCCAGGTATTGCATTGGAGCTTCTCCCCTTCTATCAAAAACTTTGATGTAGATTCAGTTTTTAAACCTTACAATATTATACCTAAAATAACTATTCTACTTTAGCATTAATAGTATATTCTTATTAATTTAAAAATTATATATGAGTAATCTTTTAGATCCATATTGAAATGAATATTATTATAATGACACTCTATATAACAACACTCATAAGTTTAAAAAGTCATTTTCAGTATTTCAAATGAGCCTGAAAAGTTCATTTTGTTCACTTTGAATTTCCTGAAGTTCATTTTTGGAGGAAAAAATGTATTACATATAATATATTGCAATTTCCTTTATATTAAGTCTCTGATTCATTCCAGAATTACAGGCTTCGTGCTATACTAAACCAATAGTTAAAGGATAGTTAAAGGTTAGTTAAGGGATATATTAACCAATAACCAATTATTATTGGTTAAAGGATATATTAACCAATAACCAATTTAACTAATAGTTGAAGGATAAAGTATATATTCACATATGAGGAAGAGGGGTAGGATGTAAGGAACTGACAAAATAATTCTAAAGCACATCTATTAGCATGAACAGCTGTAATATTTTTTTCATGCCATCAAAGCTGTGTAAAACAAGGGCTTGCATGTACAATCTAATATAGTAATGTAAAACGGTGCAGCTTTTTTGGAAAGTGACCTGGAAACACTTATTAAAAATCTTAACTAATGCATATCTAAGAAGCCAACTAAAGAAATAATAAAAAACTGTGATTAAAGATTCATGCACAAGGATGATCATTAGAGGAAAAAGGTGACAAGATAGCAATAACCTAAAAGGTGAAAAGAGAGCATCATTAAATAAATTCACGCATAACCACATATAAAGATATCATGCTGTGCTTAAAATTATGTTTTTAAAAATATTTAATGGCATAGTAAAATGTTCACAATGTAACTTTAAGTAGAAAGAAGCAAAAATATATGACCCTAGTGTTGATAAACACACACACATGCATGCACACACACAGTGAAGAGAGAAAAAAAGTAAAAACCAAAATATCAGTAGCCCTTGTCTATGAATAGCAGAAGCACTTGATGTATATTCCAAATTTTTTACAAGTATTCTTCTTAATTGGAAATAGTGAATCAAAGTATGTTTAAAAACTAGACAAAGTACAATGGTTCTTTTTAGAGGTACAAAGTAATATTCTAAAACCTTCTTCCAATATCAGTTCATTAATGTAGTGGAGCTCTGATTCATATATAAAATGATGGCTTTGACATTTTACACCCCCACTGGTGAAATGAATAATCAGCTTCTCTTACCACCAGAATGAGCTTCTAAACTATCATGGTAGCGTCATCCATTGAAACTAACCTGCCATTGCTGCTCATGGGTCATCAAATCCTGCTCTTGGTTTTCACAGTCACCTGCCCTGGTTCAGTACTTCACTGTCTTATGCTTGCATTACAGTAAATCTCTCTTAATTTTAATTTTTTGTTCTCCATCCTCCAATTCATCCTACTTTCCATTATCAGATTAATCATGCTAAAATTCCAATTTCATGAGGTCATTTGTCTGCTGGAAACGCTTCACTGATTCTCTGTTTGCTATCATCCAACCGTAAACTCCTAACGGGAGTGTAATATCTATCACTCTAACCAGATCACTCCTCAGATGTGCTGATTGCCATTTCTGTGCCATTTTCATCCTATTTCATTTATTTCCCTGTTTATCTACTGCAGGACACACCAATCTATTTTCGTATGGATCTCCTATAATACACCTAGTTATATAAACCCAAGTAACTATTTAACAATAAGTTACTTAACTTCCTTCCAAATGACTTTGTGTATAAAAGTCTTCCCCCCAACCAAAAGCTAAAATTTTATCAAGATCAAAAACCATATTTTGGGCTTCCTTGGTGGCTCAGTGGTTAAGAATCCGCCTGCCAATGCAGGGGAAACAGGTTCGAGCCCTAGTCCGGGAAGATCCCACATGCTGCGGAGCAACTAAGCCCATGCAACACAACTACTGAGCCTGTGCTCTAGAGCCTGCGAGCCACAACTACTGAGCCCTCGTGCCACAACTACTGACAACTGCACACCTAGAGCCCGTGCTCTGCAACAAGAGAAGCCACTGCAATGAGAAGCCCGTGCACCACAACGAAGAGTAGCTCCCACTCACCGCAACTAGAGAAAGCCCGCGCGCAACAAAGAAGACCCAACGCAGCCAAAAATAAAATAAATAAATACAAATAAATTTAAAAAATAAACAAAGATATTACATAGTTATTTAAAAAACCCTATGTTTTACCATTAACTGCTGTGCACAGCACACAGAGCAGGGAAAAGTACACACACAGTGTGTACAAAGGAGGCAGCTAGTGAAAAGAGAAGAACATTACATTTTCATTCTGGAGCCTTAGAATTTGGTTCAACTTGACTACTTCTTAACTACCACTTTCCTAGCCAGATCCTGAGCTATGCTCTTTTCACCCATTATCTTGTTTAATTTGTTGATGTGATGAGATTTCTTATCTCATCAATCCTTGTTTCTTTGTCTGAATACCACTAACTGCCTCAAAAAAGGCAAAATATGAAAGCACTTTTAAAATATGAGGTTTAGGGGACTTCCCCTGGCGATTCAGTGGTTAAGACTCTGTGCTTCCACTGCAGGGAGCGTGGGTTCGATCACTGGTCAGGCAACTAAGACCCCACATGCCCTGCGGCATGGCCAAAAATTTTTTAAAAAATAAACAAATAAAAATAAAATAAAATATGAGGTTTATATATATATTAAAGAGTTATAACCATTATTAGTCTTAAGAACAGTTTAATCATGTACAATATAAAGGAAAACAGATGTCCAAGGACCTGGGTTATCACTGCTCTTCCTGGCTGGGAGATCATGAACTATTTCACCTAATTTCTGTGAGTTTCCATTTCTTAATCTATGAAATGGGAATAATAACTTCATATCTATTACAGCATTTCATTCATTCACCCACAAAAACTGTCCTACATATTCATAATTTGGGCTACCACTTACAAAGCAATTAGAACCAAATGATTAAAACACACACACACACACACACACACACACACACACACACAATGAGTGTTCTAGTCCCCAAGGAGTTCACAGACAGTGGAAGCAATATGATGTAAACAAATATGGACAGTAGAACATGAAAATCGCTGTGTTAGAAGAATTTACTAAGTCCTTTGTACTAAAACTATACCTGTGGAGGTCAAGAAAGGTAACATTTGAGCTGTATCTAAAGAAAGTTTGAGGCAAAAGGAACAAATAACATTCGTGGTCTCACTTGAGTGCTGCCCAGCAATCATTCTACATTGCCCTAGTCAGAACTTTTCCTTGTTTCTTCATATAGGCAGACTTTTACTATCCTCATACCCCGTCTCCACTTCCTCCATTCTCTCACCCTCAAAAGATAATGCTGACTCCTAATTACTCTACAAGTTAGAAGTTATCAAGTGAGTACTTTCCCATCTTCCCTTCTCAGTGCCTAACAGCTAACCTCCATCCATAGCCATAAGTTCCTCCCTTCTCTTTTGTCCCAATACGGACATTTCCAGACTCCTCTCCACCTGTATTTTTGTATCTCCCTTCCACTCCCTACCCCTGTAACCTTCCCAGGGGTGTAACTCTATCATGTATGTCATCTCTCCATTCTCCAATAACATTTCTTCATTCATGAGTCCTAACCATCGCAACATTTAAACACACTCGAGTATCTCCGACGCACCCCTCCACACACACAATTTTCTTATTCTCCACATCCTCTTGCAGATATAGTCCATCTCCTTCTTCCTTGAACAGTTTATAGAATTGTCTCCATTTTCTTAACTTCCACTTAACCCTCCAATTACTGCAGTATGACTTCTGCCCTCTCAACCCTATTGAAATTGCTTTTCACCAAAGACTTCCTGTTGTTAAATATCTTGACTTGGTTTTATAACACTGCACATTTCCTTGGTTTTTGTCCTTTTCCCCTGATATTATTGTTGAATCATCAAGATACTATTTTATGTCCTCTTCTCTTCTCATAGTATACACTCCCCGTGCATCGTTTTACTTATCTTTTACCTGCTAACTCCCAAATTTCAGCCTAATTTTCTTCATGAACTTTAGATAAGTGCATCATTCTTGTCCTGCTCAGGACTATGAACTTGAACAAGGGTCATGGGGAGTCATTTAAAAGTTTTTTTTAAGCAGGGAACTCACTGAATCACATCTGTGTTTTGGAAATATTACTGAAAATAATGTAGAAAATAGGCTAAAGGGATAAGAAATTGGGAGGACTAAGATAGATACAAGGCAATGCAAAAGAATGTGGCAGATAATGGAATGCTACATAAATTCTCCTTACCTTGAAGGGAGGACTGGAGTCACTTGGCCTTGCAGAAAAGTCAAAGGAGATGATGAGATCAACTCCTCTTTGAGGTCTCAGGATCAAGGGGTATGGCAGGTTAAATGTGAGGCCACTGTCCACCACATGAATCTTTTTACTTTTGACATCCAGAGGCTCATATATCCGCTCAAATTCATCAGGATCTTTAAAAAGGATAGAAAAGAAAAGAATGAATTAAACAATCATTTAACATTATTTAGAATATTAAAACTATTTGTTATGTAAATATGTGAGAAGAATTCCCTATGGTTAGGCCCTCAGGGCTTGGAGACTTCTGGTTTCTTCATCTGTAATATCAGAATAAAAGATTCTATCAACAAGGTTGCTGTGAGGATTAAGTGGGATGATACACGGAAAGTGAAAGCAAGGCTCAGGCCCTCGTAGTAACTCTACTCTGTGTGTCATGATCCCTGTCGTAGCATTACTTCACATTACATAGATCTTTACTGTTTAAAAACATTTCCGCATGCATTATCTTGCTTAAGTCTTAGAACAGACATGGGATAGAGGATATCTATAAATGGAGGATGAAATACATTAAATTCATCTCTAAAATGACACAACTTGGGAGTGGCAGAGTCTGAAGGTATCCCACACAGCATCTCTCTAGGTGATGGGAGTCTAAGAGAAGAATCCAGCTGACACATTCAGCAAACATGTATTGTCTGCTACTCTTCAGGCACTACTCCAGGTGCTGAACAAGAGAGATGCAAACTCTGCTCCAATAGAGCACACTGCTGGTAAATCAGTAAACAAATATATTAAAAGATGGTTAGGGCAGAGATAAATGCAATGAAGGAAATAATAGAGGGTTATAGGATAAGGAGGAACTTCAGGCAGGCAGTCAGGAGAGACCTCTCTGAGAAGACGTTGAGACCAGATTCATAAGAGAGAATTGGCCCTCTCAGGATTTGGAGGGGGTGGTATTTTTTTCCAGGGAGAGGGAAGAGCTAGAGCAAAGGCCCCGAGGCAGAGTAAGGAGTGGTATGTTTGAAGAAGTACAGTGTGGCTACAACTTAAGCGGAGAGTATGATGAGATGGCAAGGGATCTGAAGGAAAGCAGGGACTAGAAATCATTCGTTTTATGAACAAATAATATTGATAACATGTTGCTGTTCACACTTATGTGTGGTGCTCCTAATCCTCTTCCTAGGAGAAAGAGATGTGATCAGAATTAAACTGATTTGAGCTGAATGAAATGACATGCAATTATTTTGTTCTGTCCCCTGGTCCTCACACCTGTTCCCACTTGTTCTGTTAGAAAGAAGGGCCACAAAGCTCAAGAGGGAGGTTTATTACAGTAGGATAGAGTGAAGGTGCTCATGCTAGACATGCATTATGACCTCTGAGCAAGATTTTAAATTCCATTGGTGAGCATTGTCATAGAGGAAACAACAAAAACTAGAGGATCAGAGCAACCTGTGTTTATAAAATCACCTATAAAATGTAGTTAATACCTATTACCCAGGAAAATGTTCAGTACATGGTAGAAACCCATTACATGTTAATTCCCCCCATATATTTCTAAATAAGAATGATGCTGATTATAATTCTCTCATAGTCGATTTTATCACTACATTGTAAGAGCAAGAGATCAAAGAGGAAAGTAAATCTTTAAATTCTTAACGTCTGATTAAAATCCACAGTCCTCATCATCACTAGAAGCTGAAACTAAAACACCAATGAGACTATTAGCCAGGACGCTTATTCAATGTGAATTGAAACAGTTCTCAATTAGACTTTGGTTTAGTTACTTAAGAAAAGATTAATATCCTTACAAGTTTCTACAGTTAACAGTCATTGTTTTCTTCTCTCATATCTATAAAAATTTCTCATCTCTAAAATACTGAATAACAAATGAATGTTAGAAACATTTACTAGTGATGTTTGTAAATAAAGTGGAAAAGAGTTTATATCTGAGGTGATGTGTACTGAAGTAGGAAGGTGTGAAAAATGGTCTTAGATTAAAAACAAATATGCTAAAAAAGAAAACCAAGAAACAATGGTGGATGGGGGTGTTAGATAAGAATAAGGTCATGTAACTGAATGAAAAGGCAGGTCAAGTTAAAAAAGAAAAGAAAAGTCTTGCTATGTCCAGGGTGAATGCCTAGGCCAAAAAGGAGAGAGCAGAGATACCATTCTTTAAATAATTATCTTCAGGTTAATTCTATTTTCTTATCAAGTATCTATGTAGTGACAATGTACTTTGCCACCAGCCAGAATTCTAAATATCTATCTATCACAGAACCTGAAACTTAAGAATTGTAAAATTGAAATATATATATACATTATATATATATATTATCAAACCCAACTGTAACATCTATTCCTCTGAAATTTTTATTGTTTAAAAATTACATATGTGAGATTTTTAAAAAGATGAAAAATTATGAATCTTTATCTTCTATTAGTTTTAAAATATTTTACTAATAAGCTAGAAATTTATATTTGGGTACTTTTATTTCTCCTAAAAGCAGCTTTATTTTGAGTATCTATAATCTATTAGAAATTTCATATATAAGATTTATCATCCTTAGAAAACTCCTTAGAAGACAAAGGAGGTATTATTAGTATCGTTTTAAAGATAAGGAAATGAGGCCCTAAGAGGTTCAGTTTCACACTGTGAGAGTCAAGTTTCCAAGCCAGGTCTAGGAACTCTAAACTCTACACACAGTGTCACACTGTTACTTCAGAAAGTGGCACAGCCATAAGACTAAAAGGGTTTGAAATGGGTAATTTAAAAAACAATAACTGGGGATTTCCCTGGTGGTCCAGTGGTTAAGACTTTGCCTTCCAATGCAGTGGGTGCAGGTTCGATCCCTGGTAGGGGAGCTAAGATACCATATGCCTCACAGCCAAAAAACCAAAACATAGAACAGAAGCAGTGTTGTAACAAATTCAATAAAGACTTAAAAAAAATGGTCCATCAAAAAAAAAAATCCTAAGAAAAAAGCAATAACTACAATGTATGGAGGCAATCTACACATGCATCTATCAATCATGAAAACCACATTGATATGTGTATTTTGTCACAATTAAGCATAAAAAGTTAAAAACACATTAATGGGAATTTTTTTTACAGTAACATTATTTTCCCTAAAATAATAAAGTACAATGATAATTCACAAATATTTTTCTCTGGTTTTATAAACTGAAGCTTTAAATTTTAGCTAAAAGATTAACCAGAAACAGACTATTTCTTTCCTATTCTGTTTGAGTTCCCCCTTCTCATCATGAAGCTGATAGTCTCCTTTCTCCTGTTTTAAATCCAAGATTACATTTGAGAGAAGAATCATCATGTGGACCAATTCCCAGCTCTGGCATGTAGCTAAACACCATGGTTCCAACCTTCCATATAAACTGACAGGAAGTAATATTTCTTAATTGTGTTGTAAAAAAAAAATAGTTTTGCAAGATATTAACAGATATTCTATATACAAATTAAGAGTTCCATGATCGAATAGGTTTGAGAAACACAAGATTCAACAACTTAAAATAATAACAAATTATAATGCATGTTCCCTATTTTCCTTACTATGCCTTGGACTAATAGTACTTTTTAGTGGAGATGCTACTTAATCCTGACAGTAACTCTATAAGATAGGTAACAATTGTTTCTATTTTATAAGTCAACCATTGGAGTAAACAATGAAGATTGTTGCTTCCTCAGTAACCTATGGGTCCATCAGGATCAGGTTGCTGGTTTTTACTTTCACTCTGCTTTTCTATCGTTGTTAGCCGAGGTTACGCTAAGTAATGGCTCAGGACTGTCCAGCTAATAAATGACACAGTTGGGATTCAAATGCAAGTGAAGCTGCTTTTAAAGTACTATACTTGAGGCACCTTTAAGTAGGATTTCTCAAACTCATTAGGGTATCCCATGGCATTGTGAAGAGGGGGATGGAGTTGTTAGTTTTTCCAAATTTATTTGAACTTGAACCCGATTTATTAATATCTACTAAAACGTCATAGAAAGTTTGATGAATGCCCCTATGAAAGAACATCCTCTTGTAAATTAAAGTTTACTTGGTTTCCCAACCTGTGAATGAGTTAATCAGGTTCTTTGATAGGTAAGGAAACAATCTCTGTTTTATAATTATGAACCATTTCCTTAACAGTTCAGATGTGGAATTTTACAATGGTCATTTTACAAATACATCACACAGATTCAATTTATAATGTACAAATATTTGGATGTTTGTGTTTTGAACTCTGGCCTAAATGAACTCATGTCTTGATTTCTAATTCCAGATGGTGTATGTCACAGTAAATAATATAAACACAAAAGTAAACAGGAAAGAAGTCATGTAACTAATGAGCAGCTTCTCCAAAATTAGTTTCCACAGGTATACAACTATTTTGAAGCAAACAAATAAGGGGAATTTTTTCATCTTATTTCTCTTGTTTTCAAAAGATGGTCTGCAAGGTGAAGCAATAGGCACAAAAGTAATACACTAACTTTTTCTCATTTTAGGTTGAGAGATTATTCTAAAATGCTCAAATTTTAATCTGTATAAACAAAATCCATATAAACAAAATAGTAAACTAAATGTAAGATTTTTCCCAACATAATATCTAGATAAGATTAAAAAATTCTCTAAAAATAAAAGATAAATAACCTTAATTAATGTTTGAATTGTGGTATTTTAACTGTATTATAAATAAAAGTTTCAATGATGATTTTATGAACAACGTTGATAATATTTTATGATAAACCTTTTAACTTTTCATTTCAAATATATAGTTTTATTCTAAAATTTGGAAATAACCAGAGGGAGATAAACAGAGTCTATTTTGGTAAGGGCTTTGTCTGAAAAGCACTAATCAATTCAGTATATTCAGTCTAAAATTTTTAGCAATGTTGGTTCATAAGCAACAAACCTGAATGAACTTGTCACTCACCGAACTGGATTTCTGACTAAAGTCAACATGCTGTATACATTTTTTCAATCAGATAAATATAAAGTGACTGAAGTATAATTTAATGAGATACACACTGAGAAATAATATTTAAAGCTCCTTATGAAGCTCATTAATCTAAAACAATTTTAGGTTAGAACATTTCAAAATATCCCAACAAAAGAAATATTCAACCTGTGTAATATCATATTTTAGGATGATTAATATTTTCTATCTCTTCATGTCATTTTATGAAAACTGTTCCTGACTCTTTTTTCAAAAGGCACCGAATAAAGAAGTCAGATAAGGTGATGCACAGCTATTATCCTCCAAGCACTAGAGAGAGGGCAAATGAAGATCTTGCATCCTCGCGGACCTACAACTGCATCAGGATCAGCATTCCATCAGGATCAGCGTTCCATCAGGATCAGGGTTGCTGGCTTTTAGTTTTATTGTACTTTTCTATCATTGTTAAATAAAGTATATAAGTCCCTCCAAGAATCAAATTTTCAAGAAAGGATCATGAAATGATTTTAATCTTCATGAGGGCAAAGACTGCATGTCTTGTTGACAACTGGATCCCTAGTGCCACACACATTGAAGGAGCTCTGTAAATACTGTGGCAATGCAAGAATGAACAAAGGAAAGAAAGATGAAAATGAAGAACAACCTGACATATGGTGAGAATATTGAAAGAGGCAGACTTCCTAAGGGTACCAAATATATCTAATAAAAATGTAGGATGTCCAGTTAAATTTAAATTTCAGATAAATAGCAAACAATTTTTATACAAGGATGTCCCAAATGATGTTATAAGGGGCATACTTATATTCTCTCTCTCTCTCTCTCTCTCTCTCTCTCTCTCTATATATATATATATATATATATATATATATATATATAAATTGAAATTCAAATTTAGCTGAGCACTGTATTTTTCCAAGCAATGCTAACACCTCCAAATCTACATAAGCTATTGCAAAACCACCAGGAAGCTGTTAAAATGTCTAGTGCAGAACTTGTACTGTGCAGACCACAGAAGGAGCTATGCTTGGTATTGTGATCAAAGTAATAACATAGAACAGATGTAATAAGTACACACAAGGAAACTTCCATTTTTACATCAGCAAGATGATGACTAATAAAACCAAGGGCTATGAGGAAGAGAGTGAGTAGAAGGGAAAGGCTTCTGAGCAATGTCAAGAAGCCTATTCAAGTGTCCTAATTCTAGCTCAGTTGAGGAATTCTAGGTAAACATTATGCTATCTTCTTTGATCTTCCTTTTCTATGGAGTAAAATAACTAATGATTCTTTCTAGTCCTAAATGCTCCATGAGGCTGAGTTTTTTGTTTGTTTGTTTAAGCCCATCATAATTCATCCATAAAGTCTGTTTCTAAAGAAGATATATTTAATTGGTATTGTAATAGCAATAAGTTAAATCATAAGTAACACACAAAAAAATAACATCATTGATTGTATGGTCAAGTGTTTTTATTTTGGATGAATTTAAAAAGAGACACTGACTTTATCACAAATAGACTTTTATTATAGTTCATATGAAAGGGTTTGCATTGCAGGTATATAATCATGTCCTAGACTTTGATTCCACAAACATAATGCAAAATATAGTGAGTTTCTACTCCTCTTGCTTAAAAAACAGGGGTAACTTTTGCTTCTGCAATTTCCCTTAAGCTCAAGCAACAAACAGAAACAGCATTACCTAAACAATAATAAGATCTAAAGCCATGTCTAATTTTTATAAGTAGAATCCTTAAACAGTAGTAGAAAGTTTTTTGGAAAATTTTCCATTTACATTCTCATAGCCTCCTGTCAATGTTCTTAGGCAGAAATGATTGAGAAATGACATTTGGGCAGTTAAGAGGAAAAAGATGGTATGAAGAAGTAGAAAAAATTTAAGATGCCAGGAGCATTATAAGAAAGATAAGTATGTAGTGATTAGTCACCAAGACAAATTTACCTTTTAATTTGGAACATGCATGGAACTGAAGAATCAAGGCAAGTATTCTTTGGAGTTTGGTTAAATGACAAACCTGAAAGTGAGTGGGTTCTTATGAGGTTCTTAAGTGGTCTTAAGAAAGTTACCTAACATTTCAGCGAACTGGAAGGACAGATTCAGTAGCCTGAGGGACACTGCAGATGGGTGAACTCAACTCCACTCACACCCCTAGGGGGCACACATTACTGCTCTGCACTGGAGAGATAGGCTGAGGACCATGTGTACCAGATTCCCTCCCAGCCCTGGATCTCCTGAGACCTATCCTCTGCCAAGGAGAAACACCCACGTGAGATTTGAAGGGGGAAATGAGACAGAGGCTACGTTTCTGCTATTTCTGCTGCCAAGCACCGTTGTCGGGGGCATTTGTTGCGGTGATCCTGAAGTGTTTTTGGAGTCATTCCTAGATGCTCAGCCTGGAGCTTGCTCCTCCAAGCCCTGGAACAATTTTGTAAGCACCTACTTTAAACCTCTTTTGCTTAAACAAGGGAGAGGGTTTCCTGTTTGTTGTGAGTGAACCTTGACCAATATAGAGAGGAGCAAAGTCCCCCTCAATATTTCAATGAAAACTGTTTATGCTGACATGACGATGCAACTTCCTGCTCAATGTATTTTTTCTTCCAAAAAAACAACTCAGAGCCCTTCATACATTAAATGCATGTTTTAAAATTTGATTGTAAATTAATTACTATTAATAATTAAAATGCTCCTCCCCAGAGAAGGAAGAAAGATCTCCTGAATTAGCTTCCATAGATTACATTTTGTGTACTTACCTGCTACAGCTGCATCCAATTCATCTTCCTCCAAGGACTCCTGGGTGGTAAAGTCTCTCAAAGGAGACATCGGATAGGATGTATTGAGATTCAAGCCCAGCATGAAGTTGTGCACCTTCCCAGCTCGTCCTTCTCTGGTATTAAACAAAGCTGAGTCACTCACTAAGGCCATTATCATACGTTGGACCCAACTTGCTTGATTATCATTTTGATATTCCCTTTCTGCTTCATTTTCAGTGCCTAAGGAAAAAGAAAAGATCATTATACAGATTCCAAAAATCCATAATAATGAAAAAGATCTTTGGGCAGTGGAATGTTAACATTAATGATGAAGCTCTACAGCTTTTGATTCAACAAACATTTGTGTAAATTATAGTAAATATTTCCATTAATCATTTTTGTTCTTAACTTATTCTTCCTGTACTGTTTACCAGTAGTCAGTCTAAAGGCTGTATTCTTGGCAGTGTTGCTTGGCCTATTCTTTAATTTCCAGAGAAACTTCTGTTTTTCCCTTTCCCCAATTCTTTTCTTTCTTTTCCCTGGCTACACACACACACACACACACACACACACAGAGGGAATATCCACAGTAGCTAATCCCCTTCCTTTCCCAAGTTTCCTTCCCTGTCCTGTTTAATAAACATCCAGAAATCATGCAGACTGAGAGCGGACAACTGAAGGATTCAACATATATTTGCCCTCTGAACGGTCATTTCATTCTTGCTTATAAAGTTTGGGGTTTAAAAGTCTGTAAATTAAACATATGTTTTAAAATGTGTTAAAATTCAGGAATCTTCCAAAAGAAGCCATTTTCAATGATTTTTCCTTAAAATCTATGCACTCATCACTACTACTGGGAAGCCATATTGTGTAGTTATTTAGAGCAGTGGCTCCAGAACCAGACTACCCTGGTTCCAATCCTCTCTCCATTGTTTACTAGTTAGTTGACCCTTCTCAGTCTTCATTTCCTCATCAGTAAACCTCATAAGGTTGTTGTGAGGATAAACTAAGTTAATGCATTCATGTAAATTTCTTAGAAAAATTTAAGCCCACGTTAAATTCTCAACAAACACTAGTTGGTAGTAGAAATAGTTGTAATAGCAGCAGAGTCATAATCCTCATCATCAATATTATTCATTCATAACTCAAATCTAAGAACACTGTATGGTAGAGTACAATCTCCCCTACCTAAATCCCTTCTGTTCAGATTTCTGGGAACCCTGTATATAAATATATATGCATATATAAATCTATATGTGTATGTGTGTGTGTGTGTGTTGAGAGAAGAAAAAAGAATCTATGTTCAAACTTCATAATTTTCAATAAATGGTAACTAAACATACATAAGATCAAAATAAATATTGATTTTTATAGTCAAAAGATTAGCTTAACTGAGCTCAGTAAATGGAGGGATCTTTCTCTCAATAAACAATCCAGATGATTGCCTAGTCATGAAAAAACAAATATACAGTCTTTTCTACTCCCACATTTTTCTAATGCCAAGTATAACAAAGAAAATCTATCAATAGAATGAATCAGGCTTTAAAAGGAATGATTTATATCTTAGTTACACAGGATATGAATAAGACACTCAATTATTTTCCAAAGGTTTGGAGCTCCCTCCTCTTTTTCTTCTTCTTCTTCATCATCACTGTTGTTGTTATTATTATTATTATTAAATTTATCCCACTTCTATACCAGCAGTGGATCTGCTTTCCTTATGATGTATTTGGAAATGACATCATTTGTGAGACGAACCCAAAAGTCAACAGATAAATCATATCTATTGCTTATTAGCTAAAATTCTAATAGTAAATTTCTAGTTATTAGCCCTTTACAACTTAAAACCCTTTGTATGCACTTGCTAATTTGATGATTACAGCAATTCTGTGAGAGCAGGTAAAATGATGCCAGTGCAAATTTGAAAAAACTAAAGTTGAAAATGCCTAAAGGACCCCGGAGGAAGATGGCGGAAGAGTAAGACGCGGAGATCACCTTCCTCCCCACAGATACATCAGAAATTCATCTACACGTGGAACAACTCCTACAGAACACCTACTGAACGCTGACGGAAGACCTCAGACCCCCAAAAGGCAAGAAACTCCCCACATACCTGGGTAGGGCAAAAGAAAAAAAGAATAAACAGAGACAATAGGATAGGGACGGGACCTGGACCAGTGGGAGGGAGCCGTGAAGGAGGGAAGGTTTCTACACACTACAAGCCCCTTCGTGGGCGGAGACTGCAGGTGGCGGAGGGGGAAAGCTTCGGAGTAGCGGAGGAGAGCACAGCAACAGGGGTGCGGAGGGCAAAGCGGAGAGATTCTGGCACAGAGGATCGGTGCCCTCAGGCACACACCAGCCCGAGAGGCTAGTCTGCTCGGCCGCCGGGGCGGGCGGGGCGGGTGGGGCTGGGAGCTGAGGCTCGGGTATCGGCTTTCAGTCGGAGCGCAGGGAGAGGACTGGGGCTGGCGGCAGGAAGAGAGCCTGAAGGGGTTAGTGCACCACGGCTAGCCCGGAGGGAGTCCGGGGAAGGGGTCTGGAGCTACCGAAGAGGCAAGAGACTTTTTTCCCTTTTGTTTCCTGGTGCGCGAGGAGAGGGCATTAAGAGGGCTGCTTGGGGAAGCGCCGGAGACAGGCGCGAGCCGCGGGTAAGGCGCGGACCTCGGAGACGGGCGTGGGCCGCCGCCGCCGCCGCCGCGGGGCCTGTGTGCGAGCGCGGGTCACTGTCCGCCCCACCGTCCAGGGGGCCTATGCACCCCGCCACTGCCGGGGTCCCGGGACCCGGGGACGGCTTTCCCGGGAAAGCGCACGGAGCGCCACGGGCTGCTGCAACGTCACGCCGGCCTCTGCCGCCGCAGGCCCGCCACACACTGCGCGCCCCTCCCTCCCCTCTGCCTGAGTGAGCCAGAGCCCCCGAACCAGCGGCTCCTTTAAACCCGTCCTGTCTGAGCGAAGAACGGACGCCCTCCGGCGACCTACGCGCAGAGGGGGGGCCAGGTCCAAGGCTGAGACCCGGGAGTTGTGAGAGCAGAGACAGGGAAATCTCTCTGTGCAGCCTCGGAGGCAGCGGATTAAAGCTCCACGGTCCATTTGATGTGCCCTGCGTCTGTGGAGTGCATGAATGGACAGCGAATCATCCCGAATTGAGGAAGTGGACTTTGAGGACAAGATTTAAGACTTTCCCCCCTTTTTCCTCTTTTTACAACGAATTATCCCAAATTAAGGACGTGGACTTAGCAACATTTCAGACTTCTCTCCCCTTTCCTCTTTTTACAACGAATTATCCCAAATTGAGGGGCTGGACTTGGAGAGCAAGATTTTTGATTTTTCCCCCTGCTCTCTTTTTGTGAATGTGTATGTGTAATCTTCTGTGTAAGATTCTCTCTGTATAGCTTTGCTTCCACCATATGTCCCAGGGTTCTATCGGTCCGTGTTTTTTTTCAATAATTACTTTTTAATTTTAATAACGCTACTATATTTCATACTTTATTCTATTTTACTTTACCTGCTCTTTCTTTTTTTCCTCCCTTCCCTTCCTCCCTCCCTCCCTCCGCTCCTCCTTTCCTTCTTTCTTTTTCTTTCCTCCATCCCTCCCACCCACCCTTCTTCTTTCCACTTTCTTTTTCTTTCCTCCCTCCCTCCCTCCCTCCTGTCTTTCTTTCTTTCTTTCCTTCCTCCCTCCCTCCCTCCCTTCTTCCATTCACTCTTCCTTTTCCTTTCATTCCTCCCTCCCTCCCTCCTTTCTTTCCTTCTTTCTTTCCATGCTTCCTCCCTCCCTCCTTTCTTTCTTTCTTCCTTCCTTCCTTTCTTCCCTTCTTCCTTTCTTTCCCTCTCTCTTTCTTTCTTCTACTAATTATTTCTTTCTACTTTTTCTCACTGTTATTCTGAGCTGGGCGGATGAAAGGCTCTTGGTGCTGCAGCCAGGAGTCAGTGCTGTGCCTCTGAAGTGGGAGAGCCAACTTCAGGACACGGGTCCACAAGAGACCTCCCAGCTCCACATAATATCAAGCAGCGAAAATCTCCCAGGGATCTCCATCTCAACACCAGCACCCAGCTTCAGTCAACGACTAGCAAGCTACAGGGCTGGTCACCCTATGCCAAGCAACTAGCAAGGCAGGAACACAACCCCACCCATTAGCAGAGAGGATACCTAAAAACATAATAAGGCCACAGGCACCCCAAAACACACCACCAGACGTGGACCTGTCCACCAGAAAGACAAGATCGAGCCTCAACCACCAGAACACAGGCATTAGTCCCCCCCACCAGGAAGCCTACACAACCTACTGAAACAACCTTAGCCACGGGGGACAGACACAAAAAACAACGGGAACTACGAATCTGCAGCCTGCAAAAAGGAGACCCCAAACACAGTAACATAGGCAAAATGAGAAAGCAGAAAAACACACAGCAGGTGAAGGAGCAAGATAAAAACCTACCAGACCTAACAAATGAAGAGGTAATAGGCAGTCTACCTGAAAAAGAATTCAGAATAATGATAGTAAAGCTGATCCAAGATTCTATTTCCAAGATCCATAACCTTGGAAATAGAATAGACAAAATGCAAGAAACAGTGAACAAGGACCTAGAAGAACTAAAGATGAATCAAGCATCGATTAAAAACACAATAAATGAAATGAAAAATACTCTAGATGGGATCAATAGCAGAATAACTGAGGCAGAAGAACGGATAAGTGAGGTGGAAGATAAAATAGTGGAAATAACTGCTGCAGAGCAAAATAAAGAAAAAAGAATGAAAAGAACAGAGGACAGTCTCAGAGACCTCTGGGACAACATTAAATGCACCAACATTCGAATTATAGGGGTTCCAGAAGCAGAAGAGAAAAAGAAAGGGACTGAGAAAATATTTGAAGAGATTATAGTTGAAAACTTCCCTAATATGGGAAAGGAAATAGTTAATCAAGTCCAGAAGGCACAGAGAGTCCCATACAGAATAAATCCAAGGAGAAATACGCCAAGACACATATTAATCAAACTGTCAAAAATTAAACACAAAGAAATCATATTAAAAGCAGCAAGGCAAAAACAACAAGTAACACACAAGGGAATCCCCATCAGGATAACAGCTGATCTCTCAGCAGAAACTCTACAAGCCAGAAGGGAGTGGCAGGACATAATGAAAGTGATGAAGGAGAGAAACCTGCAACCAAGATTACTCTACCCAGCAAGGATCTCATTCAGATTTGATGGAGAAATTAAAACCTTTACAGACAAGCAAAAGCTGAGAGAGTTCAGCACCACCAAACCAGCTTTACAACAAATGCTAAAGGAACTTCTCTAGGCAAGAAACACAACAGAAGGAATATACCTACAATAACGAACACAAAGCAATTAAGGAAATGGGAATAGGAACATACATATCAATAATTACCTTAAATGTAAATGGACTAAATGCTCCCACCAAAAGACACAGAGTGGCTGAATGGATACAAAAACAAGACCCATATATATGCTGTCTACAAGAGACCCACTTCAGACCTAGAGACACATACAGATTGAAAGTAAGGGGATGGAAAGAGATATTCCATGCAAATGGAAATCAAAAGAAAGCTGGAGTAGCAATTCTTATATCAGACAAAATAGACTTTAAAATAAAGACTATTAGAAGAGACAAAGACGGACACTACATAACGATAAAGGGATCGATCCAAGAAGAAGATATAACAATTGTAAATATTTATGCACCCAACATAGGAGCACCTCAATACATAAGGCAAATACTAACAGCCATAAAAGGGGAAATCAACAGTAACACAATCATAGTAGGGGACTTTAACACCCCACTTTCACCAATGGACAGATCATCCCAAATGAAAATAAATAAGGAAACACAAGCTTTAAATGATACATTAAACAAGATGGACTTAGTTGATATTTATAGGACATTCCATCCAAAAACAAGAGAATACACATTTTTCTCAAGTGCTCATGGAACATTCTCCAGGATAGATCATATCTTGGGTCACAAATCAAGCCTTGGTAAATTTAAGAAAATTGAAATTGTATCAAGTATCTTTTCCGACCACAATGCTATGAGACTAGACATCAATTACAGGAAAAGATCTGTAAAAAATACAAACACATGGAGGCTAAACAATACACTACTCAATAACGAAGTGATCACTGAAGAAATCAAAGAGGAAATTAAAAAATACCTAGAAACAAATGACAATGGAGACATGACGACCCAAAACCTATGGGACGCAGCAAAAGCAGTTCTAAGGGGGAAGTTTATAGCAATACAATCCGACGTTAAGAAACAGGAAACATTTCGAGTAAACAACCTGACCCTGCACCTAAAGCAATTAGAGAAAGAAGAACAAAAAACCCCCAAAGTTAGCAGAAGGAAAGAAATTATAAAGATCAGATCAGAAATAAATGAAAAAGAAATGAAGGAAACAATAGCAAAGATCAACCAAACTAAAAGCTGGTTCTTTGAGAAGATAAACAAAATTGACAAACCATTAGCGAGACTCATCAAGAAAAGAAGGGAGAAGACTCAAATCAATAGAATTAGAAATGAAAAAGGAGAAGTAACAACTGACACTGCAGAAATACAAAAGATCATGAGAGATTACTATAAGCAACTCTATGCCAATAAATGGACAACCTGGAAGAAATGGACAAATTCTTAGAAATGCACAACCTGCCAAGACTGACTCAGGAAGAAATAGAAAATATGAATAGACCAATCACAAGCACTGAAATTGAAACTGTGATTAAAAATCTTCCAACAAACAAAAGCCCAGGACCAGATGGCTTCACAGGCGAATTCTATCAAACATTTAGAGAAGAGCTAACACCCATCCTTCTCAAACTCTTCCAAACAATATCAGAGGAAGGAACACTCCCAAACTCATTCTACGAGGCCACCATCACCTTGATACCAAAACCAGGCAAGGATGTCACAAAGAAAGAAAACTACAGGCCAATATCACTGATGAACATAGATGCAAAAATCCTCAACAAAATACTAGCAAACAGAATCCAACAGCACGTTACAAGGATCATACACCATGATCAAGTGGGGTTTATTCCAGGAATGCAAGGATTCTTCAATATACGCAAATCAATCAACGTGATACACCATATTAACAAGTTGAATGAGAAAAACCATATGATCATCTCAATAGATGCAGAGAAAGCTTTCGACAAAATTCAACACCCATTTATGATAAAAACCCTGCAGAAAGTAGGCATAGAGGGAACTTTCCTCAACATAATAAAGGCCATATATGACAAACCCACAGCCAACATTGTCCTCAATGGTGAAAAACTGAAACCATTTCCACTAAGATCAGGAACAAGACAAGGCTGCCCACTCTCACCACTCTTATTCAACATAGGTTTGGAAGTTTTAGCCACAGCAATCAGAGAAGAAAAGGAAATAAAAGGAATCCAAATTGGAAAAGAAGAAGTAAAGCTGTCACTGTTTGCAGATGACATGATACTATACATAGAGAATGCTAAAGATGCTACCGAAAAACTACTAGAGCTAATCAATGAATTTGGTAAAGTAGCAGGATACAAAATTAATGCACAGAAATCTCTGGCATTCCTGTACACTAATGATGAAAAATCTGAAAATGAAATCAAGAAAATACTCCCATTTACCATTGCAAGAAAAAGAATATAATATCTAAGAATAAACCTACCTAAGGAGACAAAAGACCTGTATGCAGAAAATTATAAGACACTGATGAAAGAAATTAAAGATGATACAAATAGATGGAGAGATATACCATGCTCCTGGATTGGAAGAATCAATATTGTGAAAATGACTATACTACCCAAAGCAATCTACAGATTCAATGCAATCCCTATCAAACTACCACTGGCATTTTTCACAGAACTAGATCAAAAAATTTCAAAATTTGTTTGGAAAAACAAAAGACCCCGAATAGTCAAAGCAATCTTGAGAACGAAATACGGAGCTGGAGGAATCAGGCTCGCTGACTTCAGACTATACTACAAAGCTACAGTAATTAAGACAGTGTGGTACTGGCATAAAAACAGAAAGATAGATCAGTGGATCAGGATAGAAAACCCAGAGATAAACCCACGCACATATGGCCAACTTATCTTTGATAAAGGAGGCAGGAATGTACAGTGGAGAAAGGACAGCCTCTTCAATAAGTGGTGCTGGGAAAACTGGACAGGGACATGTAAAAGTTTGAGATTAGATCATTCCCTAACACCATACACAAAAATAAGCTCAAAATGGATTAAAGACCTAAATGTAAGGCCAGAAACTATCAAACTCTTAGAGGAAAACATAGGTAGAACACTCTATGACATAAATCACAGCAAGATCCTTTTGGACCCACCTCCCAGAGAAATGGAAATAAAAACAAAGATAAACAAATGGGATCTAATGAAACTTCAAAGCTTTTGCACAGCAAAGGAAACCATAAACAAGACCAAAAGACAACCCTCAGAATGGGAGAAAATATTTGCAAATGAAGCAACTGACAAAGGATTAATCTCCAAAATTTATAAACAGCTCATGCAGCTCAATAGCAAAAAAACAAACAACCCAATCCAAAAATGGGCAGAAGACTTAAATCGGCATTTCTCCAAAGAAGATATACAGACTGCCAAGAAACACATGAAAGAATGCTCAACATCATTAATCATTAGAGAAATGCAAATCAAAACTACAATGAGATATCATCTCACGCCAGTCAGAATGGCCATCATCAAGAAATCTAGAAACAATAAATGCTGGAGAGGGTGTGGAGAAAAGGGAAGACTCTTGCACTGCTGGTGGGAATGTGAATTGGTACAGCCACTATGGAGAACAGTATGGAGGTTCCTTAAAAAACTAAAAATAGAACTACCATATGACCCAGCAATCCCACTACTAGGCATATACCCTGAGAAAACCATAATTCAAAAAGAGACATGTACCAAAATGTTCATTGCAGCTCTATTCACAATAGCCCGGAGCTGGAAACAACCTAAGTGTCCATCATCGGATGAATGGATAAAGAAGATGTGGCACATATATACAATGGAATATTACTCAGCCATAAAAAGAAATGAAACTGAGCTATTTGGAATGAGGTGGATAGACCTAGAGTCTGTCATACAGAGTGAAGTAAGTCAGAAAGAGAAAGACAAATACTGTATGCTAACACATATATATGGAATTAAAAAAAAAAAATGTCATGAAGAACCTAGGGGTAAAACGGGAATAAAGACACAGACCTACTTGAGAATGGACTTCAGGATATGGGGAGGGGGAAGGGTAAGCTGTGACAAAGCGAAAGAGAGGCATGGACATATATACACTACCAAACGTAAGGTAGATAAATAGTGGGAAGCAGCCGCAGAGCACAGGGAGATCAGCTCGGTGCTTTGTGACCGCCTGGAGGGGTGGGCTGGGGAGGGTGGGAGGGAGGGAGATGCATGAGGGAAGGGATGTGGGAACAGATGTATATGTATGACTGATTCACTTTGTTATAAAGCAGAAACTAATAAAAAAAAAGAAAGAAAGAAAGCCACTTGATGCTCTACAAGAACCATTTTCGAAACTTCATTAATAAATAAAAAATAAAGAGCCTGCATATGAATAAATGAAAAAAAAAAAAAAAGAAAATGCCTAAAGACCTTGTTCAAAATCACGTGACTAAAAATGAAGGGGCATCAAGAGGAGAAAACAAGCCACAGACTGGGAGGAAATATTTGCAAAAGACACATCTGGGGAGATCCCTGGTGGCCTAGTAGTTAGGATTCCGGGCTTTCACTGCCATGGCCCATGTTCAATCCCTGGTCAAGGAACTGAGATCTCACAAGCCGTGTGGGGTGGCCAAAGAAGAAAGAGAATTGATTAACTCTTCAATTTAAAAAAAAGACAATAAAAAAAGAATTCTACTCAAAGTAAAACATTGTTTAACAAAACTGTTAACTGCTCATCCTCCCCAAAATTAAAAAAAAAAAGACACATCTGATAATGGACTGTTACCCAAAATATACAAAGAACTTTAAATCTCATCAATAAGAAAACAAACATCTCAATTTAAAAATGGGCAAAAGGGGCTTCCCTGGTGGCGCAGTGGTTGAGAGTCCGCCTGCCGATGCAGCGGACACGGGTTTGTGCCTCGGTCCGGGAAGATCCCACATGCCACAGAGCGGCTGGGCCCGTGAGCCGTGGCCGCTGAGCCTGCACGTCCGGAGCCTGTGCTCCGCAACGGGAGAGGCCACAACAGTGAGAGGCCCGCGTACCGCAAAAAAAAAAAAAAAAAAAAAAAAGGGCAAAAGACCTTAGTAGACACCTCACCAAAGAAGACATATAGATGGCAAGTAAGTATATGAAAAGATGTTCCATGTCACATGTCATCAAGGAAATGCAGATTAAAACACCAAGATGACACTACACACCTATTAGAAATGTCAAAATCCAAAACACTGACAGCACCGAATGCTGGTGAGGATGTGGAGCAACAGGAACTCTCATACATTGCTGGTGGAAACACAAAATGGAACAATTACTTTGCAAGACAGTTTGGAAGCTTCTTACAAAACTTTATTATCACATGATACAGAAATCATGCTTCTTGATTTTTAGGCAAAGGAGTTGAAAACATATCCAGACAAAAATCTGAACATGGATGTTTATAGCAGCATTATTCATAACTGCCAAAATTTGAAAGCCACCAAGATATTCTTCAGTAGGTAACCAGATAAACTATGGTATATCCAGACAATGAAATATTATTCAGTGCTAAAAAGAAATGAGCTATCAAGCCATAAAAAGACATGGAGGAAACTTAAATGCATATTACTAAGTGAAAGAAGCCAATCTGAAAAGGCTACACACTGTATGATTCCAACTATATAACATTCTAGAAAGGCAAAATGATGGTGACAGTAAGAAAATCAGTGGTTGCCAGGGGCTGGGGGAGGGAAGCAGAGGGATAAATAGAGCACAGAAGATTTTAGGGCAGTGAAAGTACTCTGTATGATACTATAAAGGTAGATACATGTCATTATACATTTGTGAAAACCTGTAGAATATACAACATCAAGAGTGAATCTTAAAGCTTGGACTTTGGGTGATAATGATGTGTCAGTACAGGTTCATTGATTGCAATAAATGTACCACTCTGGTATAAGATGCTGAAAGTGGTGAAGGTTATGTGTGTGGGTGCAGGAAATATATGGGAACTCTGTACTTTTTGCTCAATTTTGCTGTGAGTCTAAAACTACTCTAATAAATAAAGGCCATTTTAAAAAAATGAATATTAAGAGCTAATAAGAAATCCTCAGAAACATCCTAAATATCATTCTCCAATGCAGGCTGGCACTAAAACCAAAGCAGCCATATTCAGAGGGTCCTTGAACTCTCAGCCTTAAGAAAACCAGCTAGTACTGCAGAGGTGATCAAATGTACTGATCATTTTGGCAATTTACTTAATAATTGATAAACCATTATTACATCTACTTGATAGTCCCCAAATCAATACATAATTAATTCTAGAAATGCTAGGCATATGCTATCTATCCCCTTTGTACTATCTCCCTTCATTAAAAGGAAATTCAAAAAAAAAAAAAAAAAAGACCAGAACAACTGAAAAATAACAGCCCAGCTATGAAAAGAGAACTTTAATTTTAGTGTTGATTCAGCAAAGATTAAACAGGCTCTTCCAATATCTATACCTTGGCTGGTGGAGTTCTTTAGGTTTTGGACAAGAAAGCATTTAATATCTTTTAAAATCTAGATGATTATATTCAAACTATAACAGGACATGTTCACCCAGTTGTTATAAAATCTTCTCTTTGCTTTTTGTTTATTTGTTTTGGCTTTTGAGCTATTGAGAATATTTGTACCAATGGCTGTGTCAAAATATAAAATCATTCCATCTTACCACATAACAATTGCAACAAATATCTGTGATCCTTGCCTTATCTCTTCCCCGACTCCCCATTGACTATCATGATCCACACAAAGCTAAAAACTGCCTTGTTAAGGTGTAGAAGTACTCACTTGTACTACAAAGTAATACACAAAACAAAAATTTCTCAATAATTCTACTCCACTTCATCACTGATCCCTTCCTGAGAGACAGAATATTGGCAATGGGATAAGGCTCAGGAATGGAGGGAGAACATCATTTTCTACAGGTTACTTAATAATAAGATTTTTAAAGATTAAATTTTAGTTATTAAAGCCATGTAAAAATGTTCCCAAATCACAATTTCCATGTTGAGAAGCCTGGTGCTCTAATCAGACTTAACACAGAATTTGGTATTTCTACCATCTCAGTTTGTTCTCTGTTCAACTGATAATATTTTTGAGGTATTTAAAAGAAATGAAATAACTTTTAATTATTGCATATTTTAAAATATGCAACTTTTGTGTTGCATATTTTATTACGTATATGGCATTAATTCTTGCTCTGAATTGAAAGCTACCATTCTATCACTCAATGCCCTAAGCAGAGACTACCATTAGCATCTTGAGTGAGAAAATCAGACAAAACATTCATGTCCTTTCCTAATCACTTCTGCCAGAGGAGGTTCCAGCTCTCTTACCTTTGGGTTCTTGTGATTCATCATCACTATCCGAGCTATCATTACTCACAATATGCTTTGCTGTAATATTTTCTGCAGAAAGAAAACAAAACAATTGAAGAATCTCAGGTGTCAAGACTCACGATGAAATTTACTGTAAGGAAGTAATCGTAGCAAAACCACAGTGAGGTCTATTAGATTTACTGGTATAAATCTAGATCAATTTAGTAAATCTAAATGTCTTAGCTTTACTAGTATTTTCAAATTTCTCATTTGAAAGCAAAATTTCCCAGTGTATGAAAAATTAGTTTAGAATTATTCATACATGATTTTAAAGGGAAGAATTTTTATTTGTTTATCTTAATTCTGACAGAAAGAATAACTTGATTATATAATTCTTATTATATCAAAAAAATTTTTCTTCAATTAAATATGTTGAAATGATGTTTATGAAGGTCAGTACAGGGTAAAGCCAAAATTTACAAGGGGGCCACAAAATTGTTTCATCAAAATGAATGAAACTACTAATATAAGATAACTTTTGATTTTAATAATACTGAATATTGTCTATTGAAATGTCTGTTTTGGTATCAGTTTTTGCTTCCTCAGAACTTATTAAGAGAGCAGTTATAAAAATTAAAATAGAAACCATAAATCCGTAAAACAGAAACAAGAATAAAATCTAGCATAACTTGTCTTTTTTCAAGTAAAAAGTACCCAAATTATGGAGCACACAAACCATTTTATAATCAACATTTGTAGAAAAATCAAACTTTTTTTGGACATGTACATGAAATCCTTATCTGTAGAGTGACTTTTCTTCCTTCTGTTAGTCAATAGAATTTTTTTTTTAATCCTAAAAAACTGACTCCAAATTTATAACTTTCAGTAATAGAGAGGCATTTGGGCTTTTAAACTGAGAGAAATATAGGTATAACATTTGGTTTCCCCATATTATGCTCCAATTTACCTTAAAGTGTGTCTTTGAAAGAGAGGAAAACAAAACAAAAACCACCTTTGAACACCACTTTAAGAGGTAGACTTTAGTCGGCCAGTGGATAAAAGGGTTACCCGGAGTCCTCAGATTCCCCTCAGTCATCACTCTGGTCTCATTTCTGGAAACCCTAATCTAATCTGAGGTAACACGCATCCTGCTAGCCGGTGGTTCTCAAGGACACAATATTCCCCTTCAGTCTGACACACAGAGAAAGTAAATAAGCTGCGAAACCACTGGTCTCAAAGGGGATGTCTCACAACAAAGAATATTCAAGACTATTGAGTATAAACATTCTCCTTTTCCTTGGCCGTCAGCCATTGTCTCATCCACCTTCAGATGTGTTATTTCAGTCCTATTCTCTTCCTGCCTTAGAAGGAAAAAGCAGCAAACCCTGGATTTATCTGGATTATTTAACACAGAAGAACACAGAGAAGCAAGCCTCATAAGAGGTAATACTTCTGTTCTTTTTCTCTTCTTTTTTTCTGAACTCTTCATATCTTAGAGAAGAGTTAGTTATTCCCACAGTTAGAGGTGAGAACAGGTTATTCATCTGGGATGTAATGTTCATTAAAATAAATCAAGTCAGAGCTTTTCAGCATTATGCACTTTGCCTTTCAGTTACACTTAAGAGCATGTGGCTCTGTAGTTAAGGTCAGAGAACACTCAAAAGTTCCACCAACCTTGGCTGCTTATTCACTGAGTGATGCTTGGAGGACAGGAGCAAGTTCAAGGACAAAGTGCCTTTTTGGTTGTTTTTATTTTTATATTAAAATCTTTGGCTCTATTGCAATCATAAGATCACTTCTCCATTATTTACTACGAACTACCCCCAAATATTAAGGACTATAGCAAGTTACTGCACTTAATATAAATATCATATATCTAAAGTCAATTCTCACAGGAAGAGTGATCATACTACTTATAAGCCAATTTGTAGTGCATTAATTAAAGTACAATTGTATTTTTGTTTTGTATATAAAGCTTAATTAAATAAACTGTCTGTCTGCAATAACTAAGGATGGCTTATCAGAAAAATCCTACGGTAAGTTTTTTTACATGCAAGTATTCTTCAGATAAATTGATTGTTGAGAAAGTCATTTATGCTGTTCTGTTAACTCCTCAAATAAATGTGTGATACTTCACACACAGAGAAGAGGTAGTAGGTAGGTAGTGTGCTGATAATCTACAGGACCCTTCTCCCCAGCCTCAGCTAGGCTGGCCCCAAATTCAAATTTAGCATCTCCCTGCTCCATCCCACTGCCAGTCAAAATAGCCATAAGAAATTTAGTGTTGATTGAGCTACAGATGGCAAGACATCTAGGAGATACTGAATGCATGTTTTGTTTCGTTTACTTTAAATCAAATTTATTTATTAAAGGGAACATATGTTTCTATGGTATAAATATTATAACAAATGAATACTGCTGGTCCTCAATTGAGTTCGTCTACTTTTTCAAGTTTTGTAAATATTATTTTTAATTTATTGTGGGCTAGTGAGTTAGATTTAAAGAAAATCATTGGTGATAATTTATTAGATGTGATTTGAAACATTTTTTCCATGTTTTTTGGTATGAATAAGCTGTGAGAAGTATTTAAGAGGTAAATGAACTGACAAGCGTGAATTTAAGTGTTATACTGTGTTAAATTGTTGTTGAATCTAATCTTCAAAAAGCTACCCTGATTGATAAAAGGAGTACAGATCTTCCTCAAATTACAATGGGTTTATGTCCCAATAAACCCACTGTAAATTGAAAATTTTGTAAGATGCACATGCATTGAATACATCTAATCTACTGAACACCACAGCTTAGCCTAGCCTACTTTAGAACAATTACAATCTTTATGATGATTTAATTTTCTCTCAACATATGTGTTAATGAAATTTACCAATATAGTGTAATTATTATCAATGTAAGCATGTTTTTACAATACCTAGTTCTTCTTCCATTGTGGAACCTTTACTTTGTGAGCCAGAAACTCCCAAGACTCTGTTGAACAATATAGAAAAGGCACTCCCCCAGACACCTAAAATAAAGCAAAAACAGAATAACTTAGAATGCACCAGGATTTAAAACAGTCAAACAAACTCATGGTAGATTTTTATCACTTACCCATTAAGAAATGCAAGGGGTTTTCTTCATATTTCTTTACAACTGTTCCCATAAAAAATTTACTTCCAAATAAATCAGGAGCCATAAAAGTACCATATTTAGCCATGCCAATCTCATATGGACTAAATTCAACCCAATCTGAAATCATTTTAAAAAATGCAATCCATTAATAGGGAAATACTACAGAGATGTGCACAAAGATTACTTCAACATTGTCATGATTATTCTCATTCATTTATTTGAAATATTTTTTAAAAATTAACCAAATGCCTATTATGCATATGGCATTGTATAGGAGAAGTTGGGAGGGGAAAGCTTACCGATGAATAAAATGAGAACACAAAGGATCCCTTAATTTGTACAAATTGAATACCTTTTCACATTTAAAAACTCAGACATCTTTTATAAAGTCCATCTTAATTCTATAAAAGGGAAAACTTTAGACTCAGTTTTAAAACTGCTGGCTCAGATGTTTAAAAATCTGTGAAATTTTGGGTAGATTGCTTGTATTCTCTGTGTTTTAATTCCTTAATCTGTAAAATGTGAATAAAATCAGTAGATAGTTTGTAGAATTGTTGTGAAGATCTAACGAGCTAAGAAACTTAAAGAACTTAGAAGAGGACATAGCACATTCTAATCACTCCATAAATAGTAGCCACTATTATATTTCATGTATTCCTGTGGCTATAACTATGCCTAATAGTTATCTGAATCTTAATCTATCCAAAAAGAATTCCTGGTTTTTGACTCCCATTTCCTTGCCATTCTCTGTCTTCCCCTGTTTGGTAAATGGTACTACTTTTCATATATTCATACCACTATCCATACTTTAGAATTCTTCATGGTCCTCTTTCTCTTATACCTCAAATACAAAAAATCAAGTTCTGTAGGCTCTATCATCAGATGTGGTTAGAAATGGGCTACTTATCCATTTGTTCACCATGACCATACTGGTACAAGCTGCCAAACTCTCTCCTGGATCTCCACAATAGCCTCTTAAAACTTTCTCTATTCCCCTACTACCTTGTTGATATCCTGTAGCCAGATGGATTTTTAAAAATATAAATCACACCACACCAGTGCCAGCTGAAAGCTTTCCAATGGCTTCCCATTACACTGAAAATAAAAACATGGCCGAGAAGTCCTCATGATGGTCTGGCTCATGCTCCTTGTCTGACTACATATCTTAACCAATCTCCTATCACATTTTGTCTTACTTATTCCACTTCAGCCACACACCTTCTTAATGTTCCTCCAAGAGACCAAGCTCACTCCTGTCTCACAGCCCTTATGCTTGCTATTCCCTTCTGTAACCATAAGGCTTACTCCTTCTTAACTTTAGTTCAAAGTCTTTGTTGACCATCTTCTATGGAGTCCCACTACCATGCACCCCTGCCTAACTCCAAACTCTCTGTCTGCCTTTATTTTTTTTCAGTTTTTCCCTTTCTAAAATTATTGCATGCCTATAACCCTTTATCCAACAATCCAAAATCCAAATAACTCCAAAATCCACATTTTTTTTTTGCTATTCGTTTGGTAGTAAAACCTGACCTGAACTCATTTAGCAGAAAAACCAGTCTTGAAAAGATGTGAGGCTTAATCTTTAGATATCCCATGGAATGTGAATATCAATACATTCCATTGGAGAAATCACTCTATTTGATTATAAGACCTCAATGGGGGTATTATGTAATATATAGAATATTTTTTAACTTCAAAATCTAAAATATTCTGAATTTTAAAACATCTGTCCTCAAAGTTTTGGAAAAGGAATTGTGGATATGTATATATTTATTATTTACTCAATAGTATAGGTTAGAACATTCTACTTTTGTGAAACAAGTTATAAAATCACAATTGTGATGAGAACACATTATAACTCATTTCACATCAAAGCCAAATGGTGCATATACCCTTCATGACCAAGTGGTGTGTTTTATAATGACTTACATGAAGTTAGTGAGACATGACTAGCAATGAATCAGAGGCCATTAGGAAAATTTCTATATCACTGTGAGTAATTTCTTATCTCTGAATTTCACACCCCTCTCCAGGGTACTAAAGCGTAAAGACCTCCTGGTCCCTACTTCTCTAGCAATCTCTTCTTGATTAATGTGGTTTGTGTATACAGTAATGAGAGACATTCTCAAGAGGTAGATTTGCTCTCTAATCCTCACTGAAGAACTCACTACGGTACTTTGACTACTATTTCTCTGCTGCTGATTCCTACATTTCAAACTTGACCCTCTCTCCTGAGCCTCCATCTACTCATTTCCATCTTCCTGTTGTGCACTTACGCTTGAGTATGCTGTCATCACATCCTGCTACACTTACCTGGAAAGGAGCTTATCACCTTGCTTCCCAGACAAGCTTACCTGTTTCTGTAAATCACGCTATCACCGCCCAGAAAAAAATTTTTCTTAACTGAAATCACTCTTAAATCCACTCACATCAAATCCATCCATCACACATTTCACTGGTAACCTTTAAACTTTGCACATTCATCTTCTCCTCTTTTTCCTTATCAGTTTCTCCCTAGTTCCAGGACCTTATTTAAAGAAACACAGTAATATCACTGCTTCCAGTTTCTTTCTTACCAATCTACCCATATGGATCACTGAAACACTTTTTTTCAAAAACACTATTTAAATAATTTTATTGCCCTACCAAAAATCATTAAGTATTTCCCATTATCATAACTGAATAAAAACATTTCTGTCTGGAATTCAAAGCTTTCTATAACTTGGCACTAATGGTTCTCCCAAATATACCACTACTCTTCACCAGTTCACGCATGAGACCAAGGCTAATGTCTCTTTACTGCTCCCCAAAATGTACCTTTGTCTTCCCTTCTGAACATTTTCTTATACTGTTCACACAAAGTTGACTTTTCACCCCCAATTGATAGATCTTTCCAAGTTCAACTTAAATCTGAGTTCCATCACCCTCATGAAGTCTTTCTTATGACTATACTAAATCTCTAATATCTTACAATTTATGTCAGTTCTATATACTCTAACAGATAGTAGTATTCTATGTATATGGTTTACTAATTTTTCATGTTTTATTTTTGTCTCGTTAATGGGACTATAGACTTCTTGAGGAAGTACTATATTTTTACTTCTATAACAACTGTTAAAGAACTTAACATGATGTTAAGTCTATAAATTGTGCTCAGTAAATGCAATTTACTGACCAATGGAAACTTTAAAATGAAAGTTTGAAATCCTACTAGAAAGGTAGTGAAGTGGAGGAACCAACATACAAAAATATGTAACCATTTAAACAACTAATATTTATGTGTTTACAGTCTTCAAAAGGGGAAAGTGTTTAAAACTTTTCTAAGAGAGAAGAAAAACATTCTCTGGTATTGTTGAAGTAAAGTTGATAAAACTTCCGTAAGGTAATTTGGATCTTTGACTTTTTATAATATAATTCAAATAACATTTTATCTTTTTTTTCTTGAATGTCCATTTTAATCTAAGCAAATTTAAAGGCATAAAGTATAGACATGTTTCCTTTTTTTTTTTCCCAATAACTCAAGCTACTCAAACACTCATAACATGCCCCTTTGAATGTCTTATCTGGGTACAAGATCAACATAACTAACGTTTGATGGTTTTGTTCAACTCTGTTGGAAGAAACAGCTTGAACCTCCTCATCATAGAAACTTAACAATGAAGGTTAATGGGGCTTCTCTCATGTCAGTAACAATATTGAAATTAGGCAGTTGGCCCAAATCAGACATATCCAAGTTGAAAGACTACTAACTGCACAGAAAACAGCCGTTTCTCACTCTAGATGAATCCAAAATATTCACTCGCTAGAAATATTATTTATTCTTTAATTATTGTAGTCAGATTTTCTCTTGAGAATGGCTGCTGACTAAAACTTCAGAATAGAAGAGACAACTGTGAAAATGCCGTTAACAATCGTAACAGTAACAATAAAACTATTATATTTTTATGTCCCTTTATCATATTCACTATTATCCCTATCTCATATAATTGGCTTAATAGCTCTGTAAGATAAAACTGATGTTTATTAAAATCCTTCTTTTTAATAATGAGGAAAATAAGAATCAGAGATATTGACCCATCCAAGGTATTTCAGCTTAGAAGTAAGACAAGGCTTCCAAATTAGTTTAATGCTTGTTTAACTAAATCAATGCTTCTGGGGTAAAAGAAGCCTCATTTGGCTATGCACAAATTTGACTGGCATGCTAGTGGTATTTACCAACCAATTTCCAAGCATTCCAAGACCTCATAAGACAATAGCTATCGGAAAGCAAAAATAAAACAAAACAAAACCACCACCAACAAGAAAACAATTTATCATGGCCCTTACTTTTCATGTATGATAGAATCTTAACTCTCCCTATGAACTCCATCACAAAGTGTGGTTCCTCATTGCTGCTGAGTATGCCATGGTTATCCGACACTCTTACTGCATGCCTGAACCCCCCATCCAAGAATTAAATTTGCCTTTCATATACAAATTCTATTCATCTTCAGACCTTTGACTCTTCTCATACAGCTTTCATAGAACACTCCACATTGTTAAGATATACTGAAACTTGGGCTTCCCTGGTGGCACAGTGGTTGAGGGTCCGCCTGCCGATGCAGGGGACACGGGTTCGTGCCCCGGTCTGGGAAGATCCCACATGCCGCGGAGCGGCTGGGCCCGTGAGCCATGGCCTTTGAGGATGTGTGTCCGGAGCCTGTGCTCCGCAACGGGAGAGGCCACAACAGTGAGAGGCCCACATACCGAAAAAAAAAAACCAAAAACTATAAGGAGAGTCTCATTCTCATTTAACAGATGAGAAAACTGAGGCTAAAAGGTGTCACACAACTTGGTCAAGGAAACAGTGCATAGTAACATTCTGTTCTCTCTTGTGCTTTAACTTCTTTAATAACTATTGTAAATTTCTCAAACCTACTATCAGGTCTTATAGAAAAAGGGCAATATACTGTGGAGGGGAGGGGAGTTCATGCTCAGCACCTGGCATACTACATTCTACATCATCAGTAATCAGAGAAGCCAATATTTTTATAAAAAGAACAAAGTATTTCAAGACCAATTCTCAGCTCTGCTACTTACTTTCTATGTGGCAATGTGCAAATCACTGAATCTTTCTGAGGTTTTATTTTCTTTTTTCCTGTGAAGCAGAGCTAAGAATACCTCCTTCCCTCCCTGGGTTGTAGTAAATATTGAATAAGACAATAAATATGATAAGTGCTTTCTGAACCATAAGCATGAGAAACATTTTAGTCAAGATAATTGATAAACACTTGTTGAATGAATGAATTCCAGGTGCACTGCTTTTATAAACTATTCAAAATTCTTGCTTGACAGTAGTCAGTTGAAGAAAAAGTGAGACTTGGTAAAACTGCAAAAGAATTCTAGATATAAATCTGGTAATTACATGCCATTCACAATGATTTTTTAAGCTCATGGTGTGACTGATGTCACTGAGATACTTTTCCTAAAAATACAATGAACCCTACTAGCCACAGTCAGAAATTCTATCACACTGCAGACTAGGACTGGCAGTGGCCTGGAGAAGGAGGAAGTCACATACTTTTAGAGCACCCAACAAGAAACAGAGCTACAGAAGAAATAAATGTTTACATCTGAGATTTAACAAAATGAGGCATTTTCTTCACCAGCTGCCACAAGTATAGACTAGTACTTTTAAGGTGCTGAATTATAAAAATTAGAATAGTGTTTTGAATGATAAACAGATACCATGTTACCCAATTTAATGAACAAATAAGCAGCAAACAAAAATATATGGCTTGCCTAAAAGCCCTAGACATAGTATTTTGTTAAAAATCCTTGAGAAATGAATAATTAAAATAGAATATTGATTATATTCATGATTTACTTTTATATCTTCTTTCCCACTAATTTGAATGAAGATATACTAGTAACTAGTTTCATAGGATAGTCTCTACAACCAGAAAATCATCTAGCTTAAAATATTCTTATACTTTCAAAAGTTTTTATGTTACAGAAAATATATTAAAATAAGCAACTAAAATTGCTTATGATCTTCCTCTAAAGAAAATCATTAGGAACTACAGTTCAAAGCTTCCAGGAAATGTTTTGCAAGAGGAAATTCCATACCTGCAAACATCAGTTCTGAGACATCGGGTTTGACATGGAGACAGGTGAAAAGAGGCAAAGGGCACTGTCCAGTATTGACTTTTTCCTTCAAACTACTCAAGGTAGTGTTCATTCTCTGTCCACAGAAGAAAGAAAAGGTTTTACATATACAAACAGATACAGATTTTTAAAAACTATGTAAAATAGTACTTCCAATCAAGACACAAAATGTTTGTAATAAAAATAGTCTTATGGGGCTTCCCTGGTGGCTCAGTGGTTAAGAATCTGCCTGCCAATGCAGGGGACGCGGGTTCGTGCCCCGGTCCGGGAAGATCCCACATGCCACGGAGCAGCTGGGCCCATGAGCCATGGCCGCTGGGCCTGCGCGTCCGGAGCCTGTGCTCCGCAACAGGAGAGGCCACAACAGTGAGAGGCCCACGTACCGCAAAAAAAAAAAAAAAAAAAAAGAAAAAGTCTTATGACTTCTAGGAACCTCTGATCCTGAAAAACAACAGAACGTAAGCTCTATGGAGGTAATTACCTTCATTCTAAAAAGAGCCATACGTCTCAGGACTATATCGACGTTTGGCAGCTAGGGAGCCCAGAAGGAATTGAGCCCCCAGATTCCCTGGCACAAACTCTACCCGCCCTGTTTCATGTTCAGATAAAATGTCGCTCTGTTGTCATGTGTCGAATGGGTTTCTTCCATGTGATTCACTCCTTTTTTTTCTAACTCTCTCCAGGCAAGCTCCATTCTTCTTCTGCTATTTAAATATTACTTATATTCACCACTTTATCTAAAAAGATTGCTATTTGGGCAGAATGGGCAGTTAAGGGTTAAAATGTGTATTTTTCCAAAGAAAAGGAATACAAAAGTATTTCCCTGTACATCAAAACTGACACGTAGGGAGTTCCCTGGCAGTCCAGCGTTTAGGACGCTGCACTCTCACTGGCGAGGGCTCAGGTTCAATCCCTGGTCGCGGAACTAAGATCCCGCAAGCCGCGCCGTGTGGCCAAAAAATACAAAACAAAACAAACAAAAAACAACAACAAAACTGACACATAGTTAGAATAAATTAGTAAGCTGGTAAGAACTAATGTAATGTAGGATGAAACGTATTATAGAAGAGTTATGTCTGGCAGGGAGTATGTACTCAGTACATGTTGATAGGATAAGGTGAGTCAACTGACTTTTACAAAATGTATCGTACTTTGTTTTATTTAAAACATTACGATATACATGGTCTTCTTGTATTAAAAGGATTGTAGACTGAGCCAAGGCTTACATTGTGAATTAGTGTTTCTCCTATTAACATCCCAAAGATATCAGTAAAGGTGACAGGTTGTCCAGAACTTTTCTTCTTCCATAAAGACTCAACGTATCTTTTAATTTTCTGTGGTGTGAGAAGTAAAAGAGGGTTGTGGCTAACACTTTTCATTAGCTCTTCATTAATCTCCTCTGGTCCTTTCTCTGGAAAATCAGGGTGAGAATATAAAGTTGACATGTACCTGTAAAGGAAACAAAAGACAATCAGTAACGATAAAGGGCATCACACAGTAAGTAGTCTCCAAAGAAAGCAGTCATCTTTGTCATCATAAAATGAAAGAATAATAGAAATAGTTGGTTAACTAATTTTCTGATTGAAGATAGTAACTCATTTAAGGAAAGGATGCAACAATCAGAATATAGCTGGTCTACAATGGAAGTAAAGGAGAGGCCTCAGAGAAAACACTGGACTTCTCCTGCACAGTCCAGAGGAGAGGATGCCCTATTGGGCCAACTCTTCACTGTCTAGTCTCCAGGAACGGGTATCCTTATCAGACCATCAGAGACTGATGACACAACACACTGAGAGCCATGTAAATAAATTGACTTGCTGGATATAATACTAGCCAAGCAATCTGATAATTTGAATTTCCATTATAATTATCTATAGGTAGAAAATGTGCTGTCCAAACAATTGTGAATGCCTAATTCTCATGACAATTGTGTGTGTGTGTTGTTGTTGTTTTTTAATTGTCCATTGGCCTAGATAGAATCCCAAGCCTTGCCAATTGTAGGTCTCAGAATTTCTGAGCATACAAATCTAATGGTGAAATCATGGAGAGGAGTAGGTCTGAAAGATAAATGCTTTCTTGTGAAGATTCTTGGCCAACAGCCATCTGGCCACCTCTAGTGATGCTGGAAATCATCATATGCCTTGGTATTTGATATTTAGACAGTAAACATTAAGTTATGATCCTCCTAGGAACCAATATCTCTAATATTGTAGCTCTCAAACTAAATACTAATGATTAGTTTACTTATCTGTCTCCCCTAATTAGTTGTGACCATCTATGGGGAAAACTTTGCTTATTTATCATTTTTAGTCTCAATGATTAGCAAATACCTAGTATACGACAAGCACAGTATATTGAACTGTTGAACTGAGAGCACAAAATAATGAAAGAAATACTCTACCACTTCACCCAACCAAACAGAATGTAGCACATATTTAAATCTCCTGTCTCCTTGACATTCATAACAAAATGCCACCATAGTGATTTATCTTCCCTTCATGGAGGGGAGAAAACTAACTGTTATTGAGTCTTGGTATGTTCTAAGCCTGTGCTGGCTAATTGCTCATAAGCTGTTGTCTTGAAGACTTGTGATAGCTTTCATTTCTTCTATTTTAAAGATAAGCAGAGGATTGATGAATTTAAATAACATGTTAATGGAAGCAACCTAAGTGTCCATCAACAGATGAATGGATAAAGAAGATGTGGCACATAAATACAATGGAATATTACTCAGCCATAAAAAGAAATGAAATTGAGTTATTTGTAGTGAGGTGGATGGACCTAGGGTCTGTCATACAGAGTGAAGTAAGTCAGAAAGAGAAAAACAAATACTGTATGCTAACATATATATATGGAATCTAAGAAAAAAAAAAAAGGTCATGAAGAACCTAGGGGCAAGATGGGAATGAAGACACAGACCTACTAGAAAATGGACTTGAGGACCTGGGGAGGGGGAAGGGTAAGCTGGGACGAAGTGAGAGAGTGACATGGACATATATACACTACCAAACGTAAAATAGATAGCTAGTGGGAAGCTGCTGCATAGAACAGGGAGATCAGCTCGGTGCTTTGTAACCACCTAGAGGGGTGGGATAGGGAGGGTGGGAGGGAGGGAGATGCAAGAGGGAAGAGATATGGGAACATATGTATATGTATAACTGATTCACTTTGTTATAAAGCAGAAACTAACACACCATTGTAAAGCAATTATACTCCAAGAAAGATGTTTAAAAAAAAAACTATCACAGAAAAAAAAATTTTTTTTAATAAATAAATAAATAACATGTTCACAGTTCCCCAATTAATAATAGAACTCGAATTTAAAATCTGTCCTCTCCCCTGATAGCCTTTATTTTTAAAAAATCTTTAAAGTAAGATTTCAGTTCTTAGAGATCAAACTACTCCCACTACACATTAAATTAGAATTTCTTGTTGGATTCAGAGTTCTTTAGAGACAAACTGAGAATAATTAAAACTTAACAAATGAAGAGTGATGACAGACCTAAAATGGAACACAGGCTCTGCAAAAAAAATTAAACACTCTTAAAAGATCTTTATTATATAAACTGGATTCTTAACATTTCTCACAACATGAGATAACGATAAATCAGATAGACTTACTCTGAACTCAAGCCTGGTATAATCACCAAATATCTATTAAAAAATACAGCTGAGATTGCTAGAAAGATGCAGAGTCCATCCATTCCTATAGTTATTCCAAGGTCTACCACATGATTCATCTAGATGAACAAAGATCTGATTCTGGACCTCATCATGCTTTTCAATAAATGCATACATTATTGTAATGATATTGGTTTACATTTAAGGATACAATAAAAATGGGAAAATAAAACTTCTTTTTGAGTCTCTAAGTGATCAGTTCTGGAACTATTCAGGATATGTTTCATTCTTTATGAGAACATTAAGAAATTCTTTACTGGTCTTAGTATCAAGTATAATTTCTATATCCATGGATCATTGGCTTGCCCTTAAGTTATTAAAAATGTGCATTATATAACTGTGCATAGTGTGGATTTTGCCTTGAATCCTAGAAACCTGAAACCAAAGTCTGTGTCTCATGCCTCCCAAAGCAACAGGTTATAGAATGAACTTTTAATCTAGTTTCTAGTTTTATACATATATATATTACACACACACAAACATATACTTTTTTCCACTTCTATCTTTATTGTATGCAATCCAGTTTTACTTTATTATTAACATACACCAAATCATTTCCTTAATGAAGCAGGATAAAAATAAGGAAAAGAATCAAACAAACATTGTCAGCAGAAATCAATTTAGCCACAGAATTTTTTTTAAGGTAGGTGAAGAGGAAATGATATGCTCATTCTGCTATTGGAAGTTGTCATTTCTAACTGTTCAGCAGAATGATGTAATTACTCACATCTCATTCACGTTATTTAAGACTTCTCTTCTCCATCTATAAATAGTTGGTCTTTAAAATGAATCAACGTATGATTCTAACAAGTACCTCAGCCTCATGGATTTCCTCCAGCAAGATCTGGAGGCTCCTCTTTTCTCTTCCCTTCCTCCCAATGTTCGCCATTGGATCTAGACTAAGAAAATCCTTCCTCTGAGGTTCAGAGATTGCACAAAACCTAGGAATCTGTGCCACAGTTTCAGAGGCAGATCATTTTAAGAGGTCAAGTGTATATGCATGTCAGTCCAATTCTTTTTTTTGCTCCATGTAGAACGGTTGCAGTCCATTTCTGCTCTCTAAAGGTTGAAGTAAACTCATTCACTTGGGGAGTCTCTCTCTCCCCCTTTCTTTCTTTCCCTCCCATGAAGCCATTGGCTCGAGTATACAAGCCCTATACAAGACAGAAAGACCTAGAATACCTCAACCATTTGCATTGGGGCTAATGTTCTCTGCTTGTTCAGCATTTATGAGCCCATTTTCCTTAGAAGTAACAAGTGTGAGTTGGATAGACATTTCATGACATCATTATGGTGACATCTATGACTTGGATTTTGGCTTTGGTGACAGCTAAAGATGGAATAGCAGGCAATGGTCAGTTTTCTTTAAATTGCTTTTTTTTTTTTGCTTTTTGTTTGTTTGTTTGTTTCTTTGATTGCACCAAGGCAGAATTCAGCTATCATGAGCTTCTGTGGACATATTACTGTCTAAAGCACACAAGCATCAACTCTGTAGTTAAGCCTTAATTTTCATCCCTTCACCAATAAGTGACTCCCAATTATACCAATCAAGTTTCAAAAACTAAGTGTCTTAGACATAGCAGGGCCTCTATAAATAATTATTGAATGAAAGGGTCTTCAATTTAATTCTCTATAAATCTGAAAATACTCACCTCGAATTTTTCAATATATTTATATGATGGGACACCTCATTCTCTCCATATGAATGCATTTTAGACTAAGTACAAAGTAAAAAAAAAACTTTAAATTATGCCAGAGAACAAGGAATTCTCAGTTCACTTCCTGCCTCCAAAAATCACAGAGTCAAAGTTTTAAAATATCAGTGTCTGGCTCCCCAGGACCTTCCTAATCAGAATCTTCAGGGGTAAACATTCAGAATTTCTCTGCTTAAAAAAGTGCCAGAAGTGATTCTCATATGCAATTAAGGTTTGGAATGTCTTAACAAGACCCTTGACATTGTGAAGCAAATATCCTGAAATCCTAAAGAAATTCCTAGATTAATTTTTCCCCAAAATGCAGTTACTTATGCAAGTTTTCATTTAGTCATTAAACACATGACAAGTGGGAGAGGTTCGTTAGCACAGTCTTCACCTCAAACAACATATTTTCTCTAATATAATCTTGATCTTTTAGTCTATCATTTCTTACAGGCCAGCTCCTATTAAAATTGGTTCATTTTTCAATGTCCCATGAATTCTTCAGATGTTAAACTGAAAGTTTTCATTCTTGAATTCTTTTTTATAGCTTAATGAATTGGGTCCCATTGCCTATAGACACAGAGCTGCTCTCATTTCTCTTTAGACGGTAATGTTATACAAACACAGCAATTGAAATCCAATAGCCCTGTGACACCACAAATGAACAGCTGTGCTGAGGAAGAGAGCTGTGTTCACTAAGCAAAAGAACACAGGATTACTGCCACTAGTTCTCTCAGGCCAGTTCTCCTGCTTGGCTAATTCTTACATTTAATGAATAACAACTATCATCCAAAAATAATTTCAGAAATAATTATCATAAAGATAGTAGCAATTATAAGAAAAGTTTTGTCTTACATAAAATTTTCTTTTGTGATCACAGAAAACTTTCCAGGAGGTCCAAGCCTTCTCCAGATATTTCTATATTACCTAATTTGTGCCAGGTAATGGTCATGTATCAGCAGAATATAAAAACTTATACAACACAAGAGTGTACTTTCTTTTTCCAAGTGTTTCCGAATTTCTTCCTTTGAACTTTCTACCTTCTCACCTATAGTGTTTGAGAGAAAATTGTTAATATGAATCATCCTGACCACCTTTTATTTTGTCTCAGGAAGTATCTCTTTTCTCCATGGTTAATAGCTTCACTTGTGCTTTTTATCTTGTCCTGTCCTGTCTCTGCCTGAATCTCTTTATATCCAAGATCCATCTATTTCTTTATCTTCCATCTATCCCTCTACACTATTTCCTTCACCTCAGACTTCTACAAAAATGCTCTAGTCTTTTATATTCTGAAAACAAAATAAAACAAAAACATTTCCTGGGTCCTATATTCCCCGTCTTGAATCAATAGACGGCTCCTACTAAGGTTCACCTTCCCACCTTTCTTTCTTTCATCTCCTATTCATTTCTTATGTATAATTTCATGATCAAAAGTGCCCTTCGTTTATGTTATCTAGTAATTTTCACTAAAACCATGAAATCTCCAAACCCAGTTCTAAGCGAAGCTTCTCATAGATTTTTCCTCTATTAAAATACCCATTACTTTGTGAAGCACTCCCACGCTTGACCTCTGCAAACTCATCTTCCCTTGATTCTCTTCTCTGATGGCTACTTTGCATTGTCCATTAGGGTTTTCTTTCTCCCTTCCTTCCTTCCTTCCTTCCTTCCTCTCTCTCTCTCTCTCTCTCTCTCTTTCTTCCTTCCTCCCTTCCTTCCTTCCTTCCTTCCTTCCTTCCTTCCTTCCTTCCTTCCAGTAAGTTTTTGGATGTTTTGAAGAACTACAAATTAAATTACTGATGGTAATAACTGAAGTGGTAGAAATTGGTGAAATTACCAAGCGAGGATGTGTAGATATAATAGAAAAAAAGGCAGGTCCTGGAGGGAAGCTCATTTTAAGGAGAAAAGTAGTGGAAGTAGAAAAGACAGCTATGAGGAGAGAGCAATCAGAGAGGATGGGGGGGAAAGGCATGGTAGGAGGGATTTGAAAGAGGGACAATTGAACGTGTGAAATATCTCAACTCCCAACTTCATCCTCCCTGACTCCCCCCAAAAGTTGAGGAGAATAAGAACTTCAAAAGACACCATTATATTTGGAAATTATGTGGCCTCTTGGTGAAAAATGATTGTAGGATTTTAGGAGTGCATGGGTTTTAAGGAAATAGAATAACTAAGAAAAGGCTTCAGCTCAGTGCTTTGTGACCACCTAAAGGGGTGGGATAGGGAGGGTGGAAGGGAGACGCAAGAGGGAGGGGATATGGGTATATATGTATACGTATAGCTGATTCACTTTGTTATACAGCAGAAACTAACACACCATTGTAAAGCAATTATACTCCAATAAAGATGTTAAAAAAAAAAAGAGACAGGCTAATTCTAAAGTCAACTTCCTGCAACACTAAAATGTATACATTTTTTTAAAAAAAAGAAAAGGCTAACTTTGAGGAAATTAGACACTGAAGGATAGAGCAGGAATTTAAGGTGGCCTATAGTATTTAAATGATTGGCCTGTAACATCTAAAATTCTCTTAATTACATTTTGTAGGACTTGTTTTCAGAACCCGGAGAGGGGATCTTAGATGTTTCCCCAAATCTATAACCAAAGCAATGACTGCAGCTCTAATTAAACACAAATATACACTATTACACCACTAAAATAGCACTCAAGGCCTGGTCTTTCTTTGTTAGATGAATTTAAGAAAGCAAGCTTCTTGCAATGTATTAGTCAGTGATGGACCACAGGGATCTAAAAATCAGTGAATACAGATAAAGAAAACTACCTGAAGAGTAATAATAAAATGCTTGAATAGGTGAATTAATCTAAGGGTCCAAGTTTTTCCATCACATTCATACTACTCATTAAACAGGCAGGTGCATGTCCTTTCCTTCAAGGGAAAGAATAATGATGGGCTACATCTTTCTTTCAAAAAAAACAAATCATTTTGAGAGTACATACAAAGAAGGTGGCAACCATGGTTCTAAGTTTTTGTTTTTTAGCTAAAGAAACTGGTTCAAAATATTTAAGAAACTATAGACTCTTTAAATGTGAATCTCTATGTAGAACAGGGGTCCCCAAACCCCGGGCCGCGGACTGTTAGGAACCGGCCACGCAGCAGGAGGTGAGCATTAGGCGAGCGAGTGAAGCTTCATCTGCCTCTCCCCATCGCTGGCATTACCTCCTGAACCATCTCCCCGGCAATGGAAAAACTGTCTTCCATGAAACCGGTCCCTGGTGCCAAAAAGGTTGGGGACCACTGATGTAGAATATATAGCTGTCCAAGAGAAGGTTCTGGTTTAGTTGAAAGAACCTAGAGTAGGGGATCAAAATCCTAAGTCTATATGTTGGCTCTGCTAGTGATCTTGGACAAATCACTTGCCTTCTGAATCATATTTTCTTTACTTGAAAGATGAAGAAACTCATAGCCATCTCACAGGATGAGAAGATACAGAAATTTAAAAATATAGACATATATATGTTATTATATATATTGTAATTATATGATATATACTTATATAATACATATGTTATATATTTATGTATAATAAAATATTATAAAAAATAAGTTTTATCATGGCTGAGTGACTAAAAGGCCTTATAAGCCAATATCAGAAGTTCTATAATAAGGTGATACTTTTATTTGAGACATCTAAGCAAGGACTAAATATTTGATTTTCAATGTACTTATGTGAGCAAACCAAAAAGTACATAGTATTGTCTTTGAAAATGTTTTATAAATATATTCTTGAAAAGGCAAATCTACAGTATACAAATATTATACATGCAGATGTTTTAACTCTGTCTCCAAATTTAGCTGATCTTAGATACATTTAAAGGATTAATTTCATAATTAGATATAAATCAGTGAACTTTATTGCATTTCTTCATTCAAAAGTTGTTTCCTTCTTCTGTATACTAAGGTATCTTGCATTTCATTCTATTTGCCTTAAAGAAGAAAATGAATACCTAGTGAATCATGTACTTAGACATGATCGCTGCAAGATTACAAATCAGTAGATTATAGGAAGATTAAATTAATTATGGGTGGAGTATGTTATTCCACTTCTGAGATATTTCTATAGAATTATTTCAATTGACCTATTTTTTTGTTTTATGTTTAACTACATTTTAAGTCACAAATGGACTTAAAGGGAGCTAACTTATGACAGCAGTCATCATTAGGTATGAATTTGCCTTAAAAAATATTTTGAAGAAACAAATTACTGCACCAAGCTGGAATATTTCAGTAATTTGAAGTTAATGTCAGTTTTCTAAATCCTCATTTCTTTTCTAAATTTCAGGTCGATAAATGCTAAGCATTTAGGATGATAAAACTAAGATTTAAAATGTATACTAACCATGTAGATCCAGAAAGACCAGCAATGTAGGTAGCGCAATCTAAAATCCCTGATTCATACAGTGCCTTCATCACACCGGAGAATCCTACCATGGCTCGGAACCCCCCACCTGAGCCCAGTACGGCCACCACAGGCACCTGGAATGATGAAACACAGAGATCATTTGTAAAGTAAAATCATAAAATATGTCATTTTCATTTCAGTTTTTCTATGTCCCACATTTGGTAACAAAGAATTGTAAGTTCACTCATACCTTGATAATATCTAATTGTTAAAAAGAAGAAAATAATGTTTCACTTAAGAAAATCAAGAATTAATGTCTATTAGAAAGCAGACATTATTAAAATAGCCAACTAACTCTGTTTGATAACAACAACAATAGCAACAACAATCCTTTATATTTGCTTGACTCCTTGCAGTTTGGGGCTTGCTTTTGGGTGTAGTTTTTTTTTATTTGATCCTCTCAAAATTGCTGTAAAATGAGCAAAAAAGTATTTGCTCATTTTTCAGATGGAAGTTCTGAAAGGATGCTATTACTTGTATAAGATCTATTAGCTGGTAATCTGCAGTTGAGTAAGCACCTTGCCTTCTTGGTCCAGAATTCTTAGCACTCCTTTATGCTGACCCATTTCAAAAACATGCTGTTATTTAAGTCATCAAAAAGAACTTAATCAACTATAAAAAAAACCTACAAAATTTATTTCTTCATTCTTTAATTCATTCATCAATCTGATTAAGTGGCCTCTATGTTTCCAGTATCCCCAGGGTGGATCTGGGGAATATAGTTAATTTAAGTGAGGCAGAAATGTAATAATAATTATTACAACAAGAAACACAGGAATAGATGATATTCACTGAGCTCTTATTATCTGGTAGGAACTGTTAGTATGTTACAGAAACTGTCTTATTTAATCTTCACAAAATCACTATGAGGTTTCCATTTTACAGATGAGGAAACAAAGGCACTTAAAACCAAGACCTTGAAAATTTTTTCAGGGTCATGCAACCAATAAATAGCAGAGTTGAGTCAAGAGTCAAAACCCAGGCTCCTGGTAGTACACCTTACCAAAGTCAAATGCTACAGGCTGGCAGTACATGAGGTCTAGAAGATGTGGTCAATTTCAATCAGAGGGATTGGAGTGGTGGAGAAAGTTTCACAGACAAAGAAGAAACCTGAGCTTGATGTTAAAGATGCACAGTTATTCCATAGGGAGAGATGAGGGCAGGGAAGGAGGCTGTTCTGGAGATGGGAGCAGCATAAGCCAATGAAGAGTTTTTGCAGTAAAATAGGCTGTCTGTAATGTGACTGGAAATGCAAGGGTGTTTCTTTGAAGAGGGAGATACTGTCATTTCCCTTGTGGTCCTGAACCATTATTGCCTAAGAGAGCTGGTTGTTTCCCTATACCCAGCAGTTCTCAAAGTGTGCATAGTTTTTAGGGGGTCCACAAGGTCAAAACTATTTTCATAATAGCAGGAAGATCTTATCTTCCTTTTTTTCATTCTCATTCTCTCATGAGTGTACAAAGGAGTTTTTCAGAGGCTACATGATGTGTGATATAGCAACATTTGAATTTAAAAGCAGATATGAGAATACACCTGCATTGTGTTCCCAGCACTTGGATCCTGACTCTTGGGTGTCACTCACCAATGTGATAATATATATATATATATATATATATATATATATACACATACACACAGAATCATTATTTTAGAACTAAGAAGATGAAAAAGGCTATAGAATTCTTTCATAGAGAAAGGGAAATCTCTAGAGGTTAGGTCTTATTGGAGGTAGAACAGTGAATAGCAGGACACCTGGCACTAATTTCCAAATTCAGGGCTCTTCTCCAATACTCAGTGGCCATCAAATCAGATGCAAATTGAAGACCTCATTAATGAAAACACCGTCTACCAGTTCAGTGTAATGCAGCAATTTAAATGGCTTTGAACCTGTGTATGTTCAGATGAACAGAATGCTCTCAAACATAGCTTTAAAATTGTAAATAAAGTAAAATATATAAGTTCTTAAATACTTCTATGGAGAGGGAGGAAAGCTAAGATAGGAAACTAAAGTGGGTTATGAAGTGGGTGAATGGAGTATAATATAGTATTAATATTAAGAGTAGTTGTAAGGAAGCCAGATTACAAATTAGGAGAAGGAGAAGGGATTTCGATTAGGCCTTGAATGAAGGCTTGAGTTTATAGGCAATACAATAATAGTGATAATAATAATAATAGTAAACCATTTATTATTACTATGTGCCAAACACTGGGCCTAAGGTCAGGCCAAGAGAGGCACAAATAAGAAAGTGTATGTGATTTTGAGATGAAAAGACCAGCCTTCTTATTGCAGCAGGAGTATCCTAGGGAGTTGGGAAAACTAAGACTATGAAGGGCTTTAAGGGGAAAAGAAGTCAGTGGGGATTTTAAGCCTGTTGATTTGGTTACTAGCAACACTAACATTAAACCCAATACAAGTCAGGTAGTTCAGAGTAAAAAAATTCTTAGTAACAGACTACACTGTTTCATTTCAACATATAACACACAACCTGTGCTATTGTTCAGAGAGAGATTTCATAAGAGAAGTTGGAAGATTGAACATAAAACTTCTTTAATCCTGAGAAAACAACTCCCCAGATGTCCTTCTTCATGTGCCAGTAGCCCAACACATACTTATGGATGACTATTTTACGTTAGGAATTTTCTGGAAGCAGTCACTTATTAAACCGGGATTCATGTGTTATGTAACCCATTGTTTTCATTATTGCTTTACACTAATTCTTAAAGAGGGTTTTCAGGTAAGATATTTAAGTCAGAAATTTGGGTTGCTATCAGATGAAAGAAAGTGTCATACTATTTGTACATAAAAATTGAATAATGAAATAATTGAATGATTGTATAGATTATAATTTATCCTTTATTTATTGCACATGAATTAATCTGTTTTTTTTTGTTTGTTTGTTTTGTTTTTTGCGGTACACGGGCCTCTCACTGTTGTGGCCTCTCCTGTAGTGGAGCACAGGTTCCGGACGTGCAGCCTCAGAAGCCATGGCTCACGGGCCTGGCCGCTCCACGGCATGTGGGATCTTCCCAGGCCGGGGCACGAACCCATGTCCCCTGCATCGGCAGGCGGACTCTCAACCACTGCGCCACCAGGGAAGCCCGAATTAATCTGTTTTTATGCATCATTTAATTTTCACAACTCTATGAGATATATATTATTACCATTTTATATGTATAATTTCTGGTCTATTTCCTTTTTTTTTTTTGCTTGCAGGATCTTAGTTCCCCAACCAAGGATTGAACCCGGGCCCCAGGAGTGAAAGCCCAGAATCCTAACCCCTAGGCCATCAGGGAACTCCTTATTACCATTTTAAAGATAAAGGAACTGAAACACAAAGAAGATAATTTTTCTGCTGTCTCAAATCTAGAAAGTGGTATCTTGCGGATTTAGCCGGGTCTGTCAGACTCCAAAGCTTTTAATTCACTCTGCTCCATTCTGTCTCTGAAAGCTTCCCCTACAACTAGGGGGACCTAGGTGAAGAAAATCCTCTTCGGACTCTTTACTTATATGTAAAAATATAGGGTAGAATTAATGAATTTGAAGCTTTTTGCTACTGGTAGCATTCTAGATTCTATAACTCATATAGAATATGAATTGTTAAACTATAAAATTATATATTTTTATTAACTATAAAAAAGAAAGGGAAATTAGTCTTATGAAGAAAATTTATTTCATTTAATCTTCTCATCCCTCATTGGGAGATTGGGATTGACATATATACACTAATATGTATAAAAGAGATAAGTAATAAGAACCTGCTGTATAATAAATAAATAAAATTCAAAACTAAAAAATCTTCTCATCCCTCAAAAATCATTATTATTTTCACGTCTCAGAAGAGGAGGTATGGAGTGTACACATATAATACCTTGTTCACATCCAGATCGCTGATAACCAGGATGTGAGCTGAGGTGTCACTGACATATAATTCATGCTCTTTCCTTTTCCCCATTATTCAGAAAGAGAAGAGTAATCTTTATTGAGAGAAACCATTTGATATTTAGCTAAGTTACATTTCAGATTCATGTATCATTTCAGATGATAGCACAATGTTATGCAATAAATGGACTAACTTTGGATGTTTTAATAGTGATAGTTATTCTGAAATAACTTTCAAAGAATAACTGAGGACTTATAAGGTGCAGCTGTTAGTCTGGGCTTTAAATCTAAAAAAATCAAACAAATTAAAGTTGCCAAGAGTTTTTAGGTTATATTTAGACTTAAGTGCACCAACATTTGTATATAAATGATATCAATGAATATTTCTCATACTTCTCTCATACGATTACAGGAAATGAATTTTTATTTACCAAATACACTGTGTTTTGATTAAATTATCTTCATGCATTGGCTTGCAGATATTATTAATTTCCTCCCTCACAAAAGAAAATTCTAAAGTGCGCAAAGATTTTTTTTAATGTTTTTATAGACTTTAAGTTCTGACAATTATATAAAGACTTTTGCCTCCCTGGCTCCTGTATTAGTCAGGTTTCTCCAGAGAAATGGAACCAATAGGTAGGTAGATACATAGGAAGGTAGGCTATCTATCTATCTATCTATCTATCTATCTATGGAACTGGATCACACAGCTGTGAAGAATGACAAGTCCAAATATGCAGTATGGGACAGCAAGCTCCAAACTCTGGAGAGTCAATAATGCAGTTTTAGTCCAAACACCAGCAGGCAGAGACCCAGGAGAGCTGATGCCTCAGATGAAGTCCAAGGGTAGTCTGCTGCAGAATTCCCTCTTGCTTGGTGAGGTTGGTCTTTTTGTTCTATTCAGGCCTTTGACTGATTAGATTGGGGCCCACCCATATTATAGATGACAACCTGATTACATAAATTTCACTGACTTAAATATTAATTGCATCAAAAACATCCTCCAAGTTGATGCAAATTGACCATCACAAGTCCACCCCTTCTCAACTCGGCAGCCATATATCTCTCCTTCAACCACACTTAATATCCAAAGAAAGACAATAACAAGGTCATACTCCTGGCTAACATGATACAGATATCCTGTGTACAGCTGGAAATGCACTAATCCTTTCCCCAGAAAAGGATACAAAGTCCTTAAACAATGCTTATTCTTCTCATCGATACTTCATAACTTAAATATGAATCTGTTTTTGTATTTCTGTGTGTACATGTGCACACACACACATAAACATATTCATAACAAACTAAGGAAGAAATACTCATGGCAAATACAGTCTCATTTCCGTAACTGGTCATCTGGTCATAGTTGGTATTTATAGCTACCTTCTTTCACTAGCCATTCTGTATTTTCTTTGCCTTCAACAAGCACCTCAGCTGGTGAGTAACCAAACCTTCATTCCTGAAGGGTCTGGGTCATTAGTAGTCCTTCCTGGATTGGGTTCTTATAGTTTTCCATTGACTTAACTCATGGCATGATAATACTAAGAGATACCACAGAGGATCTCTTGTATTCCAGACATCCTCTTCATTACCTCCACCTTAGAGGAGGAGTCCAATCTCCCTTTAATAGTCAGAATCAACCACCCCAGCCAAGAGAGTAGTAGCTCCCTTCTTTGCCTGTTGGTTCAGAGGCATGAGAAGCCCAAAAGGTCAGGCAGCAGTATTAAATAACAGTTCAGTAGAATCATTGTTCCACTTCTGGTGGAAGCATTCCTTCCTTCAGAACTAAGACCTCTAAGTCAGAAGACTATAAGGTCACACAGACAGGAAACGAATATTTTGCTAGTGGGTCACTAGGGGTAATAGTGAGTGGTGCCACTCCCACTTCCACTCCTGGACCCATGAATCCTGGGGATAAACAGCACCAATATTGGATGCTGAGTCAGAGCATTTACAGCCTCCAGGAAAACCATGTTCCAGCCCTCCAGGATATTGTCACAGAGCTCGCACTATAACTGAGTCTTCAAAAGGTATTCTACCATTCTATCAAGCTAGTTATTTCATGACGGTGGAGAACATGGTAAGCCTGGTAAATTCCATGACATGGCCTGTTGTCATACTTCATTTGCTGTGAGGTGAGTTCCTTGATCAGAATGCTGTGTGGAATATTGTGACTAAGGCACTTTGTATATCCATAGGTGGTAGTTTTGGCAGAATCCTTGAGTGCAGGGAAGGCAAATCTGCATCCAGAATAAGTGTTTATTCAGGTAAAAACAAAGCATGCCCCTTCCAGGATGGCAGAAGTCCAGTGTAATCAATCTGCCACCAGGTAGCTGACTGATGACCCATAGGAATGCTATTATATTGGGGACTCAGTGTTGTTGGGGACTCTGATGCTGGCCAATTGAGTACTCAGCAGCTGCTGTAGCCGGCTCAGCCTTGGTGAATGGAAGACCACGTTGCTGAGCCCTGCAGCTGTCCTCTTTCAAGTGGTGCCTAAATAGTGTGTACAGTCACCTCTAACAAGGCCCAAGTTTTCTCTCCTTTTGTCAACTGATCGTAGGGCTCTCCCCCATGAGGCTCTGGGTGGAGGGTAGAAAAGAGAAGGCAGTGTAACAGGAATGGGGAACATGGACATTTGGACCACTTCTTCATGGAACTTATTTTTATCTTCAGGGCCTGTTCAGTCCAGTTTCATATACTCTACTTCCATCTGATGATGGAGTGCATCTGTGCACACCCAATTTTATGCCTTGGTGGGTCAGATAACATGATGGTCAGCTCAGGTCACATGATAACTTGGTCACCCTTGGTTAAGCATTCAGTCTCTACTATGGCCCAGTAAGCAGGCCAAAAGCTATTTTTCAAAGGACGGTAGTTATCCACAGAGGATGGCAAGGCCTAACACCAAAGGTGCCTATGCTGCAATTCACCTACCACAGCATCCCTATCTGCCACACACACTTCAAGCATCAATGGATCTGAATGGTCATATGGCCCAAGGGGCAGAGCAGCTTACGCAGTAACTGAGTCCTGTTGCAGAGCCTTCTCTTGCTCTGGGTCCCATTCAAAACTAGCTAAGGGGAGTTCAAACTGTTTGCCCCAAAATGTTTACAATCTAAAAGGAATAAGAATTGACACAGCAAAGTGCTACTGTCATAATGAAGGTGGAAGCAAGAGGAAGAATATTGTAGATGAAGAAAACAGAATGAACAAAGGAATAAAAATTCTTATTGACAACTCAAGGTCGATTTCTATTACCTCCTGCAGAAACTATTTTGCTTTGCCTCCCCCTCTGTCACTAGACAGTCTCTTTTTTCTCTAGTTTTTCACTTAATTTATCTGACAAACTTAAATACAGAATAGCACTCTATATAATAGATTATATTACTTAAGGACGACTTTATACTTCTATTTTCATCCAAAACTATCTAATTGTATATTCCTTATATTCGGCCTTGACAGGAAACATTTCCTCCTTTATTCTTTGATGAAGGTTGGAGTAAAATTTCCTTCTCTCATTTCCCTGCTATTCTAATTCCAGATCTGAGTGCCCCAACCAGCTTTGCTCCCTTTATGGTCAGTTACGTGGGGACATGAAAACTGTAAAGCAGCATTTCACTTCACAGAAGAGACTGTAATCTGGAAACTACATCTGACCAAAAGCTAATTTGGAACAAGAAAATTTAAAAGAAGTGGCCTCTAAATAACCCTAATATGTCAAAAATTCCCATGCACATAGTGTTACAGATCTTACTCATAGGAACGATCTCAGTCCTTTATTTATGAAGAGATTATACTAATCAGAGACAGTATTCTAACAACAAGCTTACTTATCAGATTTTAATTCCACAACAACAAAGTTGAAAGAGAAAGGGGTGATTTGAAGAAATTACTTCAAGGGAATATATAGAGCATGGAGAAATGGCAGTTGATTGCAAAGGCCACAGACATGAGAGCACTTAAATCAGTTCAGTCTGGGCAAAGAATTACGTTTTTTAGAACGACTTCCATCCATTTTATTAAGAGTAATTTTTTTAAAGTCTTAGTTCTTAAGAGAAGAAACTCTTGGATTACTAAAAACCTTAACTATTTAACTAATTCATTATCCAAATAGGAAAGCTAAGGTTTTATTGAATTTGACATTGCCCTGGGGTGTTACATAACAGCAACACCCATGTATTGGTTTAATAGCTACTGTCGTATTGAGTAACGAAGATGTGCCTTACACATTGTTCGGGCTGCTTAGTACTCATTCTTTTAGCTGAATGAGACATTGTCTCCATTTTACAAGTGAAGTAGAGGAAAGAAGCAAGGTGCCCAAATTCCTACTGCCCAAATTCATTCAACATTTTAATTTGACACTGATGTCCTAAACTGGATGCTGCAAACCATTTGTTGAAAACGGAATAAGACAGGCACCATCTCTGCATCGAGAATTGAGTAGGGCTGTTCCATCTTAGACAGCAGCCCGCTCCTCCTTACCTTCAGGAGGCCAACCAGCCAGTAGTGAAAGTGAAAGTGAAGAAAGTGAAGATCTTGGCAGGGAGCAAGGGAAATGGGAGTTTAAGAGGCCCTTGGCCAAGGAGAAACACAAAATAGGAAAACGATATTTGTGTTATGGGAATGGGTAGTGCTGAATATATCAAAACGGATGATTTCTGCCAAGAGAAAAAAATGGCTCAACCAAATCCAAAACAACAACATCAAAAGTTTTAATTTGAGGAATGACTTCCAAAAACATGAGTTTAATATTTTTGAAGACTAGCCCAGAGAAAAGCATAATTACCTCATTCTCCATCTGCTGCAGAAAAGCCAATCTGTATGAATATTAAGCCAAATTTCATTTTCCCAGAAAGATTCCTTTTCACAAAGGGAGAAGTGCCTGGGAGGTGAGGCAGAAACTTTCCTTTCGAAAAGGAAAACCTAAGACCAAAGGCTACTGGACTTCTGCACCAATATGCCCCACAGACTTTCTAATGCAGCCATTCAAACTGGGATCTTTTCAACCAAGACTTCTCCTCAACCTGTCTCCTCCCTAACAACCTGATGCAAGTGTTCCTCAGTTGTGAGCCCCTGATGCCTCTCTAGCGAAGCCATCCCCTGGCTGAAATGCCAAGCCACTGCCTACACCTGTGCTCTGACCCTCACAACACAAGATTTCCCTAGGCTCCGCCACGAGTCAGGAGCTGAGCTGGTGCTGGGAATATACAGGTGAAAAACACAGACACTGCCTTGGTCCTCATGAAAATTATATTCTAATGGAGGAAAAAAAGACGTTAAATGAGTACCTATACAAATATTTTTAAGTATGATTGTGGGAAGTGCGGAGAAGATCACGTGCATATTTGTGCTATGAAGGAACATGACTGAGAGACCTAACTTAGACCTGGAGGGAGGGAGGAATGGATGAGGAAGACTGTCTGAATAAGTGACATGTGCACTGGTTCAAGAATGGGAGGCTGGCATAGAATAGGGAGATCAGCTGGGTGCCTTGTGTCCACCTAGAGGGGTGGGATAGGGAAGGTGGGAGGGAGACGCAAGAGGGAGGAGATATGGGGATATATGTATGCATATAGCTGATTCACTTTGTTATACAGCAGAAACTAACACACCACTGTAAAGCAATTATACTCTAATAAAGATGTTAAAAAAAAAAAGCATGAGAGGCTGTTAGTTAACTGAAAAGGGGGTGGGGTGGAGGGAGGGAGGGGAGGGCGAGGCCTAGGCAGAGAGAAGCAACAATGCGTGCAAGAGCGCCACCTGAGAAGGGTTCTGCAGAGACCTGGCACGAAGAGGCACTTAGAGGAGGGGGCGTGGGGGATTTGAGATGAACCAGCAACACATGAAGCTGGAGAGATGCTGTGAGGCCAGTCCTAAGAGCAGTGGTAGGATTTTAAGCTTGGCTTGGATAGAATCATATTTGTGTCTTGAAAAGATCACTCTGAATTCAGTGTGAACAGAAAGTGGAAAGAAAGAGGACAGGCGTTGGTAGAACCATAGAGACCAGAGGATTTTGTGTACAGATTCAGACATGCTTAGTGTGAGACGTTAAGAATACAAGTGAAGGAATCAGAAAGAAGAGGTATAGATATGCAGGTGTGAATCTCAGAAGAGAGATTCTAGATTGTTGATATATGTGTGAAAGTTCTTAGCCCAAATGTGCTGGGTGACACATGGAAGGGAGAGAAAATTCTTAAGAGGGGCTAGGGCTGAGTCTTGAAGAACTCACATTTAAATAATGCACAGAGGAAGAAGATCTGGTAAAGGGAACCAGAGAGGCATGACGAAAATAAAGGGAAGACAGTAAGGGAAGGGTAGTGAATGATTAAAATAGGAGGAAAACATGAGTCATTTGCAGCTACAGAATAAGGGAACACAGGGCCAGAAGATCCTTTGCATTTGTTAGCTGGTACCTGTGACTAGTAAAGCAACTGCTGTAGAGTCATGAGGGCAGAAGCCTGAGGAAAGCAAGGAAGTAGAATGAGGTTGTGTAGGAAACTTTGGAAAAGTTTGTGAAGATAAGGAGAGAAGCAGAGCGGAAAGGAGAAGGGAATGTACATTCCACAGGGATTTTTTTGGTTCCTTTTTTCTCTATATATATCAGAGTTTAGAGCAGGAAAATTTCATACAAACATGGAGGCAGACAACAGAGGTGGGGAGCAGCCCTGGGAAGACTGGACAGTTGCTATGTTGGGGCTCCTAATGGTTTGCAATCCATATCTGAGATGATGTGACTCTGGAAAGAAAAGGCGCAGTTTCCTCCATTGAGCTCAGAGGGAAGTGGCAAAGGGTAAGCCCGGGTTATGAAACATGTCAATCCTATGGCAAGAAATGAAAGATTTGTCACCTGACGACTTTTAATTTCTCTAATTAGGAGGCAAGTCTATCAGCTGTGAGGGAGGCAGAGGGTGGATCAGCAGCTGGGAGTGACACAAAAAGCATTTTAAATAAATGGAAAGCAACTAGGTTGTGAAACACTGAAACGGCCAGCATGGGTCTCCCAAATGAAGTTGATGACCATGAATTAACAGAGGTATCCATTTCCATCACTGTTTCATCTGCTGAAATGGCTTTCTCCCCAACTAGGCTTTAAACTCACCAAGGAAAGTGACTGTTTGGTATTAACCATTTCAGTTTTATTCACCTCAAGTTCCCAGTGCAGTGTCTCAACAAATGAGAAATGGCAGAAATCAAAAAAACTTGAAATATCATTTCTCTGCTCCAAGGGCATAACAATGCCAAACAAGGATGGGGACAAAAAGATGGTGTAGAACTGCTGATGGAAGGTTTACTACAGGAAAACAAACAAACAAACAAAACACCCAAAAAGACTTCCCAGGAAGCTAGAAACTTCTGAGTAATACATACAGAAGGATGTGTCTTCAAGGACTCATTAGCCAGAGACAAGAAGCAACCACAAGATGCAAGATTGAAGACCAGTCTCTTTTTTTTAAACAGAAGCTTCAATGGAGGTTTTGCTTCTCCTCCAAGCTTCCTTTTAGCAAAAATCTCCATCAGTAATATTTTACCTTAGAGTTTGCTCCCATAGTACCAAAAGCCACTCCAGAAGCCCAGACTGGCTTTCGACCCCTGCTACACCCACCTAGAAACACATTTAGAAATATGCCATCACATGTGGGACAGGGGTACCCATCTGGCCCCCTTACTCAGAATTTATTTCTCATTTCCAGTGGCATTTTGTCCTTAATCTACAGTAATCTTTAATCTCTGGTCTGTGTGTACATGTATGGGGGTAAATATATATGCTTACCAATAGATATAAAATATATATTGACTTAAACATTTAATGAAAATATCTTTCTAAAAATAAGTTATGTTCATCTAAAATATTCAATTAACAGAAAAGCTCAAAGAAATAAGTAAAAAAAAAATTACCTGATATGCCGCTAAGAAGAAATTTCATTATTATTATTTGATGAGCATCATTGCAGCAATTCATTTTTTAAATTTTGTTTTATTGAGGTATAATTGACATACATTATATTCATTTCAGGTGTACAACATAATGATTTGATATTTGTATGTATTGTGAAATGATCACCACAATAAGTCTAGTTAATATCTATCCCCACATACGGTTACAAAATTTTTTTCTTGTGATGAGGACTTTTAATATCTACTCTCTTAGCAACTTTAAAATATATAATACAGTATTATTAACTATGGCAGCAATTTATTTTTGTAGATTTCAGAAAGAAGGATAGACCTATGGATGGATGGATGGGTGGATGAATGGACAGGTAGGTAGGTAGGTAGATAGGTAGACAGATAGGTAGATAGATAGATACATGAGTGAAGGGATAAATGAATAGACAAATAGACAAAAACTGGATTGTATAATACAAGTTACTGAATAATAAATGCCATTTACTTTGCTGGAATTTAAGGGAAGAAAAAGAAATTAAAGTATAATTGAAGGATTGTACTTTCAATATTTGTTGATGAAAATACGGTAATTTTAACATCTCTCTATAATTAGGATTATGAAAATATTAAAATGTGGAGGTTATTGTTTTAACTAGTTGGTCAATTTTGGATGATATCTTTTCACTCCCTGCTATGAAATAGTAATAATTTGAAATATTTCCTTTTATCTCCCTATTCACATCTTTTAAGAACATTTTTTGTTAATTGTTGTCATTAAGATTTACAACATTTTGCTCTTGTTCAGTAATGATAAGTCCCACAATTGTTTAATCTTAGTCTGTATTAAAATGAATTCAATGATCATTTTATATCCTTTTATAGGTTAAACTTTTCTTACTAATGAAATGAACATCTTGTGCATCAGTCTGCCTATTCCTCCTTTAAAATCTATATCTGATAAATATTACCAAATATGGACAGCATTTGTGATGATCTTCCTCAAAGAGTTTCTGTTTATGAAACACTTACCTTATCTTAAAAAGACAGAGAAATAATGCTTAATCTCAATATTGTCACATTTGGGTGGAATTTGGGAGAAAGTACAAACAAAATTATTATTAAGTTGCAATAACATTTGAAAAATTTCCAACTCACATCACGTGTAGAATACAAGCCTTCACTATTCTTTGGACCCAGGAGTTTCTTCATGTTTTCCTTTATGTTTTCTTTTCTCTGTTGTCGGAAAGCTTTCTCCTGGTCACACAGAGCCATACTAAATCGGAGGTCTGGGGATGAACTGTATATAAAATAGAGATCATGAACCAATGTCTCCAGTAGCCTTGTATTTTACATTATACATTTAGGTCTAAATAATATATAGAGTCACTTTACAGGTTTCTAATTTTTGTATAAATGCTATCAACTGTATGTATTCTGCAAATCATTTTTTTCCATTGAACATTTTGTTTTTGAGATGCATCTGTGTTTATAAGTAGAACTAATTCAAATATATTTACTATTATGGCGTATTTTCATTATATAATTAGAGCACAATTTATGTACCCATAAATATTGACATTATGTCCAATTTTTTTAACTACTGCAAACAGTACCACCACAAACATGTATATATACGTGGAAAAGTTTCCTATAATACATGCTCTTTAGGAAGAACACCTCACTAAATCATCACAATAGATATAAAGTACTTTTCTTATTTTACAAATGAGTAAAAAAGTAATTAGAAATCTTTCAACTGTTAACAAAATTAGCAAGTAGATATTTAAATCCAGGGCTTCTCATTCTGGAACTCATGTTCCTTGTAATGTACTATGTTGATCATTGTCTTACATTAAGCACGAGAAGCATGATTTTTAAAAGATCTACAAATAAAGCAATGAACATAGATGCTTAGAAGATATCAGTACAAAAATATCTAAAAGAAAATTCAAAATATGTTGAGCAATTTTATAAATATAGTAACAGACGTATGGCTTGTGTGTGTCTTCTTTTATGTACTATCTTTAACTCTCTAATTAATTTCTTTCCTGATTTTATTTTATATTTAATGGAAGACATTCCATGAAAAATTGAGTTTTTCTTTAATGAAGATTTCATTTTATTTTACTTTATTTTATTTATTTATTTAGGCTGTGTTGGGGTCTTCGTTGCTGTGTGCAGGCTTTCTCTAGTTGTAGTGAGCGGGGGCTATTTTCATCACAATGTACAGGTTTTTCATTGCAGCGGCTTCTTTTGTTGCGGAGCACGGGCTCTCGGCACTCGAGCTTCAGTAGCTGTGGTGCGTGGGGTCAGTAGTTGTGGCGTACGGGCTTAGTTGCTCCATGGCATGTGGGAATCTTCCCGGACCAGGGATTGAACCCATGCCCCCTGCATTGGCAGGCGGATTCTTTTTTTTTTTTAATAGATCTCTATTGGAGTATAATTGCTTCACAATACTGTGTTAGTTTCTGTTGTACAACGTGAATCAGCCCTATGTATACATATATCCCCATATCCCCTCTCTCTTGAGCCTCCCTCCCACCCTCCTATCCCACCTCTCTAGGTCATCGCAAAGCACCCAGCTGATCTCCCTGTGCTCTGCTGCTGCTTCCCACCAGCTAACTATTGTACATTCGGTAGTGTATATATGTTGATGCTACTCTCACTTCGCCCCAGCTTCCCCCTCCCCTCCCCCGCCATGTCCTCAAGTCCATTCTCTATGTCTATGTCTTTATTCCTGCACTGCCACTAGGTTCATCAGTACTTTTTTTTTTTTAGATTCCATATATATGTGTTAGCATACAGTATTTGTTTTTCTCTTTCTGAATTACTTCACTCTGGCAGGCGGAATCTTAATCACCACGAGGGAAGTCCAACATTTCATTTTAGAGTCAAGACAAATTAGTATATAAAAACAGAGTTTGATTAAAGTTCCCTGTAAATATATAGTAAGTTGCTTCTGGACCTCTGTATACATTTAGCTGAGGTTTTTTTCCCTACATTTTTTTGATAACTCTGTTTTATTAAAGCATAATATTGTCCTAATTACACCAGTGGAGATCATTTCCCATTAAAACAAATAGCATTACTTTCATAGTCAAGTAACAAAAATATTTCTAATCTCATGCCAAAATATACCACTTGTAAGCAAGAATCGATGTAATTGAAAATATCACAACTAAAAAAGTTGGACTGTCCTTTGATACATGCTGACATATATTGAATGACAGTAGTAATTTATGTAATAATTTTTTAAGTTGAACCAACATTTTCTGGGGATCAAAATAAGAGAAATACTTAAACCCAATGTCAATGTATCCGTCATCATTCATTTAGCAAATCATAAGAAATGAGAATGCTACACTAATTTTGTGATGTTCATGTAAATAAAATGTGTACTAGTAACTCTGGTAAAACCCACTTCAACAGGGAAGTTCAAAGAGATGCAGAGAGGTTGAGGGAGGTGGGATCTATCAACCTTAGCATGAGGTCAGAGTTGAGCTAATTCTCAAGGCAGGCCTGAGACTCCCCTAAGACTCACCACATGAAAATAAATAAATGAATTTCCAACATTCATTTTTGGACACCACTTTGAAAGAGCAACACACGTCATGGGACTTAACCATTTGTTTTCCTGATGATCATTATGAACAAAGACAGTCTCAATTTTCAGTTTTTCCTCTTACAGTTTCCTGTGTATGTTCACTGTCATAGTTTTTAATACCTATCTGAATCAGCAATGAAAATAGGTTTCAATAGCTGTATTTATTTCTATGGGAATATATATTTAACTTGAGGAACAGCCCCTTCTGAAGGCTCTTCTGACATTTATGATTTAACTACCAAACTACTGGAAAACTAAGCAAAGAATATTAGTTTTAGGTTGTTTTTTTTTTAATGCTGTAGTTATTAGGAGAGAGCTAAAGAAAACCAAAGTACATTTAATGCATTTTTGATACTCAAAGCTGTCAGAGTTATTTCATATATTAAAAGTATACTCTTTAACAATAATAATCAGTCAGTGGATGATTCATAATATCTTCCATCCAACAAAATAAATGGACTTACCAAACTTCAAGAGACATTTCCAGAATCATTTCAGTGACCTAGGATAGATATATTAGTCAGATTAGGGTTATAAAATGGAAGTGTATTATATATAATGCAAACAAAGTCAAAATAATTTTTGAGTGACAGATTATTTTTAACCTAAAAATTTACTAAAAATAAAAGTAACATAGCTCCATGAAGACCCTAAATTACAGGTGTATCTCAATAAATAATTTTTTTGCTATTTTTCATGAGGTAAACCTACTTTATACATCATTTGTGCCACACGGCATGTGAGATCTTAATTTCCCAACCAGGGATTGAACCTGTTCCCCCTGCAGTGGAAACACAGAGTCTTAACCACTGGACTGCCAGGGAAATCCTATACATCAGCGGTCCCCAACGTTTTTGGCACCAGGGACCGGTTTTGTGGAAGACAATTTTTCCACAGATTGGCAGGGGGGATAGTTTTGGGATGATTCAATCACCTTACATTTACTGTGCATTTTATTTCCATTATTATTACATTGTAATATATAATGAAATAATTACACAAGTCACCATAATGCTGACAGGAGACAGAGCTCAGGCAGTAATGCAAGCAATGGGGAGCAGCTGTAAATACAGATGAAGCTTTGCTCACTTGCCTGCAGCTCACCTCCTGCTGTGCAGCCTGGTTCCTAACAGGCTACACACTGGTACTGGTCCATGGCCCAGGGGTTGGGGACCCTGCTATACATCATTTTAACAAGCATAAGAATTGTCTTGGCATGGTTGTTTTCCTTCTTCATTAAAAGGAAGCAGTGTATACCAAAATCATTACTCAAAAATCGTAAAAACTTCCTGAGATCTAAAAATATGAAGATGTGTATCATTATTCTGGGGCTGTCCAGGCCTCAGAATCAGAGGCCAAAGTTAAAGAAAACATGGGTGAAAATTAACACTTGTGCATTTGTGACAAGTGCAGGCTATAGTAAACTAAAGACAGAATGCCTATCCAAGGTGGACAGCAGGACCCAGGGGCCAACCAACTGTGGTTAGCTTAAGAAACATCTACAAATGGGATGTGGGGCTCAGGTTTTTATTTTTTCAACACTATATGAACCAACCAAACTTATGGGAGGAATCCATCCTGTCAGTGGGCCAATTTGGGTTTAATAAAAAAAAGAATTACTAATATCCACAGAGAAAAGGGGTATTAAAAGATGTCTTTCCAGAGGCTATAAATCTATTGTATAGAAAGGTCTTCTCAATACTATCCCTGCCATTAGTTATGAATAATGTAACTTTAGGTTGTTGAGAGAACCAAATGAGAAAATATTTCGAAGTTTCCTGCACAAGTGTAAGACGGTGCTATTATTTTTATTACATCAGTTACCATAAGAATATAGCTAGAATGAACCTGTTGAATACCTTCAAATAGAACAGAACTAGGATATGCCTCTTAAAATGGGAAGAGGATATTTTTTGAGCCAACATAAAATGCTATCGATTATTGGCTTTTTCTTTTTTGATTTCAGGGGATGAAAAGAAATAAACTAGAAGGAGCTTTCCAAAATGTTAAAATAAGTTCATGGATAATTCTCAGTACTGAATTTTATTAGTAAGAAAAAGGTATGGAAATCTGTCCCAAAATTTGCCTTTCCCACTAAATCGTAAGCTCTGTCTTAAATAGGTCTCTATTACATGTTCATTGCACAGTATTTGGCATACAACATACAATCAATAAGTATCCATTGAATTATTGTGCATGTGTGTGTGGAGTGGGAGCACATCAGGCATCTTTTCCTATCAAGAAATATCACATTGGGAGATTGGTTCAAGATGGCTGAGTAGAAGGACGTGTGCTCACTCCCTCTTGCAAGAGCACCAGAATCCCAACTAACTGCTGAACAATCATTGACAGGAAGACACTGGAACTCAACAAAAAAGATACCCCACATCCAAAGACAATGGAGAAGCCACAATGAGACGGTAAGAGGGGTGCAATCACAATAAAGTCAAATCCCATAACCACCGGGTGGGTGACTCACAAACCGGAGAACAATTATACCACAAAAGTCCACCCACTGGAGTAAAGGGTCTGAGTCCCACATCAGGCTTCCCAACCTGGGGGTCTGGCAACAGGAGGAGGAATTCCTAGATGAATCAGACTTTGAAGGCTCATGGGATTTGATTGCAGGATGTCTACAGGACTGGGGGAAACAGAGACTCCATTCTTGGAGGGCAAACACAAAGTACTATGTGCATCAGGACCCAGGGGGAAGGAGCAGTAACTCCATAGGAGACTGAACCAGAGCTACCTACTAGTGTTGGAGGGTCTCCGGCAGAGGTGGGGGGTGTTTCTGGCTCACCGTGGAGACAAGGACACTGGCAGCAGAAGTTCTGGGAAGTACTCCTTGGCAAGAGTCCTCCTGGAGTCCCACATTAGCCCCACCAAAGAGCTTATAGCCTCCAGAACTGAATCGCCTCAGGCCAAACAACCAACAGAGAGGGAACTCACTCCATGCATCAGCAGAAAAGCAGATTAAAGTTTTACTGAGCTCTGCCCACCAGAGCAACACCCAGCTCTACCCACCACCAGTCCCTCCCATCAGGAAGTTTGCACAAGCCTCTTAGATAGTCTCATCCTCCAGAGAGAAGACAGCAGATAGAAGAATTACATTACTACAGCCTGTGTAACAAAAACCACATTCACAGAAAGATAGACAAAATGAAAAGGTAGGGGACTATGTACCAGATGAAAGAACAAGATACAACACCAGAAAAACAACTAAATGAAGTGGAGCTAGGCAACCTTCCAGAAAAAGAATTCAGAATAATGATAGTGAAGATGATCCAGGACCTCAGAAAAAGAATGGAGGCAAAGACTGAGAAGATACAAGAAACATTTAACAAAGACCTAGAAGGATGAAAGAAAACACACTTAGAATAATTAAAGAAGAAACAAACAGAGATGAAAAATACAATAACTAAAATGAAAAATATACTAGATGGAATCAATAGTAGAATAACTGAGGCAGAAGAATGGATAGCTGACCAGGAAGACAGAATGGTGGAAATCACTGCCATGGAACAGAATAAAGAAAAAAGAATGAAAAGAAATGAAGACAGACTAAGAGACATCTGGGACAACATTAAACGCACCAACATTCACATTATAGGGGTCCCAGAGAACAAGAGAGAGAGAAAGGGCCTGGGAAAATATTTGAAGAGATTATAGTCGAAAAATTCCCTAACATGGGAAAGGAAATAGCCACCCAAGTCCAGGAAGCGCAGAGAGTCCCAGGCAGGATAAACCCAAGCAGAAACAGGCTGAGACACATAGTAATCACATTGTCAAGAATTAAAAACAAAGAAAAATTATTAAAAGCAACAAGGGGAAAATGACAAATAACATACAAGGGAACTCCCATAAGGTTAACAGCTGATTTCTCAGCAGAAACTCTAAAAGACAGGAGGGAGTGGCATGATATATTTAAAGTGATGAAAGAGAAGAACCTACAACCAAGATTACTCTACCCAGCAAGGATCTCATTCAGATTTGACGGAGAAATCAAAAGCTTTACAGACAAGTAAAAGCTAAGAGAATTCAGCACCACCAAACCAGCTCTAGAACAAATGCTAAAGAAACTTCTCTAAGTGGGAAACACAAGAGAAGAAGAGGACCTACAAAAACAAACACAAAACAATTAAGAAAATGGTAATAGGACCATACATATCAATAATCACCTTAAATATGAATGGATTAAATGCTCCAACCAAAAGACACAGGCTTGCTGAATGGATACAAAAACAAGACCCATATATATGCTGTCTGCAAGAGACCCACTTCAGACCTAGGGACACATACAGGCTGAAAGTGAAGAGATGGAAAAAGATATTCCATGCAATTGGAAATCAAAAGAAAGCTCTAGTAGCAATACTCATATCAGATAAAATAGACATTAAAATAAAGAATGTTACAAGAGACAAGGAAGGACACTACATAATGACCAAGGGATCAATCCAAGAAGAAGATATAACAATTATAAATATATATGCACCCAACATAGGAGTGCCTCAATACATAAGGCAAATGCTAACAGCTCTAAAAGAGGAAATTGACAGTAACATAATAATAGTGGGGGACTTTAACACCTCACTTACACCAATGCACAGATCACCAGACAGAAAATTAATAAGGAAACACAAGCTTTAAATGACACAATAGACCAGATACATTTAACTGATATTTATAGGACATTCCATCCGAAAACTGCAGATTACAGTTTCGTCTCAAGTGAACACGGAACATTCTCCAGGATAGATCACATCTTGGGTCACAAATCAACCCGTGGTAAATTTGAGAAAACTGAAATCAAATCAAGCATCTCCTCTGACCACAACACTATGAAATTAGAAATCAATTACAGGGAAAAAAACGTAAAAAGCACAAACACATGGAGGCTAAACAGTACGTTACTAAACAACCAATAGATCACTGAAGAAATCAAAGAGGAAGTCAAAACATACCTAGAGACAAATGACAATGAAAACATGACAATCCAAAACCTATGGGATGCAGCAAAAGCAGTTCGAAGAGGGAAGTTTATAGCAACACAATCTTACCGTAAGAAACAAGAAAAATCACAAATAAACAATCTAACCTTACACCTTAAGGAACTAGACAAGGAAGACCAAACAAAACCCAAAGTTAGTAGAAGGAAAGAAATCATAAAGATCAGCAGAAATAAATGAAATAGAAGCAAAGAATACAATAGCAAAGATCAATAAAACTAAAAGCTGGTTCTTTGAGAAGACAAACAAAATTGATATACCTTTAGCCAGACTCATCAAGAAAAAGAGGGAGAGGACTCAAATCAATAAAATTAGAAAGGAAAAAGTAGAAGTTACAATGGACACCACAGAAATACACAGCATCCTAGGAGACTACTACAAGTCACTCTATGCCAAAAAATGGACAACCTGGAAGAAAGGGACAAATTCTTCGAAAGGCATAACCTTCTAAGACTGAACCAGGAGAAATAGAAAATATGAACAGACCAATCAAAAGTAATGAAATTGAAACTGGGATTAAAAATCTTCCAACAAACAAAAGTCCAGGACCAGATGGTTTCACAGGGGAATTCTATCAAACATTTAGAGAATAGCTAACACCCATCCTTCTCAAGCTCTTCCAAAAAATTGCAGAGGAAAGAACACTCCTAAACTCATTCTACAAGGTCACCATCACCCTGATACCAAAGCCAGACAAAGATACTACATAGAAAGAAAATTACAGACCAATATCACTGATGAATATAGATGCAAAACTCCTCAACAAAATACTAGCAAACAGAATCCAACAACACATTTAAAAGATCATACACCATGATCAAGTGGGATTTACCCCAGGGGTGCAAGGATTCTTCAATATATACAAATTAATCAATGTGATACACCATATTAGTATATTGAAGAATAAAGACCATATGATCATCTCAATAGATGCAGAAAAAGCTTCTGACAAAATTCAACATCCATTTAGATAAGAATTCTCCTGAAAGTGGGCACAGAGGGAACCTACCTCAACATAATAAAGGTCATATATGACAAACCCACAGCAAACATCCTTTTCAATGGTGAAAAACAGAATGCATTTCCTATAAGATCAGGAATGAGACAAGGATGTTGACACTCGTCACCATTATTCAACATAGTTTTGGAAGTCCTAGCTACAGTAATTAGAGAAGAAAAAGTAATAAAAGGAATACAAATTGGAAAGGTAGAAGTAAAACTGTCACTGTTTGCAGATGACATGATACTATACATAGAGAATCCTAAAGATGCCACCAGAAAAATACTAGAGCTAATCAATGGATTTGGTAAAGTTGCAGGATACAAAATTAATGCACAGAAATCTCTTGCATTCCTATACACTAACAATGAAAGATCAGAAAGAGAAATTAAGGAAATACTCCCATTTACTACTGCAACAAAATGAATAAAATATCTAGAAATAAACCTACCTAAGGAGGTAAAAGTTCTGTACTCAGAAAACTAACACACTGATGAAAGAAATCATAGATGACACAAACAGATGGAGAGCTATACCATGTTCTTGGATTGGAAGAATCAATATTGTGAAAAGGACTATACTACCCAAAGCAATCAACCGATTCAATGCAATCCCTATCAAATTACCAATGGCAGTTTTTACAGATGTAGAACAAAAAATTTTAAAATTTGTGTGGAGACACAAAAGACCCCGAATAGCCAAAGCAATCTTGAGGGGAAAAAAACGGAGCTGGAGGAATCAGGCTCCCTGACTTCAGACTATACTACAAAGCTACAGTAATCAAGACAATATTGTACAGGCACAATAACAGAAATATAGATGAATGGAACAGGATAGAAAACCCAAAGATAAACCCACACACCTATGGTCAACTAATATATGACAAAGGAGGCAAGGATATACAATGGAGAAAAGACAGTCTCTTCAATAAGTGGTGCTGGGAAAACTGGGCAGCTACACGTAAAAGAATGAAATTAGAACACTCCGTAACACCTTACACAAAAATAAACTCAAAATGGATTGAAGACCTAAATGTAAGACCAGGCACTGTAAAACTCTTAGAGGAAAACATAGGGAGAACACTCTGACATAAATCACAGCAAGATCTTTTGTGACCCACCTCCTAGAGTAATGGAAATAAAAACAAAAATAAGCAAATGGGACCTAATGAAAATTGAAAGCTTTTGCACAGCAAAGGAAACCATAAACAAGATGAAAAGACAGCCCTCAGAATGGGAGAAAGTATTTGCAAATGAATCAATGGATGAAGGATTAATCTCCAAAATATATAAACAGCTCATGCAGCTCAATATTAAAAAAAAACAAACAACCCAATCAAAAAATGGGCAGAAGTCCTAAATGGACACTTCTACAAATAAGACATACAGATGTCCAAGAGGCACATGAAAAGCTGCTCAACATCACTAACTATTAGAGAAATGCAAATCAAAACTACAATGAGGTATCACCTCACACTGATTAGAATGGGCATCATCAAAAAATCTACAAACAGCAATGCTGGAGAGGGTGTGGAAAAAGGGAACCCTCTTGCACTGTTTGGTGGGAATGTAAGTTGATACAGCCACTATGGAGGACAGTATGGAGGTTCCTTAAAAAACTAAAAATATAATTATCATATGACACAACAATCCCACTACTGGGCATATACCCAGAGAAAACCATAATTCAAAAAGATACATGCAACCCAATGTTCATTGCAGCACTATTTACAATAACCAGGTCATGGAAGCAACCTGAATGCCCATTGACAGACAAATGGATAAAAAAGATGTGGTACATATATACAATGGAATATTACTCAGCCATAAAAAGGAACGAAATTGGGTCATTTGTAGAGATGTGGTTGGACTTGTCATACAGAGTGAAGTAAGTCAGAAAAAGAAAAACAAATATCATATATTAACACATATATGTGGAATCCAGAAAAATGGTGAAGATGAACTTGTTTGCAAGGCAGAAATAGAGACACAGATGTAGAGAAGAAACGTATGGACACCAAGGGGGGAAGGCAGGTGTGGGGGTTCGTGATGGGATGAATTGGGAGGTTGGCATTGACATGTATACGCTGATGTGTATAAAATAGATAACAAATAAGAACCTTCTGTATAAAAAGTTAAATTAAATTAAAAAAAAATTTCATTGCTACTAGCGATAAAATCATGGGCTGGTCCCACCCAGACAGCAGTTCTTACGTATGGAATTCTATGAATAGAAATATTGCTTTGAAGTTAATAAAATAATCAAGAATCCTAGTACAAATGGAATTATACATGCCCAGATGAACTGTAGTTCAGTTTTAAGTCAAAAAGACAATTGGCTTCTAAACAATTAATGTAATTGCTGTGCATTCTATCAATGAAAGCACTGCTCAGACCACATCCCAGTACATCCCCATTTCCACTTTCAAATGGAGTCTTTCCCAAAGAGGGCTTGGAAAACATTTTATATTGAATGAGGTCACTTCTTCAGATATTGTTAGAAAAATGAGACATGGGTAAAACACATTCTGCTTGTTTTAAAGAAATACATGAAAGCTGCTATTAAAATGAGACTAGATTTACGGTTTTTATCTCCACAGGGCAAAAGCACCAAGGAAGAATGGAAATTAAAAGAACAAGAATACAGCTCAATATGAAGTTTGAGCTGAGTTTGAGCTCAATATGTAGTTTCCAGTCTAACAAATGGAAAGATTCAAAGCTGGAATGGGCTTCCTATTCCCATGTGCCATCTCATAACAGAAAATGTTTGGGAAAAAGCTGGCTTCTCAACTGGCAGATCCCTAAACATTTTACATTTTAAAATATCTGATGCCTCGGAATTCCCTGGCAGTCCAGTGGTTAGGACTCTGTGCTTTCCCTTCTGAGGGTATGGGTTCAATCCCTGGTCGGGGAACTAAGATCCCACAAGCTGTGCAGCACAGCCAAAAAAAAAAAAAAAAGAAAAGAAAAGAGAAAAATCTGATGCCTGAATATATCTAATGACTACTTGTCCCAACAATTTAACAAAAGGAAAATTAGCTGTGCTATGTTTATGGTCATATTTGTCTTCTCCATAAGAATATCCCTTCTATGTCTATCTGCAACATTTCTTGGCTGAGACATCCATGATCCTAGACAGACTGCTAAGACTCTTTAAATGAAAGCAGGATGAGAGAAGAGAAAACATAGGATATTTCCACCATTCAGGGTGTTATAGAAGGTGCTGCCATGTTTCTTGTCACATGGATTCTGATCCTTACTTCCATGTGTTGCCCAAGTGGACCACTCACAACCTGGAGGAAATTTAAAATTTTCCCTCTTGATGCACTATGTTCAGACATGCTATGAAGACGGACATTCACAATCTCTCTGCATCTTTCACCTGGAACATGTCATTCAGATAAAAGTGCCACAAAAATATGTGCTTCCTGTGAGGCATTAAACAATTATTGTAAACTCCTTCCCACACACTCCATGAAGCATCTCTGCATCACACTCTTCCAGGTGGCTTGCATTATCAAGGCAATTAGAAGGAAAGGTGATCAAATTTCCCTGGGTCTCCCCCACCCCATAATACTTAGCCAGGAACAAGGACAATGAAGAGAGCTCCACCTCTTCTAGGAATTATTAATGTGAGAAGCAGGCTGTACTCATTGTATGTTCTTGGGGGGAAACAACAATCTCTTTTTTGAATTCCACAGTGGAAAGCAATTTTAGATGCTTACAATGGGAGATGTTCAGTTGGGGCAGGGGAGGGGAACTATAGGAGAGAAACTATTTTAAAAAAAAGCCATTTCAGACTTAAAAATAATTTTAAAAGTATCTAACCCACGAATTCTCTTGCAAACTTCCCCGGGTCATTTTGAAATAATAAAGCTAATGCAACAAGCATAGTGCCTGGCATTAAGGAAGTCATTTAAAATTATTATTTCCAAAAGATGCACACAGTCAAATAATTTTTTTTTTTTTTTTTTTTTTTTTTTTTTTTTTTTTGCATTACACGGGCTTCTCACTGCTGTGGCCTCTCCCGTTGCGGAGCACAGGCTGTGGACGCGCAGGCCCAGCAGCCATGGCTCACGGGCCTAGCCGCTCCGCGGCATGTGGGATCTTCCCAGACCGGGGCACGAACCCGTGTCCCCTGCATTGGCAGGCGGACTCTCAACCACTGCGCCACCAGGGAAGCCCTCAAATAATTTTTAATTTGAAAATCTATCCTATTAGTAAAGAGCTCATCAAATATGCCATGCCTTCTCTTATTAAAATACTCCAGTATTTACAAACTTCACTTTCAATAAAACTTTATTTTGAATTCTGATCCCTCCTGAGTCAATTTACTCTTTTTTTCCCCCTTGGTAGAAACAAAGAGCAACTTATTACCATGTTGATTCGATAATCATTTATATCTTTCAAGAGAATTACATAATATTTTTTGCTTTGCCTGTATTTACCTGACCTATGCAAGATAGCAAATAAAATTATATCCAAAAAAAAGGGCAACTTTTGCAAAAAATCATGTTTCCATAAACTGTAACTTCACCCTATGAAGAAGTAATCATAAGTGGATCTAACAAATAGGCAATTCAAGTGCAGAGTAGAAGTTACAATCCCACCAATTCAAACAAGGTCACATGTAAATAAATTTTGCATGTTTAAAATTGAATGATACACTGCTAAAATCATGTTTTTAAACACATGTGACTTTTTGATAACACTAAAAACTAACATTTTTTGACTGAGATATAATTGCCATATAACATATTAGTTTCAGGTATGTAACATAATGATTCAATATTTGTATATAATGCAAAATGATCACCACAGTAAATCTAGTTAATATATCTAATTTCTTAATTAATTTAGCATTTATTACCAGGAATCATATAATCCATCACCCAAGAATTCAGGATAATTGTGTCTCCCCAGATAACCCAGACAGTCTTAAAAGATTTGAAAGATTAAAAATTAAACTATTTTCCCTGTAGCCACGTTTCACTCTATCACACAGAGTTTTCTTCCTTTTATTTGACAACAATCTCTTTGTTCTTAATTTAAGGTCCCTTTTCTTTATGTGGACACTGGAAATTCAGAAAGAGCTGTGTAATCATCAGCTATCATACAATAAACCAGATTTCCTAGAGCACTACTACCAAGCCAAAACACTATCTTTTTTTCTCCAAATGGAAATCTCTCACAATCTTAAGTTTTTCTCTTTTTTTTTTTTTTTTTTTTTTTTGTGGTACGCGGGCCTCTCACTGTTGTGGCCTCTCCCGTTGCGGAGCACAGGCTCCGGATGCGCAGGCTCAGCAGCCATGGCTCACGGGCCCAGCCGCTCCGCGGCATATGGGATCCTCCCAGACCGGGGCACGAACCCGTATCCCCTGCATCGGCAGGCGGATTCTCAACCACTGCGCCACCAGGGAGGCCCTATCTCTCTTTTTTAAACTTCATTTACTTTCATTATGCCCATCTGAGCACTTCCCAGATTTTCTATATTTCCTATAAGTGCATTCAGAAATGAAAGTGTCTGATGTGTGTCAGGCTGGGTAACAACAGTAAATAGGCTGATAGTCCCTGATGGAGCTTAGGTCCAGAAGAGGACCCCAAGGATACAAGAGCACTCTAAAATGCCCTGTAATTTAAAAGTTATAAACTGTAGAAGTATGAAAAGAGACTCACTTAAGTTTCCATTGCTATTGTTCCAAAATAAAAATGCATTCTCTCATAAAGCCTGGAATTGTTTGACCTACTTCTGAACTCTGCCCTGCATCAATGTAATGGCATTCACATCTTAGCCAAAGATCTCCCAAATTTCTCACAAAATTATATATTTCTCTTGTTTTCCCTCCAAAGTCTGCTTGGTCTCATTCACTTTGCTAAATTGTAGTCTTTGTCTTCACACATCAATACATGGTTTTCCAATGAAATCATCCTGATAGTGACTCACCATCAAAACTCCCATTTTTTAAAAGTTTTGTCACTATCTCTTTACAGAACTCTCTCATTCATTTTCAAGTTGCAATCAGGAATGAGCAAAAATCAAAGAAAGCATTCAGCCAAAATTAGATACCACAGAAACCGTGAGACATGGCTATTTTTTTTTTTTTTTTTTTTTTGCATTACGTGGGCTTCTCACTGCTGTGGCCTCTCCCGTTGCGGAGCACAGGCTCTGGACGCGCAGGCCCAGCAGCCATGGCTCACGGGCCTAGCCGCTCCGCGGCATGTGGGATCTTCCCAGACCGGGGCACGAACCCGTGTCCCCTGCATCGGCAGGCGGACTCTCAACCACTGCGCCACCAGGGAAGCCCGACATGGCTATTTTTAAACAATAACACTAACTTCTAACTAAATATGTCAAATTAAAACACTACACAGTGGAAAATCAGAGGCTACCTTCCTCAGAATATTGGCCAAGATAAAGATTCATCTAGAGAATAAAGAAGTGTAATTTCTCCCTGTCTTACTTCCAAATCTTAGCATGTTCATGATTTTCTTGAAGTGGGCTACTTTGTTTACACAAAACACACTAAATTTGGAAGGAACTCTTTCTGCTTTAAAATGGGATATTGCAACCCAAAGCCACACTTAATATATTCAGTAATGGGTGACTAGAGCATTCTTGATTTTGAACTGTGTTGAAACAAATGATTACTAAATTTATAGACTCTACCCGTATATAAATAAGTTCATTTCGATCAGTAAGTTCAAACAAATAAGTAAGTATAATAGTCAGTTAAGTCAGTTTCATGAAGCACTTGACAAATAGTTCAATCTGGCCAGTATAATTAAATGAGAATATCTAATATTTATTTACTGTTTACTGGGCCAGGCACTGTTCTAAAACTCTCCATGTATTAACGCATTTAACCACAACCACAACCTTTAGAGGTAGGTATGATATATATACAGCTCTGTTTCACAAAGGGGCATGCAAGGTGAAGAGAAAAAAAATAACTCATCTGACATCACTCAGTGAATAAGTAGCCAAATCATGATTCCATCCCAGACAGTGTCTGTCTGACTTGGAGCCTGGGGTCAAAAGCTGCACGTCCCACCAGTTTCTCTCAAATGACAACTCTGACACTCTCTAAACTTAGGATTCCAACAAGCACAGCCTAACCCGGATTTTATAAATGTTAGCTGGGAAACAAAACCATGGACCCAAATTGGCTTTCTCCTTAAAAAAAATTAAAAAAATAAAAATTTAAAAAAGAGAGAGAGAGCATTCTGAAATTGAGTTGAATGATAAATCATAGTCTCAGGAAAAGCTGAAAAAATTCCTGCTTTCCAACTTTAGCCGATCCTCACCACCACTAAGCAATCATTCCATTCCACTCTTACTGACACACTAAAGCTAATGCTACACTTTGTTCAAGTCGCCCCGTATTCCTCATACCTGCCACTTTTGACAGAGGTCGTCTGCTAAAGCTGCATCAGCCTTCTTATTTTCAATATCAAACATTCTTTATCTTTACCTACCAACTTTTGGTTTAGTAATACTTCTGAGGAAAAAGCCAAATCCTGTTTGCTCTAAATTCCCCATGACCTGGTAAGAAACCTTCCATGAGTCACTGCTGTCAATAAGATAATATCTAAACCCAGCTACCTGAATTTGGGCTCTGCTAAAGTTTGATCCCCATGTACCTGTTCTTCCTTCACGTACAAATGCTCTGGTCTCCTGGCACTTGTCTAGACACCATTTCCTGAACATGCTTGTCTTTTCTAGTCCCGGAACTGTGAGCAAAGGCTCAGGCTGTTCTCTCCACCAGAATGGCCTTCCACCCCTTTAGTGAGCCAACCACATCCTTCCTTTAGGAACAAGCCCATACCATTGATATCCACTGTAACCCACAATGGTCCACTGTAACCCCATGCCCCGTCCTCATCTCCTACTACTCTCCCTACTACTCTCTGTGTTCCAGCCATGCTCTCCTCCTTGCTGTTACTCAACAAGCCAGGCAAACTTCTGCTTCAGGACCTTCCTACTCAGAGTGGCTTCTCCCCTCAGGTATCATCAGAGATGCTTTTCTCAGCCACAGTTTTGGAACTGCATTTGCAACCCTCTTCACACACATATGCATACTCTCCTCTCCTCCATCCTTGGTTTATTTAGCACTTATCTCTATCACTATCCAACACAGGCATCCTTTACTTATTTATCTTACTAAGTAGAATATAAGTTCCATTAGGGTAGGGATTCCTGTTTGTTTTATTTATTTCTGAATAGGTAGTGCCTAAAGACTGTCTAACACACAATAAGTGCTCAATAGTTATTTGTGAAATGAATGAATGGATGAATAATTCCTTCTTATAACTCTCATTGTATACATTGTCTACACGATTTATTTAGCACTTACAATTATAAATTTGTAAATAATGAACTCTAGTTGATGATACGCTGAAGTCTTTAGGGATGAAGCATACTACTGTCTGCAGTTTGTGTTTCAATGTATCAAGATGGGGAATTCCCTGGCGGTCCAGTGGTTAGGACTCCACAGTTTCACTGCGGAGGGCCCGGGTTCCATCCCTGGTCGGGGCACTAAGATCCCACAAACCACATGGCATGGCCACAAAAACAAACAAACAAACAAACAAACAAATAAATAAATGTAGCAAAATGGTTTGATGGACGGACAGATAGAAAGATATGTGAAAAGCAAGTAGAATAAAATGTTAATTGTAGAATCTAGGTAGCAGTTATATGGGTATCCAATGTAGAAATATTTCAACTTTGTATATGCTTGAAAATTTTGATAATAAAATTTGAAGCAAAATATAATACCTTAGAAAGGCCTTTTTTGACTATATAAACTCACTTGCCCACCAATTGTTCTCTATCACTTCCCTATATTTTATTTTTTTCATAGCATTTATCACTAGTCGATATTGTGTTGATTATCTTTTTGCTTCCTGTTGCCTATTTACTTTCCCCATCAGCATGCAAGCTCCCTGGGAACCATCATCCACCATGTCCTCTGCTGTTTGCCCATCACCTAGAATACTGCCTGGAACACACTCAGTGTTTAATAAATAACTCCTAAGTAAGTAAATCAATGAATAGATGCCTCATGAGACTGCTTATTATATTACTTATCAGCTTATATGTGAATGCCTGCTCCTTTCCAAACAGACTATCAGTTCCTTGAAAAGGAAACTTTTAATAGCTTTCTTAATATTAATCGAAGTTTCAGGTACACAATAGAGGCTCAAATTCTCATATTAAAAAATAATCTATGGGGCCTCCCTGGTGGCGCAGTGGTTGAGAGTCCGCCTGCCAATGCAGGGGATACGGGTTCGTGCCCCGGTCCGGGAGGATCCCATATGCCGCGGAGCGGCTGGGCCCGTGAGCCATGGCCGCTGAGCCTGCGCGTCCGGAGCCTGTGCTCCGCAACGGGAGAGGCCACAACAGTGAGAGGCCCGCATACCACAAAAAAAAAAAAAAAAAAAAAAAAAAAAAATAATCTATGGATAGGTCAGTACTATAAAACTGCATAATAAAGATTTTTTAATACATTATCATGTTTTTCCATATCTGTAAAATGGGAAGCATTGAAAACTTCTGGGTAAAAATAGTCAAGTGAAAAATAAGATCTTCTTTCTAGAGCACAGAATTTTATAAATTAAAAAGTATTTAGAGATAAGTTAAGGGAGGGACTACCCTAGTGGTCCAGTGGTTAAGACTGTGCACTTCCACTGCAGGGAGCACGGGTTCCATCCCTGGTCTGGGATCTAAGATTCCACATGCCTCCCAGTACGCCTCCCCCAAAAAAGTTAATGGAAACCTTCATTTTAGAGATGAAGCAAATAAGACTCAGAGAGAAAGAATGACAACTCAGACACTCTAGAGGGAGGTTAGTAACAGACAAAACGAGAGCCCAGGTCTCCCGGTTCCCAGTTTCTACCCTGAGTGGGTAGAGCAGGACCCTGGGAATCTGGCAATTTCCACTTGGAGGCTCCTGTTCTTTCTCCAGCTGGCTCCTGGCCACAGAAATCCCTCTATGTTGACTCAGTATGAACTTTTGGATGACAAAACTTTGAAGGAGTTTTTGCTAATAATGTCTTGGCTTGAAGCATAAGTCCTTCCTTTGCCAAACTCAAGTGGTCTTTTTATTATATCAGGTTGCCTTAACCATCTCCAAGAACTGTTTATAAATCTCCTCTCCCACATGATTCCCTCGCAACTCGTTTTCTCTTATAACCTCCGTGGACACTGTAGACAAAAGACAGTCCTCCTCTGAAAGATGGGGATTCAGGGATGAGGAGGGGCTGGATGGCTTGCTTAGGACACGCCACATGGTCTGGGGGACAAATGTGGGGTCTCCCCAACCAGCCATTATGCATTTACTTTTCTCCCACTACCATCACAGGTCACCAACTCAAAGAATTGTCATTCAGATGAAAACTACAAAGGACTCTTGAAAACAGTGTAATGAAAGAAAGCTGTTAGGCCAACTGTTTTCTCAAGCACACTAAAGAAAATAATTATGTAAGCTACTTTAAATTCAGGAATGTAGAAAGCCTTTTTTAGAGCCCCAGGGTTACACACCTAAGCATAGGAAATGACAGGAGGAGAGGAAAGGCATGTCTTCCTACAGTATCTTCTCTTAAAATCAGTCTTTGTGTCATGACTGAAGGGCAGAAAAAAAAACATTATATTTCAGAAAGGCCAATTGTGCTTATGAAGCCCTCAACAAGGGTTTATTGAGAACCAATCCTAGCAACATGCCATAGGTGAGGTCTGCGGATGTTATAACATTGAGCCACTTCTCTCTATCCCACTGCTCACCAATATGTACTTGCCAAGCCACGTAACTTGTCATGCCCCAACTTGTTTTATTCTTTCAAAACTCCATGCCTTTGCAGTTTCTACTAGAAACTAGAACGCTCATAACTGCTTTTCTGCCTACTGAAATTCTATTCTTCACAAACATTTATATACTGCTTAATATGTACCAGGCAATAAGCATTAAATGTATGTAAAGATACATCTATGTGAGTAGTATATATATTACTATAATCAATTATTGTTATATATTTTATATGTAATGTTATATACTTAATATATAAACTAAGTAATATATGATCATATTTTATATAAAATTATATAAGTTATAATTAAATAATTACATCTAAATATATTTAAATGTAATATACATTATACTCTATAATTATATGGATATATTATATATAAATATAACTAACTCATGTAATCATAATGATTCTCCTATGAGATATAATCTCCACTTTACAGATGAGCAAATTGAGATTCGGAGGAACTAAGTGATTTCCCCAGGATGAAACAAATGGTAAGAAACAGAGCTGGGATTTAAACACCAAACAACCTGGCTTCAAATGACAAGGTATTAACCACTATGTTCACTGTTCGACCTGCTCAAAATCATCTACTGATATGGAGCCATCTCTGGCCTCCTCTCACAACGTAATCTTTCTTTATTCTGTCTTCCTCCTGCACTCTGAACACACCTCATTGATACTTATCTTACTGTGTAGTGGTTTCTTTTCATCACATGTAACTCCCTATGTTCATTTCCTTTTCCAACCCCTACCTCACCTCCACCCCAGATGAAGATAATTGAGGGAAGAGCTTCCTGTACCATATTCTTCTTTATGTGCCTTGAACACAACACCATGGTTGGTAGACTCCAATAAACGTTTGAAAGAAGAATGAATGAAATAACTTTAAAAGAGGTAAACAGAAATGTGGGCAGTGTATCTCTTAGCACTGGATAGAAAACATATAGAAGACATGCTTCCTGGAGCAGCTAAAGGTATCAGCAGGGAGTATGTGACTGGAGTGTCCTCAAGGCAACTGAGTCACTCTGATTATATGAACTGGTCAGGGTCCTTTGGGCTTAAGTCAGTTTCTAAATAGGTATATACTCATGGAATAAATATAAACTATGTATTAGGTCTGTAATTAGGCATGCATAACCAGTATTCCAGTTTCCTGACCAGGAGTTGAGTCTGAACAGTTTAGATGATTCAGTCCCAATGAACAACACATAATTATCATGGGGGTTCAGGAAGAGGTCATATGGGATGCTAACAGTTAGGAAAGGAGGTAGGAGTTAAGGGATAAGGAGATGTGGGTGAGGGGAGAGATTTGAAAATCATTCCAAGGGACAAAAACACCAAGCTGTTCCCAAAAAGAAGAAATTAATACATTAACCAGCTTTCTGAATCCTGGTCTACCAGTTGCTTACATTTCTCACTATAAACTACTACACTAGTTTCCTGTAAAATTCAGAATCCAATGTTTGCTCTGTATAAATAATTTCTCTAGGGTTTTATTAATCTTAAATAAATTATTGAAATTTCAGAAATGCAGCAAACCTAAGAATAGAATGAAAAGAAAGAAAAGAAAGAAAGAAAGAAAGAAAGAAAGAAAGAAAGAAAGAAAGAAAGAAAGAAAGAAAAAGAAAGAAAGAAAGAAGGAAGGAAGGAAGGAAAGGAAGAAAGACTAGGAAGGAAGCAAAGGAAGGATTTCCAAACATTAAGCTCCAACTTTCCAGGTTAAATAGATTTTATCTGACATAAGGTTGAAAAATAATTCATTGTGCTGCTTACTTGGTTGAAAATAAAAGGAACCTCTTTCTTCTCTCCCACTTTCATAGAAGATATGGGAAATATTGTTGTCCCGAGCGTTTCATCCATGACGTAATTGGCATCCATCAACGTGATCTATAGAGAGTAAAAGGTAGAGCAGAGGTATCAAATTTTTCTGGAATCTTTGGAAATTATATCTATAATCTACATCACACTTAAAAAATGAAAGTTCTCAAGTGATATTTAACAGTCATTTGAAATCCTCAATATTCAACTGGTAACAATACTGTCTTTTGTGTCTGAATGCCACATTTGCTTCTAACATAATAATTAATTTTTCACTTGCCTGACTGACATTATCATACTTTGAAAAATGAAACTTTATCCCCTCTCCAGGAAAACGCTATTTTTGGAATATGAGAAAGAAATTAATGTAGAAAATCTATGCAACTATTTTGGAAAAGATCTATGTGAACTTATTTTAAAGCTAATTATTTGAACTTTAAGCTAATAAAGTTAATTTATTTTAAAGTCCTAATCAATTGACAATATTTTTATTCTATTGTACTCGGATCCTCCTCTTTCTAACAGAACGAATATTTTCTCCAAAGCACGTGAGGAGGATAACAGATTCTTCCCAGCCCCACCTAGCTCCTGTATTTCCCACTGGACACTCACATAGCTTGATGTGCAGTAGCTAGAAGTTCATCTACCATATACTGCACAGCTGGACACCAACTACATCAAACTGAGAAGAATGAAGGCAGTGAGGGGACAAACTCAACCATCAACCTCAACATGATAATGGCCATCTCATTGTCCCCAAATGACTCACTTACCTCCAAAACATTGTCCTGATTAGGATCCAGAATAAATTCAAAGGTCTCATTCCACACAGGGTTTATGTCATTATTGAAGTGTTTTGTTCTCTTCCTGCTGTCAGGGGTTGAGGAGATGAAAAGTTCCACATAGGGGTCTGGAGTGTCAACTACAGACAGTAAACACAAGTGAGAAGGGGGAAAAATGTGATCAATTCCTAATTTGTTTTTATTAATATGTGTTATCAGATTATTTTCAATGAATCTGCAATAACATATTCAAAATGTCTGAGACAAAATGATATATAATAGAAGAACGGCATAGGTTATATACTGTTTACATATTATGTCCCTGCACTTCCCAACAGTCCTGTGAGAGGGAATCATTTATTGGTACTTTATTCAGAATTCCTCTGTCTACCTAGAGGGCATGGTCACTGCAATCAACAACTCAGTCCAACTGCTAGACAATGATAACAATCTCACTCAGCTAACCACAGCATAACCGTCACCCCAGGACTACGATGGCAACAAGATCATGAGTTCAGGATCATCATGATTGTTTATATTAGAAAAAAATTAACCTACTGTGTTATTTGCCAAACAAAATAATGAAAGTCGGTGTGGCATAAGTATTGCTTGTAGTTATAAGGCTGACTTGTATGGTTGTACAGGTTTGTGCGCTGAAGAACTCTAAAGGGAGGCATTTACATTAGTAGTCAACAAATAGTTCTCTATTTATTATGGTGGTATTCAATAAGATGGAAGTGGGCATCTCAAGGAAGTGACAGCTTTTTCTGTTACACATAAAGATCCCCTGAGGGCATGATATGGGTGCCATTTTATTTATTTATTTTAAACATCTTTATTGGAGTATAATTGCTTTACAATGGTGTGTTAGTTTCTGTTTTATAACAAAGTGAATCAGTTATACATATACATATGTTCCCATATCTCTTCCCTCTTGTGTCTCCCTCCCTCCCACCCTCCCTATCCCACCCCTCTAGGTGGTCACAAAGCATGGAGCTGATCTCCCTGTCCTATGTGGCTGCTTCCCACTAGCTATCTATTTTACGTTTGGTAGTGTATATATGCCCATGCCACTCCCTCACTTTGTCCCAGCTTACCTTTCTCCCTCCCCATATCCTCAAGTCCATTCTCTAGTAGGTCTGTGTCTTTATTCCCATCTTACCCCTAGGTTCTTCATGACCTTTTCTTTTTTTCCTTAGATTCCATATATATGTGTTAGCATACAATATTTCTTTTTCTCTTTCTGACTTACTTCACTCTGTATGACAGACTCTAAGTCCATCCACCTCACTACAAATAACTCAATTTCTTTTCTTTTTATGGCTGAGTAATATTCCATTGTATATATGTGCCACATCTTCTTTATCCATTCATCTGTCGATTCACACTTAGGTTGCTTCCATGTCCTGGCTATTGTAAATAGAGCTGCAATGAACATTTTGGTACATGTCTCTTTTTGAATTATGGTTTCCTTAGGGTATATGCCCAGTAGTGGGATTGCAGGGTCATATGTTAGTTCTATTTTTAGTTTTTTCAGGAACCTCCATACTGTTCTCCATAGTGGCTGTATCAGTTTACATTCCCACCAACAGTGCAAGAGGGTTCCCTTTTCTCCACACCCTCTCCAGCATTTACTGTTTGTAGATTTTTTGATGATGGCCATTCTGACTGGTGTGAGATGATATCTCATTGTAGATTTGATTTACATTTCTCTAATGATTAATGATGTTGAGCATTCTTTCATGTGTTTGCTAGCAATCTGTATATCTTCTTTGGAGAAATGTCTATTTAGGTCTTCTGCCCATTTTTGGATTGGGTTGTTTGTTTTTTTGATATTGAGCTGCATGAGCTGCTTGTAAATTTTGGAGATTAATCCTTTGTCAGTTGCTTCATTTGCAAATATTTTCTCCCAATCTGAGGGTTCTCTTTTCATCTTGTTTATGGTTTCCTTTGCTGTGCAAAAGCTTTGAAGTTTCATTGGTCCCATTTGTTTATTTTTGTTTTTATTTCCATTTCTCTAGGAGGTGGGTCAGAAAGGGTCTTGCTGTGATTTATGTCATAGAGTGTTCTGCCTATGTTTTCCTCTAAGAGTTTGATAGTGTCTGGCCTTACATTTAGGGCTTTAATCCATTTTGAGTTTATTTTTGTGTATGGTGTTAGGGAGTGTTCTAATTTCATACTTTTACATGTACCTGTCCAGTTTTCCCAGCACCACTTATTGAAGAGGCTGTCTTTTCTCCACTGTATATTCTGGCCTCCTTTATCAAAGATAAGGTGACCATATGTGCATGGGTTTATCTCTGGGCTTTCTATCCTGTTCCATTGATCTATATTTCTGTTTTTGTGCCAGTACCATACTGTCTGGGTGCCATTTTAAATAGAAAGGAACAACTGCAAATAATGGAGCTATTTAAATTTCCTCCCACTATACACATACTTAACAACAAGGCAACTGACCCTGAATGTGGAAATATTGATTACTCCCCCTTTTTTTGTTAATATATCTTTTTTTGAGTATAATTTCTTCACAATACCATGTCAGTTTCTGTTGCACAACAAAGCAAATCAGCCATATGCATACACATGTCCCCATATCTCCTACCTCTTACGTCTCCCTTCCACACTCCCTCTCCCGCCCCTCTAGGTCATCACAAAGCACCGAGCCGATCTCCCTGTGCTATGCTGCTGCTTCCCACCAGCTAACTATTTTACATCCGGTAGTGTATATATGTCAATGCTACTCTCACTTCACCCCAGCTTCGCCCTCCCACCCCATGTCATCAAGTCCATTCTCTATGTCTACTCTTTATTCCTGCCCTGCAACTAGGTTCATCAGTACCTTTTTGTTTGTTTGTTTTTTAGACTCCATATAGGTGCTTTAGCATACGGTATTTGTTTTTCTCTTTCTGACTTGCTTCACTCCCTTTTAATGGCTCCTTTGAATACTTCATCTGATAGCATTGCATATACTATATTTTATAAAGGAAACTACACATCTATCTGTCTTTTCCTACAAGACTGTCAACAATTTGAGGTTAAGAACCAAGTCTTACTCATCTTTATATCTTCAGAACCTAACAACTATCACAATATTTAAGGTCTCCTCACTTAAGGACTCAACTTTTCTCTTTAACACATCCTTTCACATGTGGCCATTACAACTCATAACCACAAAAACCAACCATCAAGTGATGCCTGATAGGATCTCTGTTGAGTACTTCACATACATGAGTCTCATTCTAATCTCACAAGAACACTATAAGGTAAGTGCTTTTAGTGTTGAGACAGCAAGAACTGAGAGATGTTAAGCAATCTGTCCAATATCACACAGCTAGTAAGTATCAGAGCAAGATGGGACTGCAACAATTATCCTCTCAATGACATCATGCTCCTAAGTGCTCCTAAGTGCTAAAGATGTGATCATAAGGTATGGCTTGTTATGGAAAGAGGAGATGGAAAAGAGCTTTGGAGAAGAAGAGGAAGGGAGATAAGCAGGAAGAAAAGAGGAGGGAAGGGGTAAGGATGGAAAGAAAGAGAGGAAGAGAGAGAGGTGCAGAGGTTCATAAAAAAAGATACAAAAATTGAAAACAAAGGAAAAGCAAAAATAATAGTTCTTAAATGATTGGCTTTCAAAGAATATTTTAAAAAAGTAATTTAAAAAATATACTTTGTCCTTTCACCGTAGTTACGGTCAAATAATGTAATCAATGTCCTTCACAGCTCTTCTATGTGGTCATCAGATTTTTTAAGTGGGCTTTTTTATTGTTAAGTGGGAAGATCTACAAATGAGGTATTAGCATTTGGGATTGTCTTTTAGTTCATTTTTCCACTTGCAGCTTATGCATCATTGGTCAAGGACAGGGGAGTCTCAAAAGTGAGAGTGCAAGGTACATGCCTAGGGAAAATTAACCACCACACATTTCAGGGCCTCTCGCCTTCTGAGATGGCCCACACTCTGTCTGTGGAGTGTGTTTTCCCCCAAGGCCCTTCTGACCTCATTGTGTCTATGGAATGTGTATCTCTCTAAATAAACCTACAAGAAAGGAAGGAAGGAAGGAAGGAAGGAAGGAAGGAAGGAAGGAAGGAAGGGGGAAAGAAAGAAAAGAAAAGAAAAGAAAAGAAAGATAAGAAAAGATAAGAAAAAAGATAAATGTCTAGGGTTCTGATTAAAAATACAGACCCTTGACCCACATCCCATAAGACCCATAATCAGGAGATCTGTAGTGGGACTAGGGATCTGCATTTTTCAACAATTATTCTAGTTGATCTGATGTAGGCCATGTTCTGTTCACACTTTTGATATCTTATTTTAGGAGGAAATAGCTAGTTATTCCCATTTCATTTATTTCTTCATATTGAGATCTAATTGATATATAACATCGTGTAAGTGTAAGCTATACAATGCATTGGTTTGATACATTTACATATAGCAATTTCTAACTCAATGCTCTTCTCTCTCAGTGGGACCATGGAAGAAAAATTAGAAAACAAAAGACTTGGTAGGAAGGATGGCAAGAGGAAGTGGGCCAAAGAAGAGAAGGACATGCTACCAGGAGACCCAACTCACTCCTCAACCAAGAGATGACTGTTCCTTTTCCTTAACCATGTTTCTGCCATGTCTCCAGTACTCGGGGTCTCAAACCACAAATATAACTACATGTTTAGAATAGCAGGTAGTAGAAGACTATAAAGAAAAATATTTTTCCTTTTTTGAGTGGAGGTAGATATGTGCTTTTAAAGAGAATATTCAATGGCACTTCACAATAAATGTAGAAAAATAAAAATGTAGCCCTTCCTCATCTCAGAAGGCTGGTTCTTTCTTACGGGATTAATGTTCTTTTATATGTTTTCCCCCAAATATTAGAAAACACAAAACCAAGCAAAAGCTAATCTAGAAAACAAAAAGTGTGCCAGGAAGGAGAAGCATGCAGATGGTAAACATCATTCATTCATTCAACAAATATTTGGGTGCCTACTATATGCCAGGAACTGCCCATCAAGAAGCAGTTTGGCCAGCACATCTATGTTACTTGACTTGGATCACACAGCTGGTGAGTGTGGAAGCTGGAATTATATTTGTTCTGAGGAACTGCCTGCCCTGGGAACCACCCCTTTAAGGACCATTATGACAGTTTGCACAAAAAAGCATCCCATGGACTCCTACTTGTTCCAAAAATTGGCCCACCACAAAAAGCCCTTGCCTCTAACTCAGAACAATCCTTCCTCTATTGAAATATTCTAACTTGCTTGTTTATACCTTTGCAGCCAAAGACTACCAAATGTATCTAAAGACCAAAGATCATTTCCAAAAATCTCACCTTAATAGAACGCTTGCAGATCACTGATTTTCTCAGGAATTCCTCTTTTTAATCTATAGCACTTACACTCGCTCTTCTAACACCTTGGAAGTCTTGCCAAAACACAGCAAGTAGGTTCACTTGCTGCAAGTTTATGAATACATAGCCTTTGTTAATTGTGTCAAAAAAAGAAAAAAAAAAAAAAAAGCAGTTTGGCTTGGCTTGGATAGGGAGCCAAACACGAAAGTGCAGATTTGAAATATGGAAGTGAGTCAAATGCTAATAGCCTAATTTTAGAGGCAAGAGTAAATGGAAGACAAGCAGATACACTCCACCAATGACTAATAACTCAGTCACCCAGGTTATTACACACACATAAAGTCAAATCGTAGGTGGATAAATGGCCTTTTGAGGCTTAATCTTCATTTGAATCTTTGAACAAGAGGAAGGACAGGTTTTCTTGGGTCAAACAAGAAAGAGAAAGTAGAAAGTAAAGTTCCTTGGGAGGAACCAGATAGGGACAGGATGCAGCAAATTGAAGTGGTATAAGTCAACCAGCGATATTACCATCTTCTCAGCCATTTTGGACTCTCAGTGGGTCATATGCTTTTCCAAATTCTAACTGACAAAATAATAAAGAAAATTACCATACAGCAAGATGCCAACCCTATGTTTATATGCCAAAACATCAACAGACTTCTTTGAAAAATTGGAATCCAGTTCAAAGCTGTCATTTTAGATTCTTATTTTTACTTTAAAAAAAAGTCAATACTCTAAAATTTTTCTCAAGACTGGTGGTTTTTCTAGTTTCTCCTCTTGCTTCATTAATAAGAGACACCAAAGGGTGCTAAACAGTGGAAAACCACTGACAGCTGTAAACTGTGATACTGCAATCTGCATCATGGCTAATCTTTGCAAGTTAAGAAACAGCTGTAGCAGTGGTAGACACTACAGGATGAAAAGAAGTTTTAAGAAGCTATTTTAAAACTGGATTAAGATAATCACATATCTCTGCTCAGTTTTTTTTTAACATAATCTATAATCTTCATTGGCATGGTAGCGCGTGGAAGCTTTGAAAGGGGAAAGCAGTCCATTTTGACAGCAAAACTTAGCCCGATGCTTTAGAGAAGTTCCTAGAAATGCACTGAGGGAAAAAAAAAAAAAAGGGAAACACAGGAAAAGAAATTTTTTTTTCTCGCCTTTGTACTTATTTCATGCCTTTGTGAATTAATGCCTATAGGGTAACTGGGTGTTGAGTCACTGATTCAGCTTCATCTTGATTAGCTCCAGCGAAAACAGGTGGTAAGGTAAAGATATAATGTGTGGGTAAAGACTTACATCTTATCCTTTTATCTAACTCGTGACTAACAAAAATGTTGGGGGTGTGGGATAAAGATCTGATGCGTGTAGACATGAAACGAGAGGCACCACAAATAACTTCAGAGTTCCCGGGTTATAAAACTTCTTATAAATTTCAGTAGCTGAAGGAGCGCCTGCCTAAAGTCATAACAGGTCCATCTGTCATTTTGGCTTTGTCTGAGTAATATATTATATGATTCATCACAGGAGCTGGTGGCAGCTTCTGAACTCCAAGTTCGATTTTAAATATGCTCCATTTGCTTACTTATATCCACTTTGCTCAGTAGCAGCTTAAATCCTTTGTTTCAAATAAAGATGACCCATAACCTGTTACAATTCACGCGATATACAGCAAAAAGAAAACCCAAAGGAAAAGTCCTCCAAAATCCACAGTCAAAATATCCTATTCTGAATAGCTATGGTCCACTGATGGTGAGCACAAAGCAGTGTTTTCCAAAATATAGTCCACTAGAGTATCTTCACAGTATCATCTGGAGTATGAAAAATGCAGACACCCTGCATTTTCAGTCTTCCGCGATGGCTTGGAAATCTGCATTTTTAACAACTTGACCAGACGATATTTATGCACACAAGTTTGAAAAATGGGATTTAAAGTATATTATGACAATCAAATACAGAACAATGGTATAATAACACCCACAGAAAAGTAGAAACATTTTGGCATTGAGAAGTCGACAGACTTCGTCGTGGATATTCTGCCCATGGACTATATTAAGCACAATCCAGTAATTCACGTCTGTTTCTCTTAAGCCATTAAACACATTTTCAAGTGACCACATGAAAACATATCCAAGAATAAAGTATATGTGGGTGTGTGAGTTAGCAATCTATTTAAGGTGATGGACTGATATTCAAGTGTTCTGCTTCATTATCACCAAAGTAAGAATGCCATAGTAAGACCAAAAATTAAATGATAATTTGTTGAAAGAATGCCTCTGAATACTATTTTCCAATGTGGTCACTCCTTTAAATGTTTATGATTTAGTGCTAATGATAATTACACGGTGAACTTAAAGCTTTTAAACATAAAGGCTGAAAAATGTTTTATGATTGCCAACTTTTTCACTATCCCTGCCCTATGCCAGCAGAGTTGCTGGTATAAACCCTAGGAAAGTGATGGTTAGCCTCACTATAAATGTATGAATTTCAGTAACAGTTTAGTTCTTTTCTTAATGTAACATTTTTATTGAAGGATAAGATACATGCAGAAAAATTAGATGATTGTAACCATACAGTTTGTTGAATTTTCATAAAATGAACTCACTCAGGATACCACCACCCAGATCAAGATATAGAACATTGCCAGCACTCCAGAAGCCTTCCTCACCTCCTTCCAGAAGGGTGACCACTACCCTACCTTCTACCACCAAATAATATTTTTACCTGTTTTTTATCTTTATATAAATAGAATCAAGAATAGTATATACTCCTGGGTCTGGCTTATTCTGCTCACCATTAAGTTTGTAAGATTCATCCATGTTGGCATGTGCAGAATAACACATTCATTAATTATTAATGTAAACTGTTTCACTGTGTGAGCATTCCATAAAATATTTATCCATTCCACTGTTAGTAGATATATGGATTGTTTCTAGTTTGGGCTATTACTAATGGTGCTGCTATGAACATTCTTGTACATGGCATTTGGTGCACACATTTTTATGTTTCTGTTGTGAAATTCCTAAGAATGGAATTACTTGGACATGGAATTATTATGCCATTGTACACCCTGATGTTAATATTTACATGGTAGCAATCATTCTTAGTATTTAATAGTCAGTTTTGTAATTTAAACATCCGGTGGATATGTAATGGTATCTCAGTATGGATTTAATTCACACATCTTGGATGACTACATGAGGTTGTATATTTCTTTATGTGTTTTTTTTTTTTTTTTTTTTTTGCGCGGTACGTGGGCCTCTCACTGTTGTGGCCTCTCCCATTGAGGAGCACAGGCTCCTGACGTGCAGGCTCAACAGCCATGGCTCATGGGCCCAGCCGCTCCACAGCATGTGGGATCTTCCCGGACCAGGGCACAAACCCGTGTCCCCTGCATCGGCAGGCAGACTCTCAACCACTGTGCCACCAGGGAAGCCCTCTTTATGTGTTTTTATTGGATAGTCTCTTGAGTGAAAAGCATACTCAAGTCTTTTGTCCATTTTTTTTGTTAGATTGCCTGTTTTTTTTTTAATTGATTTATAGAGTGCTTTACATATTCTGGATATGAGTCCTTTGACAGACACATATATTACAAATATATTTTCCCAATCTGAGGTTTATCTTTTCACCACTTTAATGATATTTTTGATAAAAAGAAATGCCTAATTTTAATATAGTCCAGTGTATCCACCTGTTTCCTTATGATTCATGCTTTTTTCCTTTTGTTTAAGAAAACTTTAGCTATTCCAATGTCATAAAATTGTCTGCACTGACTTCTCCAAAAAATCTCCTTTGCTTTACTGTTTACCTTTATATCTAAAATGCAATTAGAATTAATTTCTGTGTAAAGTGTGAGATAGGTGTGAAGATTCTTTATATAAATATATAAGTACATATATATATGTGTACATATATATATATATATATAAAACCAATAAACTTGGCATAATTTATTGGAAATGCTGTCTTTAACCCTAATACTACAATATAAACATTTTATTAGTCAAGTAGTCATATACATCTGTTTCTGGACTTCCAGACTTTCTGGTTTATTCATTTAAGCTTGCACCAATTCCACACTCTCTTAATTATCATAGTTTTATAATAAATCTTGACATCAGGTAGTATAAGTCCTCTAACTTTTTTCAACTTCTTCAGAATAATTTTGACAGTTATTTTATTTCAGCACTTCAAAAATGTCATTCTGTTATCTTATGGCTTCTATCTGTTCTGGTGAGGAATTTACTTTCAGTCTTTTGCTTTGTTGAATATATTGTTTTTCCTCTGGATGCTTTTAGGATTTATTTTCTTTGTCTTTAGTTTTCAGCAGTTTTACTGCAATATGCACAATATTAGTATTTTTTGTATTTATCCTTGTTAATAACACAGCATTTTTATCAGTTACAGAAAATTCTCAGCCATTATCTCTTCAAATATTACTTCTGCCCCAATCTCCTTCTCTTCCCCAGTGTTTTATTTAAATTTTGCCCAGATATTCCTTATGCTTTAATTCTATATTTTATTTCATTTTTTGTTCTCTGTATTTGAGCCTGGATACTTTCTACTGACCTATTCAGTTTACTAATTCCCTCTCTTCAACTGTCTCCAAACTATGGCAAACCCATCTACTGAGTTTCAATTTTCACTTATTGTGTTTTTAATTCCAAATTTTCCATTTGCTTCTTTTCTATATAACTGGTTCCCTGGTAAAATTCTCCACCTTGCCATTTATTTTCTTGAACATATTAATCTTAGTTATTTTAAAGTCCATATCCAATACTTGGGGAATCTATTTATTTTTCTTGATCTTACTTTTTTGGTCTACCTGGCAATTCTTGACTGAATGCCAGAACTTTTCATGAAAAATTGTTCCGGAGCTAGACCTACCTCCTCAGAGGACCCATCTTATTCTCCGGCAGGCAGTGTGAATGGGATGGATCTACTCAGTTTAATCAAAAATTGAATTGACTTAAATCTTTGTAAAATTTAGTCTACATCTTATTCACTCCCACCCAAAGCTTTTCAACTGAGAGCCTGGGGTGTTTTCTAGGCCCCTTTTATTTGGCAGTTCTGATACCCAATTTTTTCCCCTCTTAGCACTGTGAGACTGCCAATAACTCTTCTTTGCTTTTCTCATATTTTACATTTGCTTCTTAGTCTGTTGCCCAGCACAGGTTACGAATTTGGCTCCTGCACATGGTGAAGGCACTGACTTGCAAGCTTCTCTAGGCTTCCCTTCTCTCAGGGTTCTTGTCCCTCAAATTCTAACTGACTTGGTTCTGAAATCCAGTTTTTATGTCCCCAAGTCCTTTGAGATTGCCAAAGCTCTAGTAGATTCCCTGACTCTTCACTGCTTGGCCACATCTTACATCCCCATCACCCCCAAATCCACCTAGATTCCACAGTGGATTGAGAGGAAAGTGGCTTGCAGAATACTGGGCCTACTTCAATGACTTCTCTCCTCTGTGAGATCCTGGTCCCTCAAATCTCAGTTAACTCAGCAGATTTTCAATCCTTCAGACATTTTTAAAACTTAATTTAATCTGTGTTTTCTAAATTGATCTTAGGGGAAAGGAATGCTCCGCTATTAGTTACTTCAGCATAGTCCAATGACCATTTAACTGTTAACTTGACCAAACATATACTAATCCCTATTCTTTTTTATTTCCATCCTCCACATGGCTGTTCAAACTTTTACTGCTTTTCTCAAGTCACTACTCACTATTCCTCATCTAAGAAAACAACTCAGGTTTAAATGTTCTCTTCCAGTTTCTCTTCCCTATACCTCACAATTTCAAAAATATATTTATAATTGAAAATTGTATTTATTCATACTTAAGTTATTTTCTGATATCTTAGAAGAAGAAGTTTCCATACGCTCTTCTCTCAATTTCAAACTATTCCACTTCCTCTGAGAGATTTCTCATTTATTTATCCCCAACCCCAAATTTAATCTGTAAATATTTGCTTGGGCCTGGCTACTTCCTCTCAACCAATAAATATAAACAAACATTGATTATCCTAAAAAATAAATACAACTTTAATTAATTCTGCCAATTCCTCAAGATCTTTCCTCTCCTCCATTAAAGCTTTTGGAAAAATAAATACAGTTTATATTTACTGCTTCTAAATCCCATCACTTATAAATTCCTAACCTACTATGCTCTGTGTTATTCTATTACCATAATCAGTCCATCCTCTCTATTGTAACTTTTTTTGGTAGCTTTATTGAGATGTAATTGACATATCACATTGTATAAGTGTGAGGCATACAACATGATTATTTGATACACTTACCTACTGCCAAATGATTACCACAGTAGAGTTAGTTAACACCTCCATCACCTCACATAATTGCCGTTTCTTTTTTGTGGTGAGAACATTTAAGACCTATTCTCTTGGGACTTCCCCGGTGGTGCAGTGGTTAAGAGTCCACCTGCCAATGCAGGGGACACGGGTTCGAGCCCTGGTCTGGGATGATCTCACATGCAGTGGAGCAACTGGGCCTATGCGCCACAACTGCTGAGCCTGTGCTCTAAAGCCCACGAGCCACAACTACTGAGCCTGAGTGCCACAACTACTGAAGCCCAGGAACCTAGAGCCCATGCTCCACAACAAAGAGAGGCCACCACAATGAGAAGCCCGAGCACCATGACGAGGAGTGGCCCCTGCTTGCCGAAGCTGGAGAAGGCCTGTGCACAGCAACTATGACCCAATGCAGCCAAAAAATAAATTAAAAAAAAAAAGACCTACTCTCTTAGCAATTTCAGAAATATAATACAGTATTATTAACTATAGCCACCATGCTGTACATTACATCCCCAGAACTTACTCTTCTTATAACTGGAAGTGTGTACCTTTTGATGGACATCTCCCTATATCTACCCCCTCCCCTCACCAGCTCCTGGCCATCACCATGCCCCTATCATAACTTCAATATAAAATTCAATGAGCTTTTTCTCAATTTTCATCAGATTTGGCATATATGCAATGCCCTTTTTGAAATTATCTCCTTCTTTTGTGCCCAAGGTATCATTTTTTTTCTGATTCCCTAACTATCTCTCTAAATGTTTCCTCACTGTATCTTAATTTTCCCCCCCCAAACTTGCCACTAAATTGTAGACTTTCTTTTCATAGCTGTTACAAATCTCCACTAGAATGTTTCAGAAGGAAATGAACACTTTTTAAAATTTAGTGCTCATGTAGTCAAAACCAATTTGAAAAGGAATTATCAGTTATTTATACGGTCTTTTATTTTTTTGGCAACGCCATGCAGCATGTGGGATCTTAGTTCCCCGACCAGGTATCAAACTCGTGTCCCCTGCAGTGGAAGCACGGAGTCCTAACCACTGGCACACCAGGGAAGTCCTATATAGTCTTAAGAATATTCGATGTGCACCCTTCAAGTCACATGGCACACATCAATCCTATAGTATAATTATTCTCGGATCCTTTAAAGCTGATCATATTCAGGTTTAAATGGTAGCCATCATGCATTCCTTCATTTCCTCAAGGCTTCAAGGAGGAAGCGGTACAAACATGACAAATATAAGATTCTTGATTACATGTCCATATATAATCTATTGCTAAGTAATCCATTTTGAATTTTTCCCTAAATGCAAGAGAAAAGAAAAACAAAGCAAAACAAAACCAAAAAAACTAAAATAAAAACATGTTCTTTTTCCTGACTTTCTTATTTTATTTCATGGTACCATATTTCTTGCTGCCTGAGCCAGAAACATGAGAGTCATTCTCTTTTCCTCATAGTTCCTGTAACCTATCTGTCTCCAGCTTTTACCTATTTCACCTCTAACATGCTGGCGCCTCAATTCCTCTCAAAATATCACTTACCCAGTTCAACTGGACTATTCACATAATTTCGTAGTTGCTTATTCTCCCACATGCAAGCCACTCTACATAATCCTGCTATAGTCGTCTTTGTGAAACACTTTTGACTCTTGCTGCCTACAAAGGCAGGTCTAATCTTTGTGATAAAAGGCCTACAAGTCCCCCTCACCCACCAGACCCTGGGTTTCCTTCCAATCAGTGACCCTCCTCCACCAGGCACTGGAACATCGTTCTCACAAGTCAACATTCAGGCCACGGAGGATCTCTGAAATCCACACATTTCAAACATTCCGCACAGTCATACTGGTGGCAGAAGTATCTGTTCTGTCCAAGAGAACATTGCTTCTCTTTTACTTATGTGTATCATGATGTTTTCATTTGACGTTTTAGCTGATAACTGAACACTAGTAATTCATAACTAAATGTTATTCAAATTGTTGTCCTTGTCCTAAGACTATCCAAGATAAGGGTCCAAAGACTGTACACTTAAAGGATGGGTGGAATGAGATGTTCTCTCTATGCTTCCCTTATCTAGTTCATAAGTCAACTAGTTGTTCTATCTTCCTATTGGGTTAAATTGGCCACTGCCAATCATGTCTCCTAGTAGCCTCATCTACGTAAATCTGCATAAAAATAATTCCACTTCAGCTTGCTGATTTAGGTATTATTATTGTCAACTCATAGGTAAGGGAATTGAGACTCCCTTAAGCATTTAGTAAGTTGAGCAAGGTCATTTAGAAACAGGAGTTTAACCTAGTCTTTCTGAAGCCAAATTCCTTGTCCTTTCAAATATACCAACACTAACAGCTCTTACCTATTTTTGCCTCTATTAAACTGTAAACTTCATGATAGCAGAAACCACATCCTTCCAAATTACTATTGGATCCAAGAGTCTAGCACAAAGTCTGAAACATTATAGGGACATAATAAATATTATTGAAGTAATGGGTGATGGACTAGCCCTGAGCAATACTGTAGAAGAGGTGACCTTTATTATAGGCACAACACTCTCCCCTAACTTCTTCTTACTCTTTACTAGTATGTCTCAACCTTCCTAGTGCTTTGTCCCACCCCATTTATTTGTATTTTAATATACAAATATCAATGTCAATCATTTAATAGATCAATGTCGGTTATGTTTCTCCAAGTGCATTCGTATTTAACCTTTATTTCCAAGTACTAAATGTGAAAGTAAATAAATGAACAAACAAACAGATCTTCAAATCCCAGTGTGCCTTCCTTAATAACTCTAAGGAATAGGGTAAAGTGCCAAAGGACTTATTTATGAGTAGCAGCCCCTGCTCCCTCCAGAATGGGCTCAAAATTGGAATTGTTATGGCTATAGGTGCTGAAGGGCAGTCCCTGCAAATTGCTGGAAATGCAGAAGCTGGAAACGTTAGTGAAAAATTCAATGTGGTTTAGTAAAACAGAACTTTGGCAGTAATTCTCTATATACTGGAGAGAGAAGTGCAAAACCCTTATACCAAGGCAGCATTCAATCATAGAATGCCTTTTCCTCATTTGAAATTATGAAGCCGTTTTGTTAACACTGTTTTGGGATCCCTTTATCAGGCAGAGTCTCCGGTTTGAACGCCTCCTATTTTTCATTTTCCTTTTGCTCACAGCCTCTGATCTAGCCTGGTATTTTCTCAGTGTCACATGTTTCCTTTTGTAAATGAACATGAAGATATCAGAATGTACCGTCAGCCAAATGGATGCCAGGAAGAAAGTCTATAGCATCTACTCACAATCGACTTGGTTCATTTTGTACTAACAATTGACTTACTACAGTAATGAAGCGGGCTACCAGCCAGCATACAGTAAAAGTGACTTATTATAAAGAATGCTGATATTCATGAGAGAACAGAGAAAGATACATGGAAAATGACCCAAAGAAAGTTAAATGCAGATCTAAAACAGAACAGAAAATTTTGTTGTTGCCTGCATTGCCCTTTTACTTAAATCTCTATGATACCTTTTTGGAAGGAAACAAAAATACTTCTGTTATCAGTATTTCTGCTTGGAATGGTTTAAAGATTTATAACCTAGGGATGTTTCTTGGACTCCCTTTAGGTTGGAGAGAGAGTAATTCTCCAGAAGTTCTTATGTAGTATTATAAAACATATTAATTTATTTATATTATTAATTTTAGCTATATGGATTTAGCTATATATTTGGATTCCACTCTATGTAAGAATAATTCTTTTTCATTAAAACAGGAGTTCTTAACCTTGACATTATTGACATTTGGGGCTAGATAATCCTTTGCTCTGGGGTACTGTCTGTGACCTCTACCCACTAGATGCCAGTAGGATCCCCCAACTGTGACAACTAAAAATGTCTCCAGGGACTTCCCTGGCAGTCCATTGGTTAAGACTCCATGCTTCCAATGTAGGGGGCGCAGGTTCCATCCCTGGTCTGGGAACTAAGATCCCACATGCCTTGCAGTATGGCCAAAAAATAAAATAAAATAAAATAAAATATAAAAATAAAAATGTCTCCAGCTATTGCCCAATGTGCCTGGGAACAAAATTGATCCCCAGTTTAGAAACATTGAACTAAGGCAGGGCATTATCCCTGCTACCTGACATTTATTCCTAAGGCAAACCATTAAAAATTAGCCAAATTCCCTAAATAATGTAATTAGAAGTGTTATATCAATCCCATTTTTAAAATATTTTCTTATTTGTTTTTCCAAATTGAAATGTCCCACATCCATTCCATACATTAGTACTATACTTAAGTTATAAAACCCATCTCAGTCTCCATTCAAGCTATAAAGTCTTCTCAGAAGCTTATTGTCAACACTTTTCAAAATTAGTAATACTGTATAATATAAACACACAATTACTGAGTAAATACTCTCTTGGATTGACTTTCCGAAGAGTTATTTACACCCATTTCATCTTCCTAGCTAGACCATAAGTAGCTCAAAGGCAAAGCTGCTGCACGAGTAGACACCAGAGTGAGACAGGCTTGAGTTCTAGCCCCAAAACAGAAGAGCTGTGTGATTTTGGACTATTTATTTAATGTCTTTAAACAAATCCCTACATTGGTAAAATTAAAATAAAAAGATCACATATCTCGTAGTGTTACTGAAATGAGTAAATGAAATATAAAGTCCTAAGACCTCTGCTTAGCATTTTTGTTTATTCATTTAACAAACACACTGTGTACATTATGCATCAAGTACTTTCTTTTTTTTTTTTTTTTCCGGTACGCGGGCCTCTCACTGTTGTGGCTTCTCCCGTTGAGGAGCACAGGACGCGCAGGCTCAGCGGCCATGGCTCAGGGACCTAACCGCTCCGCAGCATGTGGGATCTTCCCGGACCGGGGCACGAACCCGTGTCCCCTGCATCGGCAGGCAGACTCTCAACCACTGCGCCACCAGGGAAGCCCTAAAGTACTTTTCTAAGCACTTCATAATTTAATTTAGTCCTCATTTAAAAAATATAGGAGGGAGGAGGGATAAATAAGGAGTTTGGGATTAACATATACATGCTACTGTATATAAAATAGATAACCAACAAGGTCCTACTGTATAGCACAGGGAACTATACTCAATATTTTATAATAACCTATAAGGGAAAAGAATCTGAAAAAAACATATAAATGTATGTATAACAATCAGTTTGCTGTACATCTGAAACGGACACAATATTGTAAAGCAACTATACTTCAATTAAAAAAAAATCTAGGAGGAAGGTATAATTATTACCCTACCTTTAATGTTGAGGAAATTGAGACCTAGGAAAGCTAAATAACTTGCCCAAATTCACATGGTTAATAAAGGAGAAGGGAGATGTGAATCCAAGTAAGCCAGTTCCAGAGTCCTTGTCCTAACCGTTAAGCCATGCTTCCTTGCTGGTATGAAACAGGCACTCAGTAAAGTTATCTACCATAAGTATTGCATTCATTTTTTTTTTGTACTTCTTCAAGGCACTGAATGAGTACTAAGTACATAGCAGATGCTCAGCATTTATTGATGACATTAATAATGGAGCCTTGCTGGGATAAGCACTGGGTTTTATTTCTTTAACATTTCTTTTCCAAAGTTAAAATTTCAAAACTGTTATTTCATTTTGCATCTGGGGGCTTAGACTACCCTTGTACATCAACTTAAAATAATTTTGTCTAGGATTTTATGTAAAATATTTTATAAAAAACATACTGATACATCAAATGAGGAGTAAGAATGGAAAAGTGCTTCCAAAGAATCAGTAAAATTTACAGAACCCCTCAGGCTATACCTCAGCTAAATTTAACTAGTCATTTCAATCTCTATGTCATATAATTTTATTTTTAAGAAAACAGTTAAAATATTAAAATATACTAAAATAACATACATGATAAGAGTTTTCCCATAAATTTTAGACCAGCAGATTTTTTCTCTTTGAAATAAAAACTTTAATAGCATACTTTTCTTTGGAAATTTAAGAAACATTTAACCTGTTTTTTAATTTAATACCATTAGGTATTAATTGCACCTGTTCAATATAGTAGTGGTATATGATTTCTGGCAAAGAGTGTTTACTTAACACATGATGAGAAGGTGGCATATCACTCAGCTTTAAAAAAGTTTTTTAAATTAAGTTTGTTTTCTTTAATTTTAGAAAACTAAAGAAACTGTAGAACATTAACATGTTAAAGTATATATATGAGAAATATAAAAATTATTTTAAGATGAAGAAGCTCAAGTGTAAGACATATGCGATAAAGAACTAAATGAGGGAATTCCCTGGCAGACTAAATGAGTAGGATCCATCACTAATAGGTCTTGAAAAAATAAAAAGAGAATATGTGTATTGTGTCCCTATTAGTACTGGTAACATACTCTTCACTTTGACAGGAACCTGCATTACTGCCAAATATACCACTGGAATATAGCTCCATTTATCTTATTGAATAAATGTGGTGAAAATTCACACAAAGATCAATTGATGTTAACAAAATATCATAAAATAGTATCATTCACTACATTTATCAGACCTAAAACACACAAATACATACATGTAAACAAACAAAAAAATCTACTGAAATTTAAATAGAAAGGAAAAAGACTAACCGTACTCACAAAACCATTTGACAGCTTAATAAACTGCATGACATTCTAAATGAGCGAGGAACAGGAGTGCCTTCCTAACACATTCTATTTCCCTACCACATAGAAAATACAAAACAAGAGATCAGAGAGAGACATGCATTCTGGAATACTTTACTCATCTTGAAATTATTTTCCATAAAAAGCCCCCTGGGAAGTTATTTCAGATTTTTTAGAATCGTGGGTGGGTACTCAAAAACATTACAAAAATATTTAGTAAACCAAAACTCATGTTCAGTCACAACTGACGTCAGGGAAATGTTTGATTCAGAAAAGATGAGAGCAGCAGCGCCATTTATAAAAAAGAATATTTGCAACTCCATAATTAATCTAAGAAAAGATTAATTATGTTATAAATTAATCCAAGATGTTATAAAATTTGAAACCCATGAAAATTCTAGATAGCTTATGAATAGAAATCACAGAGGTATTTATAATCTACAAAAATGGAGTATAAAATTATTTTTTTAATTCTCTCTACATTGAGGCAAAAAAGGAAGCAATATCCTAGAAGAAAGGTATAGTTACACATATTTATGTATTTTATTCATTCATCCAAAATTCTCGCGATTTTCCTACTATACCAGGCTCAAGACTAAGCACTTATTCTCTAAAAAGTGAAGAAGAAATAGGCCCCAAAGTACATGTGACAAGTGTTTCATGGGGCATTTTTTGTTTTGCTTTTTTTGTTTGTTTGGTTGTTTGTTTGGCTGCACCATATGGCTTGAGGAATCTTAGTTCCCAGGCCAGGGATGGAACCTGGGCCCCCACCACCCTGCAGTGGAAGCGCGGATCCCTAACTACTGGACCACCAGGGAAGTCCCACATGAGACAGGTGTTAAGCAGAGGTCTGGATAGCTGTCAGGGGAGCAAAGGAGTGAATTGTGCCCAAGAGTATCAAAAAGACAGTGGAAGTACCATTCTACTGTTTCTCTCGAGCTGAAAAAATGAAGGATCCAATAATCTGCTCAACACAGAAATTCAGAATGGAAATTTCTTGTTTCCAAGGTGAAAAACTGAAAATAATCTCAAGTGCACAAACTACCCAAATATGAAATACTTTGGCTCATATAAAGATTATATTTAAGAAATAAATGTCTTCTTATGTTGATATCTGAAATCATGTTAACAATAATAGATAATATTCATTGAGCAATTACTATGCATGAGGCATGTAATGCTTCACATATGTCAACTCATTGAATTCTCTCAATGTCTCTAAGATGAGAAAAAGAAGACAGAGAGAGGAAACTTGCCTGAAGACACAAGACCAGTGAGTAGTCCTTTGGCTCTGAAGACCATGTTCTTTCATAAATATATTCTGCCTCCTCCCTGGAGATTCTGATGACCGTGGAATTCAGGAATGGCTACAGGAGAGGATAATGTATTTTCATAGCAATTTCTACATTGCCCTTGCTGCTAACAAAGATTCTCAGAAGATTACATAAATGATGTTTCTCTACATACAGACTCAACACTATGCCTCTTGCCCCACCATGTGCAAATAGGAAGGATGAATTCTAACTTCCTTTCCCAGGGAATTATTAACACTTTGTGTTGAGAGTCATGTCCTTTGAAGAGGCTTAATCCTCTGGATGGTCTCGAGGTGAGGGGATTTGAGACTGCTGCTTTGGAGAGACAAGACTGGAGGAAACAGGGCTACCTTTCTTAAAACTCAAATGTGTTTGGGTTTTCTTAAGTTTCTACAAGTGTTGGAAAGTCATGCTTCTGGTGCACTGTGGGTGGTGTGATGACTACAGGATGGTCACGGAGTCTGGACTCTAAGCACCGTAGCCTTGAGCTCAGGGGTAGAGTCTCACTGGCGTGGCATTTGATCACTGGGAAGACAACTCTGAGAGGTTTCCCAGCGCTTGCCAAAAGTGGAAAGCCAGTATCCATGCAAACAACATTTAGCCAAAGGTTGGATGCCAATGAGAGCAGCCACCAAGGCTTATGGCAGGACCCACTCCTAATTTACAGGCAACTCTAAGTGCCTAGAATACCTGTAGGACCCTGGGGAGGGGGAGATCACCCACACTCCCTCACCTATTCTAGTGAATAGGTGCGATTAATGCAATTTAGACAAATTAATGTGATTTAGAAAAATCATATAGGTGAGATTTCATGGACCTGAGTAATGTGGAGAATATTCATTTCACCACACAGTGATGTGTGAACTCTTACAGTAATTACTCCATAGGACTGAAAGACATAAAAAACAACACAGAATGATTCAAAAAGAATCGAACACTTGCAAATAATTAGTATCTGATACCTGGTTTATATATGAATAGGTAGTAAAAATCGATAGTAAAAATAGGTAGTGGGGCTTCCCTGGTGGCGCAGTGGTTGAGAGTCTGCCTGCCGATGCAGGGGACACGGGTTCATGCCCCGGTCTGGGAAGATCCCATATGCTGCGGAGCAGCTGGGCCTGTGAGCCATGGCCACTGAGCCTGTGTGTCCGGAGCCTGTGCTCCTCAACGGGAGAGGCCACAACAGTGAGAGGCCCGCGTACCGAAAAAAAAAAAAAAAAATAGGTAGTAAAAAAAATAATTTGTGAACGAACTTTCATGTTTAGTTTGAACAATCTTACAGATGCTCCACATGGTCCACATGCATCCCTCAGATCACAAGTCCTGCATCAGTACTGATGCTGATTCATCCTCGACTCCACATCACCCCTGAAGGTAGGAGTGAAGCTACAGTGTGTTTCTTCTTTCCTCAAGACCACGAGGGGGAACAAACCCAAGGTTCTTCCTGAATCCCCACCAGAAGTCAGGTGGTCTAGAATATTTTTAAAGTCTTCCATTCTGTTTGAATCACCCTGTTTTTGTACTTACATTCTTTGACAATATGTGAAAGATGACAATTTAAACTTCCTTTGTGAAGAACAGCCAGGTTCTCAGTAACAATAAGCATTTATCCAAACTTCTTGCAGTCAACACACTTATAGTACACAACTCAACCAAAGCTCTTTGCAGGGGAGAGGGAAATAGTATTCACAATATTAGAATAATGAAAAGCAGGGTATGTAGAGTTACCCTGCCTGGGTTCTTAGAAATGTCCTAAATAAAATCACAGATTAGTAAGTTGAGGGAGCATTAAGCCATATTAAAATATTTAGGATACATCTATGTATATGAGAGGAAGAGTATATTTATGTACATGAGGGAAAGAGTACACTATATTCATATGGGTATATGCAAACTACTTCTTTTTAAAATAAGACTATGGTGAGTCAGATGCAAATTTGAACTTCAAACTACCTCTTCATATGACGTGAGCATAAGAATACAGGGAAGGGCTGGCACGGGGGCAATGGGAACAAACGTACATGATACATTTGAACAAACTGAGATTAGCAAGGATGTCTGGGAAGGGGCTGTCTTGTTCTTGGCTTGCCCAGTGCTCTGAGATGAAAACAAGGAAATGAGTGAGATGTTATGATTCAAATGTCAGCTCTGGCTCCTCTAAAGATAGTTTATGGGGTGCTGCTGACGGTATTATGATGTTCTAGCAATGCAGTATGGTATTTCTAAAAAAAGCTAGTTAGAATAGGATGAATAATAAAAATAAAATAATCTTGGTATTATATTTTTTTTAAAAAAGCAGATATAGGACTTCCCTGGCGGTCCAGTGGTTAAGATGCCACGCTTCCACTGCAGGGGGTGCGGGTTCGATTCCTGGTCGGGGAACTAAGATCCCACAAGCTGCGCAGTGCAGCCAAAATTTTTTTTTCAAAAGTAAAGCAGACATAGGTGTCAACTATTTGATTCATGTGGCACCCTCGAGAAAGCCCCTACATACACAGGTAAAGCTGAAAAACCAAATAGTAATCTGTCATTCTTTGCCAACATGCAAAACTTTATGGAAATTTGCCTTTTTAAATAAATGTAGACGCTATCAACACAGAAGAGAGTGTAGGTTTCTGTCATCCTTTTCAGATCTTAGGACATTGTTTACTGTTCTATCCTTGTCTATCTTTAAAGAACTTCTGTATAAAAACATCCCAAATTCTGCTTACTTGGTAATCTGTATAGATCAAGCTCAACAAGTAATATCATCAAAACTCCTCTCAGAAAAGTGACAGCTAACACCCATGCCTTTTCTCACTATAATCGCCTACAACTTCTCAAAAATAAACCGTTTGGCACTGTGTATTGTCCCTCTACTTTTTCTTACCAACCTTATCATTGAATTTATTTCTCTAAGACTCTCTTTTTTTCTTTTTATCTCCTCCTGATTTCCTGTAAACTCATCAAGGTGATATCAAGGGTTGGCAATGATCTCCTTACCCCCAAAAATATTTAATTCAAGAAAAATAAAATCAAATTATAAATGCTGAATAGAAATATTAACAGAATGTCACAACACTATCCTTTCTCCAACAGTGATTAATCTCCAGTGGCTATTCCTTCCAAGCGTCCTTCACTTTAAAAAGGAAGCTTTTGGGAATTCCCTGGCAGTCCAGTGGTTAGGACTCTGTGCTCTCACTGCCGGGGCCGGGCTTCAATCCCTGGTCCGGGAATTAAGATCCCACAAGCTGTGAGGTGTGGCCAAAAGAATAAAAATTTAAAAAATAAAAAGAAAGCTTTTTGGAAATCGAGGGTCCAACCTGTGTTGTGTACACTGTGGGGACCTAAAACGTACCTGTTCCCTATTTCATTACATGAATTAATATCTCATGTTCATTTTTAAGTAATATTATCAATATCAACTCAAATAGATTTAAAATGACACTTGCAGCGTTACTCTCTTCCCTGTCCTAATTACAATAAATAAGCACGGGTAAAGTGCCTGGGGCCTATGGGGAAAGTAGCTAAGAAATCAGATCCATACCAGTTGAAGGCGACTCAGAGTAGAATTTGACTTGCTGTAGGACTCATCTCAAGCATGGTAAAAACCATTCTCTCTCTAAGACAGAGCTCTGCACTGATAGTCAAAGGTCAGTAACTTGCATGGCTGGCGAATCACTGACACAGCATTTAGTTGAATTATGAATGGCTTTTCTAACAGTACAACCTCTAGAGTTGTAAGGCATGTGCTTTTCTCAAGGTCATGGGGGTACCACTTTTTTTTTAATCTTTTTTTTTAACATCTTTATTGGAGTATAATTGCTTTACAGTGGTGTGTTAGTTTCTGCCGTATAACAAAGTGAATCAGCTATATGCATACATATATCCCCATATCCCCTCCCTCTTGCATCTCCCTCCCACCCTCCCTATTCCACCCCTCTAGGTGGTCACAAAGCACCAAGCAGATCTCCCTGTGCTATGTGGCTGCTTCCCACTAGCTATCTATTTTACATTTGGTAGTGTATGGCTTCTAATTTGGATTCTCTTTCTTCTTTTTTTAAAAAATAAATTTATTTATTTTTGGCTGCATGGGTCTTTGTTGCTGTGCGCAGTCTTTCTCTAGTTGTGGCGAGCGGGGGCTACTCTTCATTGCGGTCCGCGGGCTTCTCATTGCGGCAGCTTCTCTTGTTGCGGAGCATAGGCTCTAGGTGCGTGGGTTTCAGTAATTGTGGCACATGGGCTCAGTAGTTATGGCTCACAGGCTCTAGAGCGCAGGCTCAGTAGTTGGGGTGCACAGGCTTAGTTGCTCTGCGGCATATAGGATCTTCCCAGACCAGGGCTTGAACCCGTGTCCCCTGCATTGGCAGGCGGATTCTTAACCACTGTGCCACCAGGGAAGTCCCTGGCTTCTCTTTCACAGGAGCCTTTCTTCCAGTGAACTCTCGTTTAATTGATGAAAATGCAAAGAATTATAAAAAGCAAAAGAATAACTTAAGAAAAGCTTTGGCAAAGGAGTGATTAAATGGGGTAGATGGATGTATGAGATAAAATTTAGAAAATAAACCCCTGGTCCAGACTAGATGTGAAGAAATTGTCCTTGTTCCCGTCACCTCTCCTGAGAAGCACTGCTCATCCAAAACACGTGCCATTAGATTCCACCTCCTGGCCCCCTCCTTCCAACTTTTACCAACTTCCTGGACACCCTTCATTCACTGAAGGCTTGAGCCCAGAGCCCAAATTCTTCATTCCTTAATATTTAACCTCTCTCTATTGGCCCATTTTCATTGCGATTTCAACAAGCTCAAGTCCCTCCTATTCTTTTTTTTTTTTAAACGTCTTTATTGGAGTATAATTGCTTTACAGTGGTGTGTTAGTTTCTGCTCTCCCTCCTATTCTTAAATATAAAAAGCAGATTCTATAGTCACCTCCAATATATTTAACGTACTATGGCCAGAACAAATATTTTTTAAAATAAAGAGCCAATCCTGTGACTTGTGACTCAAATGCCATCAAATTCTTCCCGCTGCATTTCTGATAAAATCTCAGCCTTGTTGTATGAGTGCTTGTCCTCCTTCACCTTTGCTGTGTGTCTCTAACAGTCTGGGACCTCACAAGCAATCTGCCCTTCGCTCGCCTTTGAACATGCTGTTTTCTCTGCCTGGGATTCTCCCTGCTCTCAGCACTAAGATTTTCTTCCTTCAAGAGCCAGTGTAAATGCCATTTCAGCCAGAAAGACTTCCCTGTTCCCCAGACTGGTAAACTGCAATCTCCGTTCTTTCCCCCAAACCCATTCTGAGGGGTAAATTGCCATTCCCATATTTTAGCAATAATCTACAACTTTACCCAATTCGTTATCACAATACTTATCCATCCTTCTTTGTATTCCCAGCTCCACGACCCTTAGTCATTTGCATGGTAAGATTAACCAGGAAAACTGCATTTTAAAATGTAGAAGGATACTGCCACCAAATTAATTCAACATTATCCTCAGGCTTTGGTTCATATCATTTCAAGCTGTCCCACACCAGTTTCTAGAGCTATTTGCACACATAATAAACACACTTAAAGCCATAAGAATTAAACTGCATTTAAAAAAAAAATCCAAAGGCACAGTACCTCACAGAGGCAGCTAGTTTAAAGTCTTGACTCAGCCATCTTTCCAAAATAGAATGGAAATGTCTTTGAAATCCAAAACTCTGTCCTAGGACAGTCATTTTATCTGATCCCAAGTACTCCCAATTAATGTAAAGTCAAGGTAAAACACTATTCTGACAGATAAAAGAGTATCAGAGAACCACTCAAAATGTTACCATTCAAAGATGTAGACAAAGATTATCACATCTGAAAAAGGGACAGCCCCTGGTTTGTCAAGGAACTCAGGCAACTAAAGAGTGAATCATAATTACGTATTTTCAACAGAAAAGCAAATAAGAGCACTTACGCATGTCACCGAGGGCCCCCTTTGTCACTTTTGTGGCACGTAACACCACTACTGTGAACTTGTGGGAATAATGGTGCTCCACCTGGAAAAAAAAAAATCATAATGAATTTAAAATAAGCCTGTAATATAGGATCCAGGTAAATTGTTTTCATTGTTTCCTTGAGACTAATTGAAAATATTCCAGTTGAAAGGAAGTAACATGCATACCAGAAACATTCTTTGATCATGAGGCTTTTCCTTTTTTGATCCTTTCCTCTCTCCGGCACAGAATGATTAAGTTTATATCATGCTTTAAAATGTCACTGCAGCTTGACTGTTAGGACTTCTTTGCAGTCCCTGCTTTACAGGGTTTACCAAGCCCTTGGGGAAAATGTAAATCAGGACTGCAGGCTTTCTAGGCGCACAATCAGGCTTTATACTAGGTGATAAGCAAGACCTGCCTTAGAAAGGTGAAGTCAGAGCAAGATGTTTGCTTTATCTAAATGTGTTTGTTTTTATTGTTACTGTTCAATGAAAGTCTTTTTTTGGTATAACATTTCCAGAGCAGTTTTCAAAATCCTTTGGATCCAAAGCAATAACCATCAAGCTACTTATATTAATTTTAATTTATTTGTTAAAACCATATGTGACAATGTTAAAAAGTTTCTATTAGCCTAATAGCTTGCATGCACATAAGAAGTATTAATGGGTAGAAGACTTTATTAAACACTTCACGTAACTGGATATTAGTTCTCAACTGATTCTACTCACCAAAACAGAATGGGAAAGCAGAAACTCACAAAGTTCTCTGAGCAACTGAAAAGATTACAAACTCTTTATCTAAAGCTCAAGCATTTTTGTTTAATCTTAGGAGAGGCCCACATTTATAAGTTACTCCTACCTTTCATAATTTTAATAGAATTGCTTAACTGGTTAAAAAGTCCATAACTAATTAAAAAGAAGCTAAGATACTGACAATACTGAAAAGTGAGTCTAAAAGTAAGGAAGAAGAAAAAAATTATAAAAATGGACTCATAAGGACCAGCAGTAGTGGGATATAGGAGCAAAAGTTATACAGCATTCAACAGTTTCTGAAGATATCACTCTATCAACAGAGTAATTTATGTCCAGATTTATAACACAGCATCAAGAAGAGGTGAAGTCATGAATAATGAGCATACCTTGTTTAAAAAGGCAGAGAAGCATATAAAATCTTTCAAGATAATTCTTATTCAAGTTTATTGTCAAAGAGAAATGCCTTCTGTATTCAGAAGGGCTCTGAATAGCCAAAGTTTTATTCTACATACATGAAATTATCAATCATAAAAAAAATGAGTGCTTAAAAAAAGGCATATTGCCTTATAGTACAACCAAAAATCACATGCACTCCTCCCACCAAAAAAAAAACAAAAACAAAAGAGAAACAGAGAGAGAATTCCTTGGTGGTCCAGTGATTAGAACTCCATGCTTCCACTGCAGGGGGTACAGGTTCATTCCTGGCTGGGGAACTAAGATCCCGCATGCTGCGCTGTGGCCAAAAAAAAAAAAGAGAGAGAGAGAGAATCCACTATCATAATTAGAAACTTCAACACCCCTCTATCAGAAATGAACAGATGCAGCAGGCAGAAAATCAGTAAGGACAGAGTTGAACTCAACAGCACCATCAGTCAACTAGATATAATTAACACTTATAGACTACTTCATCTAACAGCAGCATAGTACATATTATTCTTAAGCTAACATGAAACAAAACTGCAATGTCTACTCTCACAATGGAATTAAACTAGAAATCAGTTACACAATAATAGCTAAAAAAAATCACAAAGTTCTTGGAGATTAAACAACTTCTAAATAACATAAATGTCAAACAAGAAGTCTCAAGAGAAATTTTTAAATATTTGGAACTAAATGAAAATGCAACTACAACTTATCAAAGTTTAGTGGGATGCAGTGAAAGTAGTGTCTAGAGGGAAATTTACAGCACTGACAGATATATATGTGTGTGTGTGTGTGTATATACATATATATATACATATATATATATACATACATATATATGAAAGACCTAAAATCAATTATCTAAATGTCTACTTTAGGAAACTAGAAAAAGAAGGGCAAATTAAATCCCAAGTAAGCAGAAGAAAAAATGTAAGAACTGGAGGAGTGAATAAAATTAAAAATGGAAAATCAATAGAGAAAATCAATGAAATCAAAATTTGAAAAGATCAATAAAATTGATAAGCCTTTAGCAAGGCTAAATAAGAAAAAAACACAGAGAACACAAATTATAAATATCATAATCGAATGAAGGAAGTTCATTACAGATCATATGGACATTAAAAGAATATTAAAGGAACACTATGAACAATTCTAAGCCCACAATTTCAAAACCTAGATGAAATGGTCCAATTCCTTGAAAGACAAAATCTGCCAAAATTCACACAAGTAGAAATAGACAATCTTAATAGGCCTATGTTTATAAAGAAATTGAGTCACAATTTAACCTTTCAAAACAGAAAACACCAGGCCCAAATGGATTCACTGGTAAATTCTACCAAACACTTAAGGAAGAAATTACACCAATGTTCTCCAATCTCTTCCAGAAGATAGAAGTAGAGAGAATAGTTCCTAACTCATTCTATGAAGCCAGCTTTATCCTGATAACAAAACCATACAGAGGCACTGCAAGAAAAGAAAACTGCAGACCAATTTCTCTCATAAACAAAGATATAAAAATTCTCAAAAAACTATTAGCAAATAAAACCCAACAATGTATAAAAGGAATTATAACCACAACCACATGGGATTTATCCCAGGTATGGAAGACTGGTTCAGCATTTGAAAAGTAATTATTGTAATCCATCACATTAACAGTCTAAAGAAGAAAAATCACATGATCATATCAATAGATACAGAAAAGTATTTGACAAAATTCAATATCTATTCATGATGAAAACTCTCAGCAACCTAAAAATAGATGGAAACTTTTTCAACTGGATAAAGAACACCTATAAAAATCCTACAGCCAATATCATAGTTAATGGTGTGAAACTAGAAGTTTTCCTGAAAAGATCAAGACAAGGATGTCCCCTCTTACCACTTCTTTCAACATTGTACTGGATGTCCTAGTTAACGCAATAAGACAAGAAAGGGAAATATAAGATGTATGTGTAGTGAAGGAAGAAATAAAACTGTCTCTGTTCATGGATGACATGATTAACTATGTAGAAAACCCAAGTGAATTGATTTTTAAAACTCCTGGAATTAGAAGTGATTATAGCAAGGTTGTAGGATATAAGTTTAATATGCAAAATTCAATCTTTTTCCTATATACCAACAATGAACAGGTGGAATTTGAAATTAAAACACAATACCATTTACATTAGCATCCCACACACACACAAAAAATGAAAAACTTAGGTATAAATCTAAAAAAAAAAGTACAAGGTCTATATAAGGAAAACTACAAAACTCTGATGAATGAAAGCAATCAAGAACTAAATAAAAAGAGAAATATTCCATGTTCATGGATAGAAGACTGAATATTGTCAAAATATCAGTTCTCTCCAAATTGATCTATAGATTCAAGGCCATCCCAATCAAAATCTCAGCAAGTTATTTTGTAGATATCAACCAACTGATTCTAAAGTTTATATGGAAAGACAAAAGACCCCAGAATAGCCAACATAATGTTGAAGGAGAAGAATAAACTTGTAGGACTGATGCTACGTGACATCGAGACTTACTATAATGCTGCAGTAATCAAAACAGTATGGCATTGATGAAAGAATAAACAAATAGATCAATGGAACAGAATAGAGAGCCCCAAAATAGACCAATACACATATAGTCAACTGATCTTTTACAAAGGAGCTAAGGCAATACAATGGAAAAAAGATAGCCTTTTCATCAAATGGTGCTGGAAAAACTAGACATCCACATTAAAAAAAAAAAAAAAAGACAAATGATATCTGAACCTGAAAGAGAATAAGCAAATGTTCTTGAAAATCCAATTTAGGGATTAGCTTTCTCCACTAAAGAGAACTTTTCAATAATTATCATATATAATAGTACATACTCCCCAAATCATCTATGCTATTTTTCCATATCCTAGAAATTTAATACCACATGGGTTTTCAAATGCCTAAAAACTCCCTTGTAAGATAAAAATGATTAGCAATGCTCAACAATTATTTAACATTTTTTGAAACTGTTACAAATGTATTCATATGTCAAATGTTTATTAATAACATGTACAGAAAGATGAAATTTTTATTAGAAGGATTCATTGAGTATGAACCATCTGTTACACATTCTAATAGATGCAAATTCTCATTTTCACAACAACCCTATATTCACAACAACCCTATAAAATAGATGTTATTATATGTATTTATAGATGAGTAAAGTGAGAGGTTAAGTAATTTCCCAGTATCTCACAGACAGTAAAAGTTAAAACTGAATTAGAATCCAGTCTTCCTGTCCCCAATGTCTTTACTCTTTCTATATTCCTTTACTTATAGAGAATAATAATATCAACATCAATACCTAATAGCAAAAAAGGCTGCTTCCATTTATTAAAGTTGTACAGATATTTACAATCTACTGCATTATATCTGTAGTTGATCTAAAGTCTCTCTAGAGGAGACCTTCAAGATGGTGGAAGAGTAAGACATGGAGATCACCTTCCTCCCCACAGATACATCAGAAATACATCTACATGTGGAACAACTCCTACAGAACACCTACTGAATGCGGGCAGAAGGCCTCAGACTTCCCAAAAAGCAAGAGAAAAAACAGAGACAAAAGAATAGGGATGGGACCAGCACCAGTGGGAGGAAGCTGTGAAGGAGGAAAAGTTTCCACATACTAGCAAGTCCCTTCACTAGTGGAGATGGGGGGCAACGGGGTGGCGGGGGGAAGCTTCAGAGCCATGGAGGACAGCGCAGCAATAGGGGTGCAGAGGGCAAAGTGGAGACATTCCCGCACAGAGGATCTGTGCCGACCAGCACTCACCAGCCCAAGAGGCTTGTCTGCTCACCCGCCAGGGCAGGCGGGGGCTGGGAACTGAGGCTCGGGCTTCGGAGGTCAGATCCCAGGGAGAGGACTGGGGTTGGCTGCACGAACACAGCCTGAACAGGGCTAGTGTGCAACAGCTAGCAGGGAGGGAGTCCGGGAAAATGTCTGGAACTGCCTAAAAGGCAAGAGACCATTGTTTCGGGGTGCGCAAGGAGAGGGGAATCAGAGCACTGCCTAAACAAGCTCCAGAGATGGGTGTGAGCTTCGGCTATCAGTGTGGACACCAGAGACAGGCATGAAATGCTAAGGCTGCTACTACAGCCACCAAGAAGCTTGAGTACAAGCACAGGTCACTATCCACACCTGCCCTCCCGGGAGCCTGTGCAGCCCACCACTGCCAGGGTACCGTGATCCAGCGACCACTTCCCCAGAAGAACACATGTCACACCTCAGGCAGTTGCAACGTCATGCTGGCCTCTGCCACTGCAGGCTCACCCCGCATTCTGTACCGCTACTTCCCCCTGGCCTGAGTAAGCCAGAGCCCCTGAATCAGCTTCTCCTTTAACCCAGTCCTGTCTGAGCGAAAAAATAGATGCCCTCAGGCGACCTACACGCATAGGTGGGGCCAAATCCAAAGCTGAGCCCAAGGAGCTGTACAAACAAAGAAGAGAAAGGGAAATTCCTCCCAGCAGCCTCCGGAGCAGTGGGTTAAATCTTCACAATCAACTTGATATACCTGTATCACTGGAATACCTGAATAGACAATGAATCATCCCAAATTTGAGGCAGTGGACTTTGGGAGCAACTGTAGACTTGAGGTTTGCTTTCTGCATCTAATTTGTTCCTAGTTTTATGTTTATCTTAGTTGAGTATTTAGAGTTTATTATCATTGGTATATTTGGTTATTGATTTGGTTGCTCTCTTCCTTTTATATATATATATATAGATAGATAGAGATATTTTTTCCTTTTTCTCTTTTTGTGAGTGTGTATGTGTATGCTTCTTTCTGTGATTTTCTCTGTATAGCTTTGCTTTTACCATTTGTCCTAGGGTTCTGTCTGCCCGTTTTTATTTATTTTTTCTTTTCTTATTTATTATCTTTTAATTTTTCTACTTTTTCATAATTCTTTTATTTTAATAACTTTATTTTATTTCATTCTTTCTTTCTTTCTCCCTCTTCTTCTGAGCTGTGTGGCTGACAGGGTATTGGAGTTCCGGCCGGGTGTGAGGCCTGTGCCTCTGAGGTGGGAGAGCTGAGTTAAGGACATTGGACCACCAGAGACCACCTGGCTCCACGTAATATCAAATGGCAAAAGCTGTCTCAGAGATCTCCATCTCAACGCTAAGACACAGCTCCACTCAACAACCAGCAAGCTACAGTGCTGGACACCCTAAGCCAAACAACTAGCAAGACAGGAACACAACCCCACCCATTAGCAGAGAGGCTGCTAAAATCATAATAGGCTCACAGACTGCAAAACACACCACCGGATGGGGTTCTGCTACCAGAAAGACAAGATCCAGCCTCACTCACCAGACCACAGGCACCAATCCCCCCCACCAGGAAGCCTACACAACCCACTGAACCAACCTTAGTCACTGAGGGCAGACACCAAAAACATGAGAACTATGAACCTGCAGCCTGTGAAAATGAGGTCCTAGAAAAAGTAAGTTAAGCAAAATGAGAAGACAGAGAAACACACAGCAGATGAAGGAGCAAGGTAAAAACCCATCAGACGAGACAAATGAAGAGGAAATAGGGAGTCTACCTGAAAAAGAATTCAGAGTAATGATAGTAAAGATGATCCAAAATCTTGGAAATAGAATGGAGAAAGCACAAGAAATGTTTAACAAGGACCTAGAAGAGCAAACAAACAATGATGAACAACAAAATAAATAAAATTAAAAATTCTCTAGAAGGAATCAATAGCAGAATAACTGAGGCAGAAGAACAGATAAGGGACCTGGAAGGTAAAAAAGTGGAAATAACTATGGCAGAGCAGAATAAAGAAAAAAGAATAAAAGAATTGAGGACAGTCTCAGAGATCTGAGGGACAACATTAAATGCACCAACATTCGAATTATAGAGGGGTCCCAGAAGAAGAAGAGAAAAAGAAAGGGACTGAGAAAATATTTGAAGAGATTAAAGTTGAAAACTTCCCTAATATGGGAAAGGAAATAGTCAATCAAGTCCAGGAAATGCAGAGAATCCCATGCAGGATAAATCCAAGGTGAAACACATCAAGACACATATTAATCAACTATCAAAAATTAAATACAAAGAAAAAATATTAAAAGCAGGAAAAACAACAAATAACATACAAGGGAATCCCCAAAGGTTAACAGCTGATCTTTCAGCAGAAACTCTGCAAGTCAGAAGTGAGTGGCACAATATATTTAAAATGATGAAAGGGAAAAACCTACAACCAAGATTACTCTACCCAGCAAGGATCTCATTCAGATTCGAAAGAGAAATTAAAACATTTACAGACAAGTAAAAGCTAAGAGAATTCAGCACCACCAAACCAGCTTTAAAACAAATGCTAAAGGAATTTCCCTAGGCAGGAAACACAAGAGAAGGAAAAGACCGACAATAAAAAACGCAAAACAATTAAGAAAATGGTAATAGGAACATACATATCGATAATAACCATAAATGTAAATCGATTAAATGCTCCAACCCAAAGACATAGACTGGTTGAATATATACAAAAACAAGACCCATATATATGCTGTCTACAAGAGACCCACTTCAGACCTAGGGACACATACAGACTGAAAGTGATGGGATGGAAAAAGATATTCCATGCTAATGGAAATTAAAAGAAAGCTGGAGTAGCAATTCTCATATCTGACAAAATAGACTTTAAAACAAAGACTATTACAAGAGACAAAGAAGGACACTACATAATGATCAAGGGATCGATCCAAGAAGAAGATATAACAATTGTAAATATTTATGCACCCAAAATAGGAGCACCTCAATACATAAGGCAAATTCTAACAACCATAAAAGGGGAAATCAACAGTAACACAATCATAGTAGGGGACTTTAACACCCCACTTTCACCAATGGTCAGATCATCTAAAATGAAAATAAATAAGGAAACACAAGCTTTACATGATACATTAAACAAGATGGACTTAATTGATATTTATAGGACATTCCATCCAAAAACAGCAGATTATACTTTCTTCTTAAGTGCTCATGGAACATTCTCCAGGATAGATCATATCCTGAGTCACAAATCAAGCCTTGGCAAATTTAAGAAAATTGAAATTGTATCAAGTATCTTTTCTGACTACAACACTACAAGACTAGATATCAATTACAGTAAAAAATCTGTAAAAAATACAAACACATGGAGGCTAAACAATACACTACTAAATAACCAAGAGATCACTGAAGAAATCAAAGAGGAAATCAAAAAATACCTAGAAACAAATGACAATGAAAACCCAAACACGACCCAAAACCTATGGGATGCACTAAAAACAGTTCTAAGAGGGAAGTTTATAGCAATACAATCCTACCTTAAGAAACAACAAACATCTCAAATAAAGTAACCTTACATCTAAAGCAATTAGAGAAAGAAGAACAAAAATCCCCAAAATTAACAGAAGGAAAGAAATCATAAAAATCAGATCAGAAATAAATGAAAAAGAAATGAAGGAAAGAATGGCAAAAATCAATGAAACCAAAAGCTGGTTCTTGGAGAAGATAAACAAAATAGATAAACCTTTAACTAGACTCATCAAGAAAAAAAGGGAGAAGACTCAAATGAATAGAATTAGAAATGAAAGAGGAGAAGTAACAACTGACACTGCAGAAATACAAAGGATCATGAGAGATTACTACAAGCAACTGGAAGAAATGGACAAATTCTTATAAAAGCACATCCTTCCGAGACTGAACCAAGAGGAAACAGAAAATATAAACAGACCAATCACAAGCACTGAAATTGAGACTGTTATTAAAAATCTTCTAACAAACAAAAGCCCAGGACCAGATGGCTTCAAAGGCAATTCTGGATAAGTGACTTTTGGTTATGTCTCAGGGATGGTGCCAGAGGAAATAATGTTATTGAATACAAAACCAGTGTTCCTTAGGGGGGAACCTAATAGCTCAGCACAATGTTACTTGGTAGTTGACAAAAAGAGATGCCATATTTAAATTGAGTTGTCAAATATAAGCTTAATACCCTGATTTAGTCACGAAGATTAAGCCTTGCCTTCAGGTCTCCAATTACCCTACTCTGAGTGTCTTTCTTTATCCATAATCGTTTTCATAGTGAAAATCATGACCCTTTTTTTTTTCACAGTTACAATTTCAAGTCATCATGAAAACTACTACTGTATTAAATTCATTCTGGAGAATTATAATGATGTCTGTAACTAAAATGATTGGGCACTGGAAAAAAGAACCAGTCAATTTATGCAAAATCAATCTGATGAGTGTCCTATTCTGTTGAGAGTTCTACTGTTACAAAGAAGAAACGAAGAACAATCATAAAACAAATCTGATGGATGGAAGAGAAGGTAGATTCTGCATACAAATATTTTTTTTCTATTCAACTGCCATTGCCTAATTTAAATCAAATTAAAACTAAAGACTGTTAGTATGATAAGGACTACAGAATCTCATTACTGAATACAGAGATCACCATAATCATCAACAGGCAACTTCAAACAGATATCAGCAATTTTAAAAAGAATGGCTGCTTTGATGTCATCCAAGAGTGAAGATACTTTTTTAGATAAGATACTTATTTTCAGTGTCACTTCCTGGTGTGGTTTCATTCTAATACTTTTAAGAGGCACGAACATCACGCTACTATTCTCCCACATTTTTAAAAGAGCAATCAGTTTTTCTACTTAAAATCAACAGTGCTATCTAAACTTGCTTTAAGAACTGTCAGTCATGGATTGGCTATATGTACAAATGTCCAAAATTGGCTATATGTCCAAAACACCCACCTAATTTGGCAACAGAATTTAACTTCAGCAGATGTCGTTAAAGAAAATTATACTCAGAAATATTACTTGAGTTTCTTCTCCCTCATGAATAAGAAATTTTCCATTTGCACAATAAGTATATCTGTCAAATATAGTAATAACATTGTATTATAATATATGTATCTTTAAATATTCAAGTAAACTTAGAGTTCATTTTCACTGAAATTAGAAGATTTTAGGTCCTATTTTAATCAGGATTACTGGGGCTGCTCTACCAGTGAAACCAGTACCAAAAAAAAAAAAAAAATTGATGGTGATAACTTGGGTCTAAAATACTCATTTAATGACATATTCACCACGAATGTATTGTGACTCTAATATCTTCAAGATACCCAAAATAAATAATCACCCAAACTTTTAACACCTAAATTTTAATTGATATAGATTCTAGTCCAATGGTAATTAAGCAGCTATACTACCACAAAAAAAATTTTTTTTTAACATTAGCTTTTTTCTTCCCTCAATACTGTAAGCAGATAAGGTAGGGGTCCCTGGAGAAAGAGAACTTAGGAATGGCTTTCATGACATAAGAGAAGCCATTTTTGGCATAAGCCATTTTGAGATCTAAGCCTGGCCACAATGCTTGTCCTTGAACAGGTCTCAGTAATTAATGATCTTAAGGGAAAAAAAGAATGAAGAGACAAAGGATTGTCATCAGGCAAGAGAAATAACAAAAGCAAAGATAATATATCAGTTATTAAGTACTCCCAGTTCCGTTTCAATGGTAAAGATAAGCCTGAAGCACTCAACCACTAGATCAACTAGAACCTAGGAGAAGATGATGTTGACCTTTTCTGACCTTTATGACTTCAATCAACTAAAGCTTGGACTCTGTTGACCTCTGCTGCAATTCTATACTGAATTCTCCTCTGCTTAAGCGCCTTCATGAAGATGCATGTACCCTTAGCTTAAAACTCCCCTGACTTTGTTGTTTGGGAGACAGCTCTTTGGGAAAGATCCCCTGTGTTCTCCTTACTTGCTGCAAGTAATAAATCCTTTCTTCTCTTGATCTTTTGCTTGGTTGTGTCTTTTGGTTCGACACCTGCCAAGAGGTGAACCCATTTTTCAGGTCACAATAATCCTGAAAAAATCTACACCCTCCTAGGAGTAATTATGGCTGAGTTAAGGCCTGTGAAGTATAGGTATACCTTCGCCCTCCTGGAGGGGCTCACTAGAACACATGAAGTAGCATGTGCACTTGAAAAGTTCTCCCCATACATCCTTAAAGTCCTTTGGGTGGCAGAGATATTTACTTGGTTTAGAGTTACTAACCTAGGTGATATGACATGTTCATTAAAATCTAAGATGTCTTTGCATTGATGATTTTCAGATGTGAGTTTTAAATCTAGTAGATCTAACAAACTCGGAAATATGGATATACTTACTATTTTGGAGAATATATCCTTATTTTAAGGGACTTCTTAAAAACCTCTTGGTCTTACTTGTTCTTTTCATTAAGTGAAAAGTGATTAAAAGACACAGACATGAGTCAGAAGGGTATTTACAATACAGTGCTTTATAGTTTCTATCTCAGTTTTCTACCCTTGCAATACTGTGATTTATAGGAAAAATATATATTTGGTTATTCAGATGATCAAATATATATCAATGCATATTTTTATAATATAATTTTATAATGATAGAATTGAGTTGAATTCTTCACCACTCTGCCAGTGTCCAAGAATTACTTGTTGGTGTAAAGAAGGCTCCACGCACATGTTGGAATTGGGTCCGGGAACCCCTTTCAGCCTTGCTTTCTTCATCTGTAAAATGGCAATTATAATATTACCAACTACATGGGATTTTTCAAGGGTCTCCTGATACAAATCCAGATTCTGATATTAGAATTTCACATAAGGCAATACTGAACATCAAGTTTGGGGGATAATTTTACCATCTGTGGAAATCTTTTAAGATGAGATGATTATCTATCTCCTTGGAATTATCTAGAGGCATTATTGATTTAGAGTAAAAGAATTAGTTGAATTCCACTTGTGATAATGGCAGACTAAATAATCTGGGTTACCGCTTCCCACAGAAAATAAATAAAAACTGGATAAGGTTTTACAAAATAAGTAAACATTTTCCTAAAAGTAACTGTGATGGTTAATTTTATTTGTCAGCTTGACTGGCCCAAAAGGTGCTCAGTTTAAACATTATTTCTGTGTGTGTCTATGAGGGTGCTTCCAGATGAGATTAGCACTTGAATCAGTGGACTCAGGAAATGAAAGTACCGTCTCCAGTGTGGGTTGGCCTCCAATCTGTTGAGGGCCTGAAAAGAATAAAAGGAGGAATTTGCCCCTTTTTTTCTGTCTCACTGCTTGAGCTGAGACATCTCATTTTATCTCCTGACTTGAACTGAATTACACCCTTGTCTGTCCTGGGTCTCCAGTTTGCAGATAGCAGACTGTGGGACTTCCCAGTCTCCATAACCTCATAAGACAATTCTTCACAATAAATCTCGTATCTAGATCAATCTATCTGTTATGGTCTGAATGTTTGTGTCCCCCCAAAATACATGTTAAATCCTAAGCCCCCAAAGATAATGGTATTAGGAGATGGGATATTTGGGAGGGGCAAGGAACCCCCATGAACGGATAAGTGCCTTTATAAAAGAATCCAGAGAGATTCCTTTCCCCTTCCACCTTGTGGACACCGTGGCTAAAGCCCTCATCAAAAGCAACCATTCCAGTGTCTCAGTCTTGGACTTCCCAGACTCCATATGTATGACCAATAAATTTCTGCTGTTCATAAGCTACCCAGTCTGTGGTATTGTTACAGCAGCCCAAATGAATTAAGACATCTATCTATCTATCTATCTATCTACTTCCTACTGGTTCTGTTTCTAATCAATCAGAGAACACTGACTAATACAGTAACAAAGAAGCAACAAGATGGGAAGGCCTTAACTCCCAGGACAGAGATCAAGGGGAGCAAAGAAACACAGGTTTTGACAGGAGCATTTGTTGATCCAGAGAGGAGGAGGCTGAGAGGCTGAGGGATTAGGAGCCCTCTAAGGATAAGGACCCTAGTAAACCGCTCCCTTGTTTCAAGCCTAAAACTACAGATCGCACCATAGGAATAAGTATGAACAGCCCCTCCACATACTGGCTCCCTGTTTTAGTGTCATCCAGGGGACCCAGAAAACAACTAACTTGAAACTAGGATTATATTTGTCCCAGAATGCTAGCTTCCCGAGGAGCCTGACAGAAACAAATAAAATTCTGAAGAATTATTTCTACAGATAATTTTTCATTATTATAATGTTAAGAAAAATCAAAGATAATTAGGAACACAAGGAGGTATGACACCAAGACTACAAACCAGCACAATTAATTAACAGGCACAGAAACAGCCCCCTCCATGAAACAGCCACACTACACTTATCATGTCTAAGGAAATGGAAGTCAAACTTAAGTATGACTACATGAAACTGGAAACTATAAAAAATGGCTCAGAAGTTTTTAAAAAGAACCAAATCGAAATTCAAGAACTGAGAAGTAAACTTGGTGACCTTCTAGGGATTTCTAATCTGTGCTCTGTGGTGAAGAAGCAGAAATATGGACCTTACTTTAAAAGTGTGTACTTCTGCCTCAGGTTAGAGGCTTGTGGCAGGGAATGGCTGGTATCAGGAAAAGGCTAGAAGCTTATTCCTAACTGCCCTCTTCCTCACTTGTCTAGAATTTGTTAGTGCTCACAAAAAATATGCTATTTGCTGTTCATTGCAGCTCTATTTACAATAGCCAAGACATGGAAGCAACCTATAAGTGTCCATCGACAGATGAATGGATAAAGAAGATGTGGTACATATATACAATGGAATATTACTCAGCCATAAAAAGAAATGAAATTGAGTTATTTGTAGTGAGGTGGATGGACCTAGAGTCTGTCATACAGAGTGAAGTAAGTCAGAAAGAGAAAAACAAATACCATATTCTAACACATATATATGGAATCTAAGGGGAAAAAAAAGGTCATGAAGAACCTAGAGGTAAGACGGGAATAAAGGCACAGACCTACTACAGAATGGACTTGAGGATATGGGGAGGGGGAAGGGTAAGCTGGGACAAAGTGAGAGAGTGGCATGGACATATATACACTACCAAATGTAAAATAGATAGCCAGTGGGAAGCAGCCGCATAGCACAGGGAGATCAGCTCGGTGCTTTGTGACCTCCTAGAGGGGTGGGATAGGGAGGGTAGGAGGGAGGGATATGGAAGAGGGAAGAGATATGGGAACATATGTATATGTATAACTGATTCACTTTGTTATAAAGCAGAAACTAACACACCATTGTAAAGCAATTATACTCCAATAAAGATGTTAAAAAAATGCTATTTGCCATAAAACTCATTAGTCTTTTGTGCACAGCGCTGTGATTTTGTAATAGTTTTGTCACCTTTATATTTCTGATTTCCCAGCAGCACTATCTCACCTTCTGATGCCCCCTAGAAATATCCTACCTTATTAAGTTTCTAAAGAATGCTTGTGTACATAATGATTTATTATTTATAAAAGCCCCGTGGAACAGACACAGCAGGTACTACTCATACTTCATATGAAGCAGCTGAAAGTCAGTTTAAGTGCTCAAGAGCACGTAACTAAAGTCTGGAACTACGACTAAAACACTAGTTCTTTGATTACCTACTCCAGTGTTTTTTTTTTCCCCCCGTTACCATAATAATCTAGAATAATAGCTTTCTACTTTTTTGGTAACATTTCCAGTCATCCTACAATGACCTTTTTCAAATGTCCCTGTATTTTAGCAGGCAGTCATGCTCGCATACCCAGGTGGTTGACCTCAGTGTGGACACAACCTCAGTTTTCCGTGGATGTGGGGCAGTGGCCCTCCATTGCTAATCGGTGGTGGGAAGAGCTCTAGATTTTTTTTCACTCCAGAGAAGTGACTCATCTTTTCAGGGTAAAAAGATGGAAATTTTTATAAGTATTTTATATTTGATTTATCTTTGCAATATTGATATCTTCCTGGTCCAAAAGAACTTCAGTAGATTCTGGAGACACAAATACCCTTCAGGATGGAAAGTACCTCAGAACAACTCTAGACATATGGGAACTGCATTGTGCCATATATATATTACTCCATTTTCTCCTACATTCTTAAAAGCTGGCACCATTGGAAACAAGAGAACTTGCTGCATCAGCCCACACGATTCCCCAACATGTCCCTGCATTACAGGTGTGGTGAGGATGAGTCCAATCTTCACCACCTTGAGGCAGCTAAAACTGAGTCGACTTGTCTGGCACCCTTCATTACTAGTAAGTTGGCTTAGTTTTCCCCATCTTTGCTTTTTAATAAAAGTATTCTCGGTTATATATTTTGAAAAGTATCCTTCTGTGAAAACTAGGGCAGGAAATTTTGTCACTAAAAAAATTTACACACACACATGCACAGTTTTTTTTTCCACACACACAGCAAAAACAAGCATGAATGAAAGTATAAAGCTCTTAGGACCCTCTCATTGAAAAGGGCTATACACCGGAACGCTAAATGATTGTCCAATTCTGATGCTGGAGAAGGTCAAGAAAAATGTGATTCAGATATGTGGTTTTAGCATGCTTCATCATATTAAGATGCCACATAGGTAATTATTATGGCCTAAATATTTGTCTATAGTTAACAAAATTTGCAAGAAAAGGTGACAGAAATGAGTCTTAAAACATCCAGATGCAATTTGGTTTTAAATATGCTCTGCCATGTTAAAAAAAGAAACTAAATGGCCAGTTAATACAGCCATCTGACATGAGACATGAGAGGCCTGCATAGCAGTTAGTAATAAGGCCTGGTCATATTAGGCAGAAAAGGGAAGGTCTTTTGAAATAATAATTTCTTTGAAATGTGTTATGCTCCAGCCATACCGAAATTCTTTCATTTCCTTATATCATGTAATTTCTCACCTCCAGACTACTTCACATATGCTTTTTCCAATCCAGAAAAGTCATTTTCTCTCTCTTCACCTAACTTCTACTATACCTTCAGGTCTGTGCTTCCATGTCACTTCCTTTAGGAATTCCAGAAGGATGCCTGTTATTAGTTATTCATGTTGTATATTCCCAGAGTAATCTTCATTGTCTCTTATCAGAGCCCTTAAAGTTATTATAAATTATTCTTCTGCTAGACATAAGCTCAATTCAAGGATTATTTTGATTTCCCAGTGCCTCCTGACAGGGAGTAGTACACAATGGGCATTCAATAAGTGGTGATAAGTGCTCAGAAAAAAATATTAAAATAGATTTGGAGATAAACTGGATTGAAAGTATAAATGTTAAGATTTAGAATTATTATTGGTCTTTGTCTCAAGCTCAGGGCTATACACCTTAACCTTATCTTCCTTCTCAGTTTCAAGCGCCAGCTTTCATGTTAAGGTTTAAGAATGAACACTTTGATTGAATTCTCTGAGTTATAGAAATTATCCATCTCTCTTGAGGTGGTAGGGTAAGAAAAAACTAATCTGCACCTACCTTCAGTGTTTAAATTCATCTACAGAACACCATAACGGTGGAAGGAAAACTGGAATTATTCACTGATAACAGGAATGTGCAAGTTGAAAATCTAAAAAAACTTCAAACTATTAGAATTAATAAAGAAATTCTGTAAGTTCACTGGATGTGTAAAAAACACTTGTATTTCCATGTAAATACAACGTTAGCTTTTTAGTTTCTAGTGAAACATTAGTTTAACATTAGTTTCATGATTGTAAACAGATTGGAAGATTCAATATTACTATCATGTCATCTCTCCCCTAATCCACCTACAGAATAATTTCAGTATTAATAAAAATCCCAGCATTTGTGTGTGCGTGTGTATGTGTATGTGTGTGTATGTTGACAAATTGATTTCAAAACCTATATGGAAATGCAGAGGCCTAAGAAAAGCCAAGACAATCTTGAAGAAGAAAAAGTTGGAGGATTTACACTACCATACATAAAGACACATTTCAAAGCTATAGACATTAAGATAGATTGGTACTGGGGCAAACAAAGACTAATAGACCAATAGAACAGAAAAGAAACCAAGCCACACATATATGGTTGCCTGATATTTAGCAAAGGTACCATTGCCATTGGGTGAGGACATGAGGGTTATCAGTAGACTAGATAAATAGTTTGTGGTTTACCGTATTCAGATAATGAGATACTACATGGCAATGTAGAAGTGTGGAATTCTACTCCTCACAATAACATGAATGAATCTCGCAGACAAAATGTTGAATGCAGGCATCTACATGAGGGTCAAGAACAGGAAACCTGATCTTTGGTAATAGAAGACAAATATTGGTTAGTTTTGTGGAGTTTATTGACTGGAAGGGACTTGAACAACTCTTCCAGGGTACTTATAATGTGTATTTTTATCTGTATGATGGTTTCATGGGTGGAATACATATGCAAAAATCCATCAAGCTGAACAATTAAAATTTATGCACTTTATATATGCTATGCCTCAGTTTACAAAAGGAGTCAAACATTAAGAGAAGCTTGCAAAAAAAAAAAAAAAACTTTTAAGGAGTTTTAAGAAGAGGAGAATGACCAACAGAGATGGGGGTGGGGGAGGGGACCTGAAGAATCTATTTGATTCAGCACCAAAGAGGCCCTTGATGAGACCTTCCTGTAAAGTGGGAAACCTGAGTCCAGTTTTCAATGATTCAAGTTGTGAATGGAAGAAAGAACTACAAAAAATTATAGTACATTAATCCTTGCTATCCAGGCAGGGAAAGAAAGAGGATGGCAGCTCGAAAGGGCTGTAGGGTAAGAGAAGAGTGTTTCATTCTGAATAAAAATAGGCTTTGTATTATTCCTTAATATCCATAAAAACTATTTTTAGTCCATATAAATCTAACTGGATCTCAAGTGTTAAATTCAACAAAGAAATTTTTCTCCTCTGCTTTTTTGATCAGAAGAAAGAGTGTACACTTCCAACAGAGTTTGGAAAATTACATACCAAAATTTGAATTATTCAACTTTTTATTAAAAATTGCCCACCTATAAAAGAGTTTGCTTAAATATATCTAACTAAGGGAGAGTTTACAAAATTAATTACTCTGAAAATGCATACCAAAATATAGCCCTTAAGTCAATAATTATTTTATCTTCTCTGTGTCAATCCATGTGAAGTGTGCAGGCTGATAATTGCTGAGTGATAACTACACTTTTTACTGTTCCATGAATGTTTAATACTGTTACATATATTTTAGTATTTCTTCCCTCCAAGTCCCTCTTTTCTGTAAACTTACTAGTGATAAAAAGAGGAGATGAGTTACTTTTATTACAGATTCTACCTTATTTGAAACACACTAAGTTCATATGATTTTCATAAAAAATCCAAGGCTTTTCATAGAGTTTTATACTTTACTAGCAACATCAGTAATACTCATGCACAAAAGTATGTCTGCCCCCTCCCAGAAGAATATATAAACAGTAAATGACTTACTATAATGTGCTGATAAGGATCTATAAATGACATGTTGATTTCAATTACAGGAAATCTCTTCACACTTCAAAAGTCTTCTCTGGCACTCTAGCTTCTTTAAAACCTACAAAATAAACAATCCTTATTGTTAAGCCTTCTCTTGGATGTATTCCCAAGATTTAGATGATAATGGGTGTGAACCTTAGGAAGTAAAACTCTACCAAAGGAGCCCAGTTAGATTGAGCTCGTTAATTGTTTATATGCATGGGTATACTCACATAATTTAGGAAAGGATAAACATATTCTGATAGCACTTCTTAATTTCCATATTTCTTTGTTCAAATTTATTCTGTGAGTAATTACTGGGAAACTCCAGGAATTTTTTTTTTTTGCATTTGCCAAGTATTTCATGAGAAATATATTGAAATTACAGAAAATTAAAATTGTTTTTGTACTATTTATAATTTAAAAACCACATGCTACTGTTTGTTTTCTTAACTGGATCAGTATTACACAAATTCACAATAAAAAAGGAACATTTTTCACTTTAGCTATTTGTTAAGAATTTAAAAAACATATCATGTTAAATTTCAATTTTAATGCTGATGTTTTAAAAGAAATGTTTGTTCATTCTGAAGTACCAGTTTAACTTGAAAGCAGCTAAATGAAATATTAAACAATTAGAAACAGTGCTGTACAAAATGATGGAAACAAGCAAAAAGTGGAATTAGAGAATAACCGGAGACCTGATCTCTGGAAAGGAGCTAACTATAGAAGGTGAGGCGGAATGAATTTAGAATATAGTGTTCGAGGCGGGCAATTTGAGGAACTGAGAGAAGACAAGTGGCTGGTGAATGGTGAGCAAGAGTGAAAATGGCTTATGATGAGTTTGGAAATAATAGTCATGGACAGATCATGTAGAGCCTTGTAGGCAACTGTTTACTAGATATAGCTCACCCATTCTCCAGGACACAGCTTAAATGCCACCTCGACAGAGAAGCCTTCCATGACCTTCAGAATACGTTTGGTCTGACTGTTACTGGTTCCATTTATACCTTGTACTTCTCTTTCAAGCCTTTCATTCCACTTATACAATGTCTGTCTTTCCTGAGATAATTAAAGATGCATAAATTCGGTGACCACATTTATCTTGTTCATAGAGTTATCCATCCCTACTGCCTAGCACTATGCCTAAAAATATAGTAGGTTCAGGATAAATATTTGTTGGATAGATGGGTGGATGAATGGATGGATATTACATTATGTCAGGTTTATACATGAAGGAAATTCACAGACTAGCACTGACACTCTCTTTTGATGTCTCTCTTTTTCATTCCTAACTATCCTTAACGTCAAAGGATGTTAAACATCACTCTCTAATTAAAAGAAAAAAAAGCAGAATAAGTGAAATTCCAGAAGGTGTAAGACTAGTACTCAAAGTGTTTAGAGGAAATTTGTTACTGGCGCCCAAAGTTTGGTGTCAGCAACTTTATTTCCACTTCTCATTTCTAGCAACTCCATTCATAACCCCTGTGTTTACCACCCAACTATTCACCACTACTATTGTCACTACCATATCCTGCATCAAGACCTGGATAGAGGCTCTTTATATATTAAAGCCAAAAGTAGGAAGCATGTGTACAACAGCTAACTGCCCAGGTCTATTAGGTTAGAAACTACAAGGCAAATAGATATTTAAAAACATCGCTCATGGCACTTACTCCTAGAGCAACATCCTTTTGTTCTTTAAATCCATTCAGGGGTATCTCTTTTCCTACCTTACTAAGCTTAAAAATAAAAACAAGAATGGAAAATAACTGAGCTGACACAGAGTCTGAACGTTGTAGGGGAAGACTCCATAGAACAAGCTGAGGAAAGTCACTAAAACAAACAAATAAACAGCAACAGTAACCTTCCCAGAGAAAGGATCAGAATCCATGAGTTGCTATAATATATAATCTAAAATACCCAGTTTTCAGCAACAACAACCACTAAAAACAAAAAAGAAAAATAGGAAATTGTGACCTTGTGAGCCACACACAGGAAAAATAGCAGTCAATAATAACTATCTCTGAAGGGCCCCAGATTATGAACTTAAGAAATATTTCACAGCATCTGTTATACGTTCACAGAATTAAAGGAAAGCATGAATTAAAGGAAAGTATGATGCAATAACATATCAAATAGAAAATAGCAATAAAGAAATATAGACATTAGAAAAAATAACCAAATGGAAAATCTGGAGTTAAAACATAACTGAGGACTTCCCTGGTGGCACAGTGGTTAAGAATCTGCCTGCCAATGCAGGAGACACAGGTTTGAGCCTTGGTTGGGGAAGATCCCACATGCCGCGGAGCAACTAAGCCCATGCACCACAACTACTAAGCCTGCGCTCTAGAGCCCATGAGCCACAACTACTGAGCCCGTGTACTACAACTACCGAAGCCCATGCGCTTAGAACCTGTGCTCCGCAACAAGAGAAGCCACCACAATGAGAAGCCCGCGCACCGCAATGAAGAGTAGCCGCCACTTGCCGCAACGAGAGAAAGCTTGCATGCAGCAACGAAGACCCAACACAGCCAAAAAAAAATAATAATAATTAATTAATTTTAAAAATAACTGAAAAATTTACTAGAGAGGATAAACAGATGTGAGCTTGTAGAAGAATCAATGAATTGAAAGGTGCCTCAATAGAGATTATTCAATCTGAAGAACAGAAAAATAAAATTAAAATAATGAAGAAAAATGAACAAAGCCTCAAAGACTGGGGACAACATCAACTATACTAATGTATATGCAAGTGGAATCTCAGAAGGGAGAGCAAAAAAGGAAAGAAAAAATACTTGAAGAAATAATGGCTGAAAATTTCCCAAATTTGATTAAAAACTTGTTGAAAAGCTCAACCAATTCCAAGTGGGAAAAATACAAAGAGATCCAAACCTAGACATATTCTATCTGTTGAGTTCTATCTGTTGAGTATCCAAGACAAAAATAAAATAAAATCTTGGAAGTTACAGAAGAGAAAAGGTTCATCATGTACAAGGAAACCAAAATAAGATTAATAGATGACTTCTCATCAATGGAGATTGAAGGCAATTGGATGACATATTCAAAGTGCTGAAAGAATAAAACTGTCAACCAAGGATACTATATCCAATAAAATTATCCATCAAGAAAAGAAGAAAAAAAAAAGACATTCCCACATCAATACAGATTGAGATAATTTTTTTTGTTAGGAGATATGCATTACAAGAAATAGTGGAAAACGTTCAGGTTGAAAGGAAGTGACACCAGATAGTAACTCAAATCCACACAAAGAAATAGAGAGCACTGATAAAGGTAAGTATATAGAAAATTTTAAATGATGGTATAAATACATATATTTTTCTCCTCTCTTAACTGATTTAGAAGTCAATTACATAAAATAATAATAATAAAATTGTGTTGTTGGACTTAAAGACGTAATATATATGAAAATAATAGTACAAAAGAGGGAAAGAAATTGGGGCTATAATGGAGTAAGGAAAGAACACAAGATGTTAATTGAATCCATAGGAAGAAAGAAATTGTAAATAAATACATCAATATAAAATATTTTATAAATACAATTTTTCTCTTCTTCTTAGTCTTCTTTAAAAGAAATGGAATATGTAAAGCAATAAATTACAATACTGTATTGCTGGGTTTACAACATATATAGAATTAATATATATGATAATAATAGCACAAAGGAGTGGGGAGGGATTGGAACTATAATAGAGCAAAGTTTCTATATTTTACTGGAATTAAGTTATTATTTGCATAAAGTAGATTGTAATAAATTAAGGTGCACCTAGAAATAAATCCTAGAGTAACCACTAAGAAAATCACTCAACAATATAGTTAAAACATCAACAAAGGAACTAAAATGGTCTGCTAGAATATACCAACTTAACAAAAGGAACAGAGGAACAAAAAACGAAATGAGATATATAGAAAACAGAAAGCAAAATGGTAGATGGAAATCCAACCATAACTATAATATAGTAGTCCCTTCTTATCTGCTATTTCCCTTTCCAAAGTTTCAGTTACCTGTGGTCAACTGAAGTCCAAAAATATTAAGTGGAAAATTACAGAAATAAATAATTCATAAGTTTAAAATTTTGTACTGTTCTGAGCAACGTGATGAAATCTCATAATATCCTGCTCCATTCTACCTTGAATATGAATCATCCCTTTGTCCAAAGTATTCTACCCATTAGCCACTTAGTAGCCATCCTGGTTATAAAATTGACTGTTGCAGTATCTCAGTGTTTGAATTCAAGTAACCCTTATTTCACTTAATAATGGTCCCAAAGCACAAGAGTAGTGATGCTGGCAATTCGGATATGCCAAAGAGAAACTGTAAAGTGCTTCCTATAAATGAAAAGGTGAATGTTCTCAACTTAAGGAAAGGAAAAAAATTGTATGCTGAGGGTGCTAGGATCTACAGTAAGAAGGAATCTTTTATCTGTGAAACTGTGAAGAAGAAAAAAGAAATCCATGCTAGTTTTGCTGTCACACCTCAAACTGCAAATGTTACTGCTACAGTGCAGATAGCTGCTTAGCTAAGATGGAAAAGGTATTAAATTTGTACCATAAAATACTTTGAGAGAGACCAAATTCATATAACTTTCATTACATATATTGCTGTAATTGTTCTATTTTATTATTAGTTATTGTTGGTAAACTTTTACTGTGCCTAATTTATAAATTAAACTTTATCATAGGTATGAATAAGAAAAAACATAATATATGTAGGATACAGCATACCTGAGATTTCAGGCATCCACCAGGAGTCTTGGAACATAACCACTGCAGATAACTATAATATTAAATGTGAATGAATTTTACCCTCCAATCAAAAGGCAGAGGTTGTCAGTCTCGATAAAATCTAATACATACAAAAGACTAATAAAATCCAAATAAGGTTTGTAGTTTAGTTAATATCATTCTACCAATGTCAGTTTCCTGGTTTTGATAATGAACTATGGCTATTCAAGATATTATATTTGGGAAATCTGGGTAAAGAATATATGGAAGGGTTTTTTTTGCAATTTTTTTTTGATGTGGACCATTTTTAAAAAGTCTTTATTAAATTTGTTACAATATTGCTTCTGTTTTGTGTTTTGGTTTTTTGGCTGTGAGGCATATGGAATCTCAGCTCACTGACCAGAGGTCAAACCCACACCCCCCACATTGGAAGGCAAAGTCTTAACTGGACCAGCAGGGAAGTTCCATATTTTTGCAATTTCTTACCTTAAATTATTTCAAAATAAAAAAATAGTTTAAAAGTCCAATACATGAGGATAGATGTAATTTATATGTACAATTTTCATTCCAAAGTTATGCTCAAAAGGAGTAACACAGGAGTTATATGGGAAAATTATTGGGTAAAGTTCACTTTCTTCAGAATAAAATCATTGGTCATTATTCATTATGACCAATGCCAATTCATTCATTGGCAAAATCATTATTGCCAGACAGTGACGACATTTTCAATTCCAGTTACAAATAGGCACCCATTCATCCTTTTTCCCCCTAAACTGTTAATAGTAACAGTAGATATTTTAGGTTTCTGTGAAATTAAGGCATTTCTGTCCACCTAGCCACATTAAATACCAGGAAAATATCTTCCCCCAAACAACTAGCTTAGCCTGGAAACATTATTGCAACTAATTTGCATAACCACTGTCATGAATGATGTATCATGAATGATATCATGAGTGAATACTCATAAAACAGCAGTTTGGGGTTTTTTTGTTTTTTATAACTAAGCTGAATAACCAGTCTTGGTGAGTATACAGTCTTTTAAGTCTGAAGCAAGAGATATGAAGCTCATAGTTTCTTTTATTTATTTATTTCTTTTTTTTTTCCTTGGCTGCCCTGTAATTAGAAACTTCCTGGACACTATTGAAAGGGAAATGCAGATACACTTTTCAACACACACTTGCCTGTGCAATGCAACTGTTGACTTTCAGTGAATGCTTCATATTGTGTGGTCTGTCCAAAACCCTGTTAGTCATGTTGTCAGGGCAAGATGGACTTCTCTGGGAAAGGTGAAAAACAAACAAACAACAACAAAAAAAATACAAAAAAACCCAAGACTAGAGTGTTTTGTCATTCTCTTTCCCCACCTAGAGTTACAGGACAACAGGAAAATAAGAGGTTATCACAAGTATACCACAGAGATATTGCAGGTTTGGTTCCAGACCACCACAATAAAGCAAATATCTCAATAAACCGAGTCACAAAAAGTTTTTGGTTTTCCAGTGCATATAAAAGTTATATTTACATTGTAATGTAGTCTACTGAGTGTGCAGTAGCATTGTATCCAAAAGAACAATGTACAAACCTTAATTTAAAATACTTTATGGCTAACCATCATCTCAGCCTTTAGTGAATAATAATCTTTTGCTGGTGGAGAGTCTGGCCTCGATGTTGATGGCTGCTGACTGATCAGGATGGTGGTTTCTGAAGGTTGGGGTGACTATGGCAATTTCTTTTTTGTGTGTGTAGCAATTTCTTAAAATGAGACAACGATGAAGTTTACTGCCTCAATTGACTCTTCCTTACAAGAAGAATTTCTCTGTGGCATGCAATGTTGTTTGAGAACATTTTACCCACAGTAGAACCTTTTTCAAAATTGGAGTCAAGGGACTTCCCTGGTGGTCCAGTGGTTAAGAATCAGCCTTCCAGTGCAGGGGACATGGGTTCGATCCCTGGTTGGGGAACTAAGATCCCACATGCTGAGGGGCCACCAAGCCCATGCACTGCAACTATGAAGCACACAGGTCACAACTAGAAAGCCCATGCACCACAACTACAGAGCCTGCATGCTGCAACTACTGAGCCTAAGTGCCACAACTAAGATCTGACACAGCCCCCTCCAAAAAATTAAATAAATAAATATTAAAACAAAACAAAATTTGAGTCAATCCTCTCAAACCCTGCTATTGCTTTATCAACTAAGTTTATGTAATGTTTTAAACTTTTTACTGGCATTTCAACAATCTTCACAGCATCTTCACCAGGAGTAGATTCGATCTCAAGAAACCACTTTCTTTGCTCATCCATAAGAAGCAACTCCTCATCCTTTCAAGTTTTATCATGAGATTGCTGAAATTCAGTCACATCTTCAGGCTCCACTTCTAATTCTAGTTCTCCTGTTATTTCCACCACATCTGCAGTTACTTCCTCCACTGAAATCTTGAACTCCTAAAAGTCATCCATGAAGGTTAGAATCAACTTCTTATAAACTTCCTTTAATGTTGATATTGTGACCTCTTCCCATGAATCACAAATGTTCTTCATGGAATCTAGAATGGTGAATCCATTCCAGAAAGTTTTCCATTGCCTTTGCCCAGATCCATCAGAGGAATCACTATCTATGGCAGCTATAGCCTTACAAAAATGTATACTTCTTAAAGAATAAGACTTGAAAGTCAAATGAATTGATGTTGTGTCAACAGGCATAAAAACAACATTAATTTCATTGTACATCTCTGTCAGAGCTCTTGGGTGACCAGGTGCATTGTCAGTGAGCAGTAGTAATATTTTGAAAGGCATCCTTTATTTGAGAAGTAGGTCTCAACAGTAGACTTAAAAAATTCAGTAAATCATGTTCTAAACAGATATGCTGTCACCCAGGCTTTGTGTTTCCATTTATAGAGTATAGGCAGAGTAGATTCAGCATAATTCTTAAGGGCCCTGAGATTTTCAGAATGGTAAGTGAGCACTGGCTTCAACTTAAAGTTGCCAGATGCATTAGCCCCTAACAATAAAATCAGCCTATCCTTTGAAACTTTGAAGCCAGGCATTGACTTCTCCTCTCTAGCTATGAAAATCCTAGATGGCATCTTCCTCCATTAGAATGTTGTTTCATCTCCATTGAAAATCAGTTGTTTGGTGTAGCCACCTTCATTAATGATCTCAGCTAGATCCTCTGGATAACTTGCTGCAGCTTCTACATCAGCATTTGCTGCTTCATCTTGCACTTTGACGTTTTAGAGATGGCTTCCTTCCTGAAACCTCATGAAACAACCTCTGCTAGACTCAAACTTTTCTTCTGCAGCTTCCTCACTTCTCTCAGTCTTCATAGAATTGAAGAGAGTTAGAGCCTTGCTCAGGATTAGGGTTTGGTTGAAGGAAATGTGGCTGGTTGGATCTTCTATCCATTCCACTAAAACTTTCTCCATATCAGCAATAAGGCTGTTTCACTTTCTTATCATTCATGTGTTCACTAGAGTAGCATTTTAATTTCCTCAAGAACTTTTCCTTTGCATTTACAACTTAGCTAACTGTTTGGTACAAGAGGCCTAGCTTTTGACTGATCTCAACTTTCAACATGCCTTCCTCACTAAGTTTAAACTTATTTCTAGTTTTTGATTTAAAATGAGAGACACATGAGTTTTCCTTTCATCTGAACACTTAAAGACCATTGTAGGGTTATTAATTGGCCTAATTTCAATATCGTTGTGTCTTAGGGAATAGGAAGGCCTGAAGAGAGGGAGATAGATGGGGAACAGATCATGGATGGAGCATCAGAACACACACAACATTGACCAGTTAAGTTTGCTGTCTTATATGGGTGCAGTTCATGGAGCCCCAAAACAATTATGATTGTTTCTTTATCTATAAAATAGGGGAAATTGTCCCCACACCTCACAGAGGCAGTGGGAGGATGAAATGAGAAAAAGTATGTCAATCATTAAGCATAGTACCTAGTGAGTCATAAATATACAAAATTAACATTTGTTATTGTTTTTTAGGAAACTGATGCTTTCCCCCAAATTCCTGAGACTTATTTGGTTCTATGGAGATTTCTAAGAAATTCAAGTAGGCAAATTTGTTGAGCACATTTTATAAAGACTGTGTACTTTATCATACTCAACAATGAGTTTTAATAGAGATTAAAAAGTCCTGCTGTTTCTGATCCATTAAATTATATATATATATATATATATATATATATATATATACACATACATATATGTGTGTGTGTGTGTGTGTGTGTATATATATATATATATATATATATATATATATATGGCTCTGATTTATCTGCTTCAAAATTCAAAGCTTTCTCCATTATTCTGGATATAAAAGGATGTTCTAAAAGCGTGGAGGCATGAAGTGCATTATTGTTTCCATCATCTTCATTCATATATACCAAGGCATTACTAAAGTTACTAGGGCATTAATAAAGTTTTAAATTCTTAAATTATATTGCTGTTGGTTTTTTAAAACCTAGGCTAAGCAAAGGGTTTGATATCATCCACAGGTTCAGAGGAATGAAGAAACAATAAGAATTAAGTACATGAGCTGCTTTATATTAGAACTCTTAGGCTGTACCCTAAGTTTAATACAGAAAACCTGTTAAGAGAACTGCCCTGTTCCCAAGGAAATAGACAAGCATGCCACCAGATACAAAGGCACAGATTAATGAACTGGGTCTATTTCTCAAGCCAGGAACCCAAGAGTATGGTACATGCCTCTCAGGTCCCCCAGTGAGATGCCTGGTCCCTCACTGATGTCCATCCACACTATTCCTTATGAATTGAATTTTTCCACTCTGCTTTTATTCCTAGGCCACTGACACTGCTCCTTCATCTCTCAAATTTGTATTATTGAAAGCTCATTATTTAACCTGGCAAATATATATGGAATATCTACTGGAGTTTCAGAGCAGAGAAAGATTCAACAGGTTTCAAATAAACAAGGCTTGCTAGAAAAGGCAAATACCTGAGCTGATATTTGAAACCACAAAAGGGCCTAGATGTCTAGAAATGGGGGTAGAAACATGTGCTCTAGGAAAAGGCCATGAACAGCAAGCTGCAGGCACAGTGGAGATGCCCCATCCCATCTCAGGCTCTCACCGGTGCCACCCCGCCACCCAAAACCCTCCTTACTTCTCTCCCACATACCTTTTATTTTTTGGCCGTGCTGCGTGCGACCTGTGGGATTTTAGTTCCTGGACCAGGAATCGAACCCAGGTCTTGGCAGTGAAAGCACAGAGTCCTAACCAGTGGACCACCAGGGAACTCCCTCCCCCACACACCTTCTGTGCAGGATAGTCTCTTCCTGTCTTTCAGGATTCTGTATAAACTCACTCTCTGAAGTAAACCATCTCTTTATCTACATGGTTAGGACTCTTGTATTTCTCCTTGGTATCTCCTACCACAGAGTTATGTACTCTATCACCATTATTTAGAGGGTATGTCTCCTCTAGCTGTGAACAACAAGAAGGAAGTTCTGTCTCCTTCTCCCTGTATTCTTGTTGGGCCCCGAGTGATCACCTAATTACTATTTACTAAAGGATGAATCAACAAACTTGGAATTTATATGGATTACTGGGGAAAACTGATTAGACCATAGATGAGGTTTTGGGTTGAGAAATAATCAAGGGGAAGTAGAGCGTAATTATAGAACCTGGAATGACAAGCTGGAAGATATCTCAGCAATTACTAATCTGAATGCTTAATTTCAAAAGTTCACATTATGCATTTCCCAGATGCCAGTGTTATTGTGCTAAGTGATTTATGTACGCCATCTTGTTTTGTCTTCGTAATAAGAGAGGGATTATTATTGCCATTTTAGAGATAAAGCATGAGTGATTTGTCTAAAAATCACTGAGAACTCAAACTGAGGCAGATGGTCCCCCTTACTCACACTTTACAAGGAATATTGTCTCCCAGAAAGACTAAGCAATGTTCCTCAGGTCATCTGGGTGACAAATGTTGAGTTGGCCCTAGAATCCTGACCCTCTGACTCATACTAGATTTTCTTTCTACATCATTCAGCCATTCTACAAAAGCCTCTAAAGGACAGGAAGAGAGAGGGGACAGGGTGGAAGTGACACTTTGTATTAGTTTGCCAGGGCTACTATAATTAAACACCACAACCTACATGGCTTAAACAACAGAAACATTTTCTGACAGTTCTAGAGGCCAGAAGGCTAAGATCAAAGTGTCCGGCAGGTTTGGTTTCTTCTGAGGCCTTTCCTCCTGGCTTGAAGATGCTATCTTCTCCCTGAATCCTCACATGGTCTTTCCTCTGTACCCATGCTCCCCTAGTGTCCTTAGGGTGTCCAAATTTCCTCTTGTTATAATCACACCAGTCAACTGGATGAGGGCCCATCCTAAGGGCCTCATTTTAACTCAATCACCTCTTTAAAGGCCTGATCTCCAAATACAGTCACATTCTCAGGGACTGGGGGGTTAGGACTTTAATATATGAATGGGGAGGGGCACAATTCAGTCTATAGCACAGTTCAATAATATAAATATAACAGTTAAACAAAGATGCATACAGTTGTTAATGGAGAAAGGTGGCATTTGAGGAGGGAGGGGCAACCAGCCAGAGGAGTCCAGATATCATACAACAAGCACCTAAACTAGGATTGTGAGGAGATAAAGAAGAGAGAGCACAGCATTATTTAGATGGACCAGCCTCCCTCATCTTCATCTGGTTATTTTGAAAGTGCACACAAACACACACACACACACACACACACAGACTACATAAATGAAACACAACGCATAATGTAATTTGTTTTACCACTTCACAATTGGGAAGTACAAATCCAGATAAACCTGACTATTTTAAGGGCCAGAAAACTGGCTGGCCCAGTTTCACACGCTGCATTACAGACAAAGCAAGAATGTCTCCTCACTCTAGAGCCAGTTTTCTGGTTTTCTTTCTCTGACCTTCCAGTTTGCTGTTATTTTCCATCGTTTCACCTCTTCAGTGGCCAAAAACAAGCAGCCACTCTGGCTGTATTTTAAGGTCAGAAAATTTTGGAATTGGAAGAAACAGTCATAATCACCACCTAGACAGACCTTGTGCAAATTTGTAAGCTGAGGTCTAAAGATATAAACAAACCTAGAGAATTCACCCAGTTAGGGAAACAGCTGAACTCGTCTCGCCACTCTCAATCAGGTGCCCTTTCTTTACACCCTCTCCTCTCCCCACCGCCATCCCCAACCAACATACTCAGGCTAAAAAGGGAATTTAGCCAAAATTAAAAGAGCATTTGTATACAATTTAGTTTGACCAATATTTTAAATGGCCAAGTTATTGTCTGGTGGTGTGATGGTAGGCTCAAGATATCTGAATCTGAAGGAAAATGAAGGAAATGAACAACTGAATTTCTCTCTGTGATTGGTCAAATAAAGCTTAAAAAGAGCCATTTTCATCTTTTAGATTTTTCTAGATGTGAATCATAGTTATAAGATGTTGACTTACAAATGCAACATGGATTGTTTTTTAAAATTCCTCTTCCCACACAGACCACTAAGGAATAATACCACATTGACAAGTGTTTACTATGTTCATTTTCAGAAAATGGAAAATGTTTTACCTTCTACTTAAAAGAAACTGATACTGGAGAGGTATCAGTGTTAACGCTTTTGAAATATACCTAACAATGTGGCACAAAATGCCAGGAAAAGGAATGGGCTTTGAAAAGTGCATTTACTTCTACAACTTTCTCTCTCCAGACCAGATGGTTTGCAAATATGCTCCCCTAGGGAGTATTTGTGTTTTGTTGAGGGTTCCACTCCCTCCTTAATTGCTGCCTCTTTTTATGACGTACCCAAGATTGCCACAGCAGGGAAGGCCGTATCTTTTTCTAAAGAAAACAGTCCAGGGAAAACCCCCAGGAAAACCGTCATGCTGGCTTAAATGTTTCATGAGAGCCATTTTATTACTGGATGAATTATAACATTTTGAAGTTGTTTTACTTCTCAACTAACACGATAACTATTTCAAGCAGCCCATGAGGTTGATCTTGTAATTAAAATATGGATGTTGACTATGATCTTGAAGTGGAAAAAAATGACAGAAAAAAATAGCAGGAGTTGTGGAAGATCAGAGGCACTGTACACCCACCCATCTCATGGGTTACTGGGAAGTTAAACCACTAACCACCACACGAGCATTCTACAAGTCCTGGATTGTGTAATGTACAGTAGGAATTCAAGTTCATCATTCTTTTTTCAGGTTGTAAGAACTTTTAGAAATGTGCTTCTAGACACTGTGAATGGCAATTCACTTTTGAAATAAACAGGAAATTCAATCTTTTGCAGGATTAAGAACTCTGTACATAGAAAGTACACATTTGAGGGGAAATTCTCAGGAGTTCTTAATATGCTTTATGCCTTGGATCCCTTTGGCAGTCTGGTGAAGCCTACAGACCCCATGATATAGTCTGACACTATAAAGTTCTTAAAATAAAAACTCTGGATTACAAAGGAAACCAATTATATTGAAATACATGGAATCTATGCAGCATAGTAGACCTCTTAAATGGTCTCAATGTATGCATTGAAGGGTTTTCTCTCTCTACTTCTGTGGAGTACATCTATGCAAGTCTAAAGTTCAATGTAAAATTTTTTAAGACAGAAGAACTTTCAGTACTATAAAGGGTAAAGCAATAGAAAACTAAGTTATTTTTGTACTCTGCTAGCACCATAATAAACATGTAAGCCCAACCTGAATATTTAGGTGTTACATATAATAAACACAGGTTGAAATGAACTAGAAATACTCATTTGCTCCAAATTGTGAAATATACATTTCCTCAACCTTTGATCAACAATGGAGAACAGTGCCAAGGATATTAATAAAATCTGTAAGAATGTTTCAGTTGAACTTCTGCTGATGAGATATAATGCCTCAATGGGTTTTGTAAAAATATGAAATTAACAAAAGCAATGTTACATGCTCCCCTTCATTTTGGACAGGGAGAAGTTCGATAACTATATCTATACCACAGCTTAAGGACATATGGGTAGAACCAGGAATAAAGTGTAGGATGACTTTCCAACACATGACAGACATGTCTTATTGAGGTAGGGAGGGAATGAGGACAAAGAGGCATCTCCTGAGTGCCAAGCAGTGCATCTGGGAAACACCTGAGCCAGAAGCAAACTCAAGTGCATCTCTCCTCCCCACCTCCCTGCCCAGCCTGACCCACACAGACTCACTGCTTCCATTCACGGAAGCACCTGGCCATCAACAGTGTAAAACTAAAGCACTTCAATAGAAGGAGTTATGAGAAATGGCTAATGAATTAAAAATTTATTAAAAGAAGATTTTTTTAAACTTCAAGGAAATACGAGAGTCAGTATTTCAATGAAATTGTTTTAGTTCTTAAAAAACAGATCAGTTTGATTATGGTGATTATGATAACCAGCTGTTCTCTAAAACTCTAAAGATTGAAAAAAAAAGAAGGAAATGACTTTTAGTTGCAAAATGAAAGATTTTTGTCAGGTTGAAGAAAGAACATCCTGCTAACAGAGCTGTAAAAGAATGACCCTCGGGCTTCCCTGGTGGCGCAGTGGTTGAGAGTCCACCTGCCGATGCAGGGGACACGGGTTCGTGCCCCAGTCCTGGAAGATCCCACATGCCGCGGAGCAGCTGGGCCTGTGAGCCATGGCCGCTGAGCCTGCGCGTCCGGAGCCTGTGCTCCACAATGGGAGAGGCCACAACAGTGAGAGGCCCGCGTACCGCAAAAAAAAAAAAAAAAAAAGAAAGACCCTCTTTTTCGATGGTCAATTATTACTACTGAATGTTTCAGCCCTCTTTACATTGCAGAGTTGTAATGGTTCCAAGTCTACAAAGCACTGTCTTTCAGGGAGCACCAAGGTGGCCTTAGTGCAGGAGTAAAGTAGGCAAAGTTGAGGGGTAAGATATAAACTCTACACAGGAACTTAGCTAGATATCCAAGAAAGGCGGGCAAGGCCACGGTTAAACATTCAGAACTGAAAACAATTCTAGCAACTAGGAAGGAAACGGAGCCTAGCATGATGGCTCCTAGAACAGGTAAAGGCATTGAGATTCGCTGAAGTGTAGAACTGGGCCTAGCAGTTGGCTAGGCAAGGAAACCAAGAGTTTGAAAGGAACAAAGACTGAATCCCTGCCGACTAAATGCTGGAAATCAAGCCAATTTGTGACTGTTCCTTACTAGTTAATAATTACCCTACATAAATAGATCTGTATTCTACAAGTTCATGAATTTCTACGCATTTTTGTTTTAGGTGTTTTGTTTTGTTTGCTTAGTGTATTGGTTGTTCATTTTAAGGATTTCCAGATTTTCTTTCTTTAAAAACTCACACTCAAAAACAAAAACAAACAAACAAAAAAACCCACTCTAGCAAAACTCAGCCCTTCTGGCTTCTCTGGGTTTGCTCCTAGCATTTAAACATAGCTAGAGAAAAACGACCTAACCTGGCAGACTGGTTTTTAATCTTAGGTTTACATTCTCAGAACTCAAAGAGGCTCTCCCCACTACACAACGCCTTTCTAAGTTCTTCTGGTGCCCTTGAAGTCCCATGCTAGAAAGACTTTCCTCTCCCCCTCAAGTCTCTCGCCTCACCTCACCCTCACTATTGGCTGTGACCTCATCTCCCTTCACTGAGAAAACAGAAGGCACCAGGGGGAAGTTCTCATTTTCCCACCAGCAAATCTGCAAACTCCTCTGCCCAGGCACTTGGGTTCTCCTTCTCCCTGTCATGAAGGAGGCAGAGTTCCTCCTTTTGTTGCGGACCTAGCCCCACACGTGGCTCTCTAGAGGCAAAATCCCTCTATCTTCTTCAAGTACTTCCCTCTGACGGCCATGCCTTTCTTTTCTGAATAATCAACCTTTACCTTCTACTGGAAAATCTGATTGGCTAGCTTTGTTACAGTCTCCCATAACTCCATATTCCTTTTCCCTCCATGTCTCCATTTTTATGCTGGGTTTACTGACAGATTTCTCTAAAGGGCCATTTGTTCCCACTGTACCTATCCATGTCCTCAGAGTCCTCCACTCCTATCCCTTCTGCCATCTCACTGAGTCCCCACCACTCCACTGGAACTGCTCTTATCAAGACCACTAATGAGGGACTTCCCTGGTGGTCCAGTGGTTAAGACTCCATGCTCCCAATGCAGGGGGCTCAGGTTCGATTCCTGGTCAGGGAACTAGATTCCGCATGCCGCAACTAAGACCTGGCACAGCCAAATAAATAAATATTTAAAAATTAAAAAAAAGACCACTAATGACCTCCAAGTTTTCAAATATGGTCGTCACTTTCCTATCCTCTGTTTCTCTGGAAGCACTTTCCCTCTTTTGTTCCCATGACATCATCCTAACTACTGGTTTTCCATCTGATATCTTGGTTGTTCCTTTCCAGGCTCATTTACAAATGCTGTTCTCTGCCTGGAGCCCCCATCTGAGCCACACTACCCTCACTCTAGGCACCTCCCACACCTGGCTTCTCATCCCTCACATCTCGGCTTAAATTTTACCTCGCAGGGAAACCTTTCCATCCTTCACCTCCCCAGGTTAGCCTGTACTATTAAAGTCCATTTGCTTCTTTTATTATTTGTTTATTATTTGCTTAATTATCATCTCTCTCCTCCAAGAGGGAATGAACTCTTTATTCACCCATGTATGCCCTAAATGTAGGACAGTGCCTAGCATGTAGTTCGTATTAATTAAAACATACTGAACTGGTGAAGGAATACATGCACAGCCCAGTGATCAAAAATTCCTGGATTATATTAGCATCTGCCTTTTTTTTTTCTTGACCCAACAGGTAAAATTCTTAAGTGAAAAAGAGAGTACAGACTATCTAAATTGCTTCTAATACCTCTTCCTTTTCTAAGTATTTTAAAAGGTACATTTTTCCTACTCTTTTCCTAGGCATGCTACATATATTCATGAAATAGTATCTAGAAATTCTTTTCTTCACAGAAAATTGTAATTCATACAAGAATGTTCTTTTCATTGTGACAATAGCTCATAAGGTATTAATCAACCAAGCCAACTTGTCAATTTAACACATAATTTAAGCAGATAGTAAAATTTTCTGCAAACACTGAATGAGTTTCACAAAACTGATTCTTTTATTGCTTTTCATTGACAACAGAGGGATCATCAGTGATAAGGATAAGAAAAAAAATATCTCATATAAACATTGTGGACTTTTATATATTTTAAATATAAATCCCTGATTGTCACTACCTCAAAAAATAAGTACCAAGCAGCAGTTATAAGCAACCATCTTAATATTTTGCAACTAAATTTTTAATTAACTAAGAAATCTCTTTAAATTAGAATTTAAATTTGCTGTGAGAAATCGTCCGAAAATATGTTAATAGCATCTTCTACTAATCAATGATATAATGATACTTTGAAGTTATATTTGAACATGAATTCCCATTGTACACTGAAAGTAGTGATTTTGAAGACTATTCCATGACCTACAGAAATGCCGTAGTGCTACCTCTTTGAGATCTAAGTTCATGACCTCAACCGGTTTTAAACTCATCTGCCTCTTCTTCATGACAGTTAAATGGGAAGGAAGTTGATACCTGTTTGAGCTTTGTGGTAGATAATAACAAGGGACTGATGGATATTAAGATATCTTAATTATAGATGCCGGAATCTACACAGCATATCCTCATAACTGCATGCATCTTTAGATACTTTACCCCAGAGTACTTTTCTATAAATTCTTACTTAATTGCTCTAAATTAGTTTTCTTACTACTTTCATAATATTGCATCAACTACATGTAAACAGTCCACAAAATGGATTACCCTTTTGTTTCAAGTAATAACAAATGAGAGCCTGGGGACTTCCCTGGTGGTCCAGTGGTTAAGACTCCACACTTCCACTGCAGGGGGCACTGGTTCGATCCTTGGTTAGGGAATTAAGATCCTGCACGCCGCACAGCACGGCCAAAATAAATAAATTAATTAATTAATTAAAAGAAAAATAAGAGAGAGCCTGAAGAAAACTTAAAGACACCATTTTCCTGCCCCTAGACTAACCCAGGCAGACATTGTCTCTTCTACAATTACAGATCCAGGAATCCCACAAGAATACATACGGAGTCTAACACCCCAGTTTATTGCTGAGGTACTGCGCCCAACTTGCTTATCTACTTGCTTATGTAAGAGTATAAGGCAAATAGGAAGTGTGTCAATTTACTGACTTTGAAATTCAGAAGCCATTTGCTGACCTAATGTTTCTAGTGGTGAAGTTGCATCTAGCAGTCAAACATGACCTACTATGTATTATTTGTTATGAAGTTATACATATGTATAATAAGCCAACGTTATAACTAAAGTTGATTTTTACTACTGAAAAGGAATACCTGGTATACCATAAGCTACTGGGTTGTTCGGAAAGGTAAAATAATAATGATTTTTTTTCTACAAATGATAAATCCAAGGTCAGAGTAACCATTTTGATACAAATGCTTTATGCCAACCACCAGGATTAATGAGCCAAAAAGAACCATAGGCTCTGTAGGTTACACTCAGAATATTCTAAAAAAATGCTCTATTACCAAATGAAAGTAAAATCATTGGTAGAATTAGTGTTTCTTATACAACTCATAATACATCTCTTTTGTATTTTTGGATTAAACTTCATATACTTTATTGTCTTAAAGTGGCATATATCTTTATAAAATGCTAAATAGTTACAAAATAAGAAATTCTAAATCATATGCTACTTCTTCAATCATTCTTAAATTTGTGCAATTTCCTCTATTATGTCAATCAGTAATCCAGTTATAAGAGCAGAACAATTGAGTTAATATGGAAACGTGCATTAGGATGTGTACTTTCTGGTTCTTCCCCTATAATTTTTCTGATGTTAACAAATAGGAGGAGGTTGACAGTCTTTTTTTTTTTTTTTTTTTTTTTGCGGTATGCGGGCCTCTCACTGTTGTGGCCTCTCCCGTTGCGGAGCACAGGCTCCGGACGCGCAGGCTCAGCGGCCATGGCTCACGGGCCCAGCTGCTCCGCGGCATGTGGGATCTTCCCGGACCGGGGCACGAACCCGTGTCCCCTGCATCGGCAGGCGGACTCTCAACCACTGCGCCACCAGGGAAGCCCGGTTGACAGTCTTAAATAACACGCATCAAAACTGGAAATATAAACCAATCAATTAGTTAATTGAAGCATACAAAATGCATCAAAATGGAAATCATAAGACTCGGATATTAAATAAGCTATTTAACTTTCCAACAGAGATATATCTTTTCACATCTGCAAAATGTGAATATCTGCTCTGCTAACCTACATGGTTATTGTGGGAATAAAGTTCTTGAGCAATCTCTTTATAAACCACAAAATGCTATGCAAACGAAAGGTATTATTGTCCCTCTGATATTTTTCTCAAACTAGGTAATCAGAAAACAGATTGTAAATTAAATAATAAAATGAAAAACTAACCTGAGTGTTATAAATACATGAGTTTTTCGTACTATGGAATACTGAAATTACACATATTATAGATATTTGTTTTCTAATTCAAAACATACTGTTACCTAAAATACCTAAATTTCCCTATAGACTCCAGAAGTCAAGCAAATGAAGAGGAAGATTAAGGAAAAGGGAGCAGCTGATTTACAAGTGCATTCCCTTCCCTTTCCCTTTCCCTTCCAGGAAAATGAGTGCAACTTGATCTCTCAGCTCTTCATCTTTGACTCAGTGGTTACTAAACTCTGACCGGGATCACTTATAGGTGATTGCTGAGTTTCTCTAAAGCTATTTGAATTCATTCAATAAGTGATCAGACTGGTTGTGCAGTTCATAAATCTGCTTATGGCGAGCACTGAATTATCAATATTTAAGCTTATTTTATATTTGTATAGAGGAGAGATAAACTGTGTTTTCAAAGAATTGTTCTGAGGGTAGACTGAGAATCACAGAGAATCCAAAAAACTGAGAATCACAGAATGGCAAGAGTAGCAAAATTTGGGCACATCTCTTTTTCTCAGGCAAATAGTGGTATCAAAAAGCAGGAACAGGGCTTCCCTGGTGGCGCAGTGGTTGAGAGTCTGCCTGCCGATGCAGGGGACACGGGTTCGTGCCCCGGTCCGGGAAGATCCCACATGCCGCGGAGCGGCTGGGCCCGTGAGCCATGGCCACTGAGCCTGCGCATCCGGAGCCTGTGCTCCGCAACGGGAGAGACCACAACAGTGAGAGGCCCGCGTACCGCAAAAAAAAAAAAAGGCAGGAACAATATCTGCTCTATTTAATGTCTTCTCTGGAAAGAACCCCTGAACCAACCTTTTGGTTCTCCCAACTGTCACTGCCCTAGTTGCCAAGGAGTACAAGATGAATGGCCTAAAGCTTATATTCATTTTCTCTAAGTTGGTTCTTGACAAACATGGACACCATTTTTCTTACAAAACCTTTCAAAAGAATCATCCTGTAACCTTTAGACCTATCTCTAGCTCCATCTTCTTGCATTAAGCAAGCCTGGATGTTCCTAAAGCTGTGGGAGATTCTACAAGGGTTTTGGCCCTCTTCTCGGAAACCTATTCAAGCTCCCTGAATTTTGTAGAAGATGACAGACTGTGAGAATAAAAATGACTTGCTTTCATTTTTCTATGCATCTCACCCATTGTTAAAGCAAAGGTATCAGGAAACAATAAGAACAATCCTCTAAACTTGAAAAAAGCAATGTTTACAGAATTTCTATTTCCATTTCAAAATTTAGCCTTTCATGTTAAGGCCCCTAACACCTTTCAGAATTATTGAGGAACTCAAAGGGCCTTTGATTATGTGAGTTATATCCACTGATATTTACCATATTAGAAATTAAAACTGAAAAAACATTTAAAAATCACGTTGAAAGATGCAATGCGTAAACATAGGCATACAAGTGTCCACCATGAAAATTGTTCAACCTTATTCCTGAAAAAAAATGCAAATATAAACAAGATACCATTTTCATATAACAATTGTCTCAGTTTTTGGATTTGTTGTTGTTTGTTCTGTTTGAGTGATAACACAATGTTGGCTTAGGGAAATTCTACACTCTTATACTACTGATAAATGGATCCAATCTTTCTCAAGAGCAAAATGGCAAAAATAATAACTAGTACTCTACAATATTTTGCTAAATGCTTTTTAAATCCTCCAAATACTCAATTATTATTATTATTATTCTTTTACAGCTGAGAAAAGAAAATTTTGATAAAGCATTTGGCTTATGATCTCATAACCTGTAATTAGTGGAACTTTTGTTAGAACTTGAAAGATGCATTTTAAGAATCTATCCAAAGGAAATAAACAAAGATGTATACAAACATTTATATTGAGGTCCTAAATGAAACACTATTTATAATAGTAGAAAACTTTAATCCACCTAAATATCCAGCAATTTATAATTAGCCAATACAACATTTCCATAGACTAAAAATTACATCTTAGAACCATACTCTCTTGCTCATGGCTAGATTGCCATCACTTGCATAGTGGCTGACACATAGTAGGGACTTAGTAATATTTAAGATATGAATGAATATAAAATAACACATGAATATAAAAATATGTTTTAAGAGAAAATCTCATGATTGAGTGGAAGCATGTTATGAAACAGCATCAGCAGTGTGCTAAATTAATTAAACAAGGAGGCCATTAGACTAAGGTGACTCTAATGCCACTGCAGCCTACATCAGCAAACCAAAATCTAAGCCGGTAAATGCCTTGAAGGTACAAAATTGAAACCTAAGGACAGTCATTCACAAATAGCCAACTAAGCTTTAAGCTGTAGCCAATCCATAAATTCCTTATTTTGCTTCTGCTTTTTCTCTATAAAATTCTCTCCCACATATCATGTCAGTGAAGTACTCCTGACCACTTCTGGCTGGGCACTGCCCCATGCCAATCAATTTTTGCTCAAATGAACTCAAAAGTTTTAATATGCCTCAGTTTATCTTTTAACAAGTGTGATCACAACTTTGTAAAATCTACATGTGAGTGTATGTGTAGAAAAATGTCTAGAAGCATAAATAGATGTATATACATGAATTCCTTGTCTCTGTGCTTATGCATGCTAGTTACCCAATAAATATTTTGATTGAATGAATAAAATTTTAAAAGTAGTTACCCCTTGCAACTAAGAGTTCGCATGCCACAACTAAGGAGCCAGCCTGCCTCGACTAAGGAGCCCATGTGCCACAACTAAGGAGCCCACCTGCCCTAACTAAGGAGCCCACGAGCTGCAACTAAGGAGCCCGCCTGCCACAACGAAGACCCAGCACAACCAAATAAATAAATAAATAAATTTTTTAAAGTAGTTACCCCTGGCAGGGACTATATGTTCAATTTTCCTTTTCTTCTTTGCAATTTCTATATGTAACAGGATTTAAACAGTAAGCATGAACTATCTTTGTAATAAACAAGAATGTTATAAAACATAATTATGCTGGGAAATATCATTAGGAATTTTGGAACAAAAGCAGCAAATATAGACATCCCACAATCCAATAAAAAATAACTTGTATCTTACTTCCCTATTATGTTTTACTTATCGCATTCAGCAATAAAAAGTATCAGATGTTACAGAAAAATGGCAAGCTTAATATTGTGCAGCTAATTACTATCGGGGTGGAGTCTAGAATCTAGGTCATTTGGTTTCCAGGCAGTAGTTTTTCTATTACACCAATTAGAGTTCCAGAACACTAACTGAATAAGTGCAATATTCACTGTAAGCCAGTTCTTTACTCATAAGTAAAATAATTTGCTAATTATTTGAAATCATCAGAAAGCTCTGAAATTCTAAGAAATACTATGTTTTCACACGACATGAATCGTTTTGGGGGATTTGTGAAATTCCTAAAGGTATTTCAAAATTTGTGCATGTTTGAGGACCATAAGTGTCATTATTCTAGGAAGGAGTCTGCAGCTTTCATAAGATTTGTAAAAGGGTCTGTGATAAAACAAACAAAAAAGAAGAAGCTGAGAATAGCTAATGCTATAAAATCTGCAAGCAAGAGGAAGAAAACAACTGATGGTAAATAAAAAGACGTAAGAGAGGAAAAGGAAACACAGCTAATTCTGTCTTCCTCTTTTTTATTCCTGGAACATATTTTTTTTAATGCAAATGATTTCATTTTATGACTTTGCTTTCTAAGCAGAGACACTAGGAATGATACTGATGGGTTGAAAACACAGGCCAAAGTATCTCTGTGGGATGACCTTTATCAGGTACTATTAGCAAGAAACTGATAAAAGTAAAATGTAAAAAAAAAAAAAAAAAAGAAAGCATTTTAACATTGCAAGTCACTTTTGAGATATTTTTCATTTATGTTTAATTGGGACAAGGAAAATTACTAAATAGGTTTCTTAGTTTCTTGTCCCATAAAATGTGCTTCCCCTACAGGAAGTTTGTAAAGCTGCTTTGAGCAAATGCAGATTAAACACTTCTCTATGCATTTCACAGTTATTGCTTAATTTAAAATTTAACTCTTCCTCTGCTCACTGAAAGAAACAAAAACCTGTTGTTTAATCCCAATATCAAACTTGACTGGCAAGGTCTAGAGATCTCTAGAACATAATTTTAAAACTCTTAACAAGGCTTCTTTCACTACTATTCCCTGCAAACATCTCTTAGGCTACAATTCCAAATTTATGCAGCAAACAGACACAAAACAAAACAGAAATTCTCCTTGAACCCAAAGGGTCATATATGCAAATACCATAACTTAGAACTGACACCCATCCAAATGGTCCGCCTCTAGTATTCTCCATCTGCCTTAGATGAATAAGTGCTTACATCATCAACAAACATAAAGAGCATTTCTTGTCCTAGTTTTTGAGGTAAAAATGACTAATTTTAAGATTTAAACGAGTGCAAGTTTTAGGAAACTTAAATAAGTTAAACCACTATTATTTCAAATCCAAATGCCTTTTTTTTTTTTTTTACAAATGCTTCCAATACAAAATTACTAAAATAGTATTCACGCTCAAAACTTAGCTTTTTTATTTGAGCAAATCTTTTCCAATATCTTGTTTCGAGCTCTGTTCTCCTGGCATGTCAAATAACTTAGAAGGACGAATCAGAATACCAGTCAGTATACAATTAATTTTTCAATGTTGTTTGTTTTTTTGCATAACACTGCCACACATTAAATACCCAGGAATGCGTTGCATAAGTAACCGAAATGATTATTTTTTAATTAAACCTTAAATTAGTTGATAAATTTCTTCGCTAAAGATCCTTAGGGCTGTCAAAGAGCAGGCTGCTCAATAATGGGAATAGGCAACCACCGGGTGGCATCACGTGGAGCGCTAAGTAGAGCCCTTACTGCCTTTCTGAACGTTCGCTTTCTTTCGGCGCTGTACATGAAGGAAATCCTTATCGTCGGATTCCACAGTGCATTTAGACCCCGGAAAGCAAACTGGCATTTGTTAGAAGGAAATTAAGGTCCCTCATCTGTATCTCATTTCAAAACTCAGAGGACGTGCAGACTTTTCGCAGCGGTGAATCCTAGGCTTCCCTTCGTCCTTTCTTCCTTCCAAGCAAGATACAAACTAAAAGCTAGGGAGGGCGGGAGAGAGAAGTGGAGCGAGCGAGGGAAGAGTAAATATATTGCTTACAGTTCCCAGACTTACAATGAGATTCCTCAGGCTCCTTTACGCCTCTAGCTTTCTGTCAGGATCCTTTCTCAGCCCGGGACCACAGAGAAGTTCGAGTCTTATCCTTGGTAGGAGGGGCTAAAATGTGAGCTGGTTTCCTTTCCTCTTTGCAGATATGTTAAGGTGGAATTAAGGAGGAAGGGAGGAAAAGCGTTGTACTCAGAGCAGCTAATATGTTAAATGTAAATGTTTACTTAACAGAACTAGGAGTTTGAAGTCAGAAAACATGCTTAAATAATATGTAAGTTAAACAGTCCTAAATTACATGGAGTCTATGTATGTGTGTGTCTGAAAATACTTCTTGTCCTTAAGTAGTTACTGCTTCCTCCTTTTTTTCCAAACAAGTAAGAACTCAATTGAAAAGATGGATAACCCAGAGCATACTGGAGAATGTAATACATATGTTGAGATTTAGGGGGGAAAATCAAATCAGGTTAAATTAGAAATATGCAAAGTAAATTCAAATACCTGATATCACTGTAACAAAGAAGGTATATTGTTTAAATTTATCCAAATTCTGCAAGAATCAATTAGTGTCTTTACCAGATGACTTCTTTCTTTTTATTCTTTATCAATCATCCATGAGATGTTATCATGCAATTGACTATGAATTATAACAGAAACTTGAGGGGTTATTTTGTTTTTTGGGTTTTTTTGCAAAGTTAGAATAAATGACCAGGGACTTCCCTGGTGGTCTAGTGGTTAAGACTGTGAACTTCCAACTTCCACTGCAGGGGGCACGGGTTCAAACCCTGGTTGGGGAACTGAGATACCACATGTCACAGGGCATGGCCAAAAAAACTTATATTACTTATATTACTAAAATCAATTTCATTTATAAAAAAAGAATAAGTGACTGTTTAATTCTAACTTTTTAGTATTAATCTGTAGCTAATATGAACACCATAATAATTAGTCATTACATTTAGCTTTTTCTGAATATCAAACTCTGAGCAACTAAATATATTTGAAGATAAAAAATTAAAAATGTGGTGGTTACCAAGGGCTGAGGGGAGGGAGGCATGGGGAGTTACAAATCAGTGAGCATAAAGTTTCAGTTAAGCAAGATGAGGAAGTTGGAGAGATCTGCTGTACCACATTATATCTATAGTCAACCATAATGTGGGGTACACTTAAAAACTGAAGGGGGTTGATTTCATGTTAATTGTTCTTACCGCAAGAAAATAAAATCTTAAAACAAAACAAAACAAAAAATTAGTGTCTTTAAAGACTGACACATTCATTTAGTGTATCTTGTTTTTCAAACACAGGATCTTCTAATTTTGTCTTTAATCTAACACTGAGCACACTCTCCTATCTCTCTTATAACATTTTCGAAGAATATAATTTCTGCAGACCCCATCATTAAATCTTCTGGATTATCTGCTTTCTGTAGCTCAGAATTCAACTCCTTTTTGTCTTGATTTTCTCCTATAAATTCCACCTGTTATACTATCAGTCTCACCTTCCTAAAAAAAGGCCCGTGGTGTCTCAGGAAGTCAAGATTGTTTTCTTTCCAAAGAAGATCCTGAATTTCTGAAAGGTTAAGTGTGCTAAGTAGAGGAACAGAGAGCAACTACTGGTTTTTTTTACCTTTTTCCCCAGGTAAAGAAAGAATGTGTTTTGCAGGGCACAGTCATCCTAAGACCCTGGTGAAGAAAGACTCCTTTGAAAAGCAGCTTCACAGTGCTCGAATCAGTTTGATAATAAAAAGTTGTAGCTCACTATTTGGAGGGGATATCCAATAGTGTGTAATCTGTTAAAGATAAGAAAAAGTTTTGATTAAATACTTTCAAAGAGAATTTCAGGATATGTTATGGCTAGGGTTAAAACCTATGGGGAAATATTTGCCTCTTTTCAGCCTTACTAAATTGGGCTGACTTATCTCCATCCTTATAGTGAATAAAATCTACTGCAGGTATGTCTCTCCCTCTCTGGAATGGATATCCAGACCACCTCCCATTGCCCACATTCAGTTCAGTTTGGCTCACTACCTATGATCTCATTGTTTACATAGACCCCTAGATGAATGATACCTATTCAGATTGACTATCCTTACTTTGTCCTAGTTCCTCCAAAAATATTTCCAACATTAGCCTACGAGTTCAAGAATCTCCACCTTAGGTAAGAAAGCCCCTGCTTTCATAGCCTGCCTCAGTCTGTAGGATGAATTGGTCGGAAGACCCCTCTTTTCCAGGCCTATCCATCAAGAAGATCTGTTAGGAGAAGGAATACAGGTAGGACCCATCTGAAACTGAGTATGTAGCAGCCTCTTTGAGTCCAATCCCACCTTGTGCATTATTGCTAGTCAATAAGTTTCAGGCCCTTTACCATTAATTATCAATATTTTCAAAAATATAGACTGAGGATATTAAGCTAATTTAAGCCCTGGATAATTAAGCAAAAGGAATGGCCTAAAAACTGGCCAAATTAACTACAAGAAAGTACCTACTTGTCAAAACCCATGGCTTGAAAAGCAGAAAAGAAAAACCTGAAGTTTTCATGATTGATTTTTCTTCCTCTATATGCAGTTGCTTTCTATTGTCTTTTTCACTGCTTCCACTTCACCTATCCTGTATTCTAACCATATGAAAGTGATTTGTCTCCCATAAACTTACTTGGACTTGAGGAATGAGATACTGTTTGGTAGTTAAATCCATACATCCAATGAAAATTATTAGCCAGCATGGTATGCTGAACGGGGAATCTAATCCAGATTGCAGATAGAAACAGGGAAGGTTCTCAGTGGTCACCAATTAACCAATTTACTTATAATAATATGTCCCTCTTTTCCACTGCTATACTTGCATGTTCTAGTTCATAATGCAACTATAGTGATAGTAAAACAATAAATTGGTATTCTTACTTTTTATCTGTCTATGAATACAATTAATATGAGTCATTCCTCCCTTTATGTATTAACAAAATCAAGTTAGGAAGACACCCCAATCAAAGAAAATGAAAGTAATTCTCACCTGTGAATTTTTTGGCATCCAGCTAATTAACTCTCATCTTTCATTCAGACTACCACAGAGACTAATCTCCTTGCACACCTTTCCCTTAAATTCTACTAAAATAACCTTACTTACTCTGCAAGGCTTAACTCAATTATACCTTGTCTGGAAAATTTCTCTACCCACTCCCCTTTCCAGCATAATTAATCTTTCAGTTTCAGTAAGAACACTTATTAAAGGAAAAATATTTTATGCTACATGATGGTAGGAAACAAGCCTTCTTAATTTTAGTAAACCCTCTTGGCACACAAAGTCCATAACATATTAGGAGTTCAAAGGATATTTGTTGAATTTGTTATCCATGATATTAGGTTCAAAGATGTCTTAAACCTGACACCCAAATAGCACCTACTGCCACCCTACTGCCATTTCCATCCGTACTAAAGAGGAGGAAGTTTATTTTTTTATGCCCTGACACAAATAAAATTCCTGTAAATATGAAGCTAATCAGAGATAAGGGTGAAATGGATCCTAATTAAAATATATTTACAATTAATTTAAAAATTAGATGTCGTGGGAGTTCCCTGGTGGCCTAGCAGTTAGGAATCTAGACTTTCACTGATATGACCAGGGTTCAATCCCAGGTCAGGGAACTGAGATCCCACAAACTGCATGGCACAACCAAATAAATAAATCAAATAAAATAATTTTTAAATAAATAAAACTTAGTTGTGTTGAAAGCACAGATCTAGAGATAGTATATTTATGAACAATAAGAACTCTATTTTAATAGCTAAATATCTACTAGGACTCATCATCTGTACCTTCAATGTACATTTACTATACTCATATGTTTGCATCAATATTTTTGACCTGAAAAATGGAAGCAATAATTTTCTCTTAATTATTCTTTTTTTAATAGTTCATTTTTTACATTATTTATTTATTTATTTGGAATATAATTGCTTTACAATGTTGTGTTACTTTCTGCTGTACAATGCAGCGAATCAGCTATATGTATACCTATAATCCCTCCCTCTTGGACTTCCCTCCCACCCGCATCCCACCCATCTAGGTCGTCACAGAGCACGAAGCTGAGCTTCATTTGCTTTTCTTTCTTTTATATAAATTTATTTATTTATTTATTTATTTATTTATTTATGGTTGCGTTGGGTCTTCGTTGCTGCACACACGCTTTCTCTAGTTGCAGCGAGCATGGGTTACTCTTCGATGTGGTGCACGGGCTTCTCATTGAGGTGGCTTCTCTTGTTGTGGAGCATGGGCTCTAGGTGCGCGGGCTTCAGTAGTTGTGGTGCACGGGCTTAGTTGCTCCGTGGCATGTAGGATCTTCCCGGGCCAGGGCTTGAACTCTTGTCCCTGCATTGGCAGGTGGATCCTCAACCACTGCACCACCAGGGAAGCTCTTCCTGTGCTTTATAGCTTGTTCCCACTAGCTATCTATTTTGTGCGTGGTAGTGTATATATGTCCATCTTAATCTCCCAGTTTGTCCCACCCTCCTCTTCCCCACCCTGTGTTAATTATTCTTCTTTTAATTGAACATGTTAGGCAGATTGTTACTACTTTATTAAACTTTTTCTTCCTCTGTTTCTTTTTTTTAGTATATTAAGAGGACTACACCAAATAAAGCAAAAGTAGTATCATTGTTGCTTCTTATATAGAGCCTATATTGGGCCATATACTTTGTATTATCACTACATTTGCAGTATCATTAACCACTATATTCATGAAATTATGCATTACTGTCTTTATATAGAATCCTAAGCACACAAAATCAGTAGTGAAGCCAGGATTTCAATCCAAGTCTGTCCAACAATTTTTTCAGTGTATTTTTTTTTTGTTTAGTTTGACCATCTTTTCAGCCTATCCCAAATCAGCCAAATCCCTGACTTACAAATTTATATTATACAAATGGAGTCATATTGTCAGTGATTAACATGACTCAATACACAGTAGAAAATTTGACTACAGATACACCATGTTCAGGAACTTTTGACAAAACCAAGTTGTCCTAATTCATTTTACCTACTTGTGGCAATAATGTATAGTTAGCTAGTGGGAAACAGCAGCATAGTACAGGGAGATCAGTTTGGTGCTTTGGAATGACCCACAGGTGTGGGATAGGGAAGGTGGGAGGGAGGCTCAAGAGGGAGGGGATATGAGGATGTATGTGTGCATGTGGCTGATTCACTTTGTTGTGCAACAGAGGCTAGTGCAGTATTGTGAAGCAGTTATACTTCACTAAAGATCTATTAAAAAAAATAAGACCCTTGACTTTAGGGACTATAATAAATGTAATTATTTTCAATAATAATAATAATAATGTACAAGCTGTTTTCTGCTCTCCAAGATCCCTCTAAATTTGGTAAAGCAAGCGCATGTCTAATTTCACCAGTTCTGTCAGAATGGGCACAAGCCCAATCACACAGCTCAGAAACTGACTTGCAGACACTTTATAGGGTTTCAAAAATTCCTGTGCTCTTGGAATTTAAATGTACTGGCAACCATCTGAGAGGTTGAGCACATGTCTTTTGCTTTGAAGGCAATCCTGATTAGGAAGAATTACTGCTAAGCAAATGTCCAGAGTTCCTCAACTAACTGAGTTCCGATGATGTCAGTAGAGGGATTCCATTAGAGGATGAAGATAATAGCATTCCTATACTTATGTTTATAAAACCAGTGAGTAAGTACCTCAAAAGCACTTTTGCTATTTGACTTTTCAAATACGTTATCAAGACCAACATGTTCTCTTTGGAAAAATCTGTTTTCCTTCATTCCATATATATATATAAAATCCATATATATATAAAATTTTTCTCTGATTGGAAACACAATAAAGACAACTCTTAATCTTCACCCAAATAACAAAAATAGTCACATAACTAAATTTAATTTCATTACATTTATAATCTAGGCTTAAATCCCAGTTCATCCCAAATTTATTTTTTAGGATAGAGTAAAATTTGATAATTTATAACCACAACAAAAATCCAAAAGCTGCTATAAAAAATAAAAATTTCTGCTAATCTAATTCATTCCAATTAGCAAAATGATCCAGCTGTTTTCTACAGATAGATAGGACTATTAAAAAAACATTGTTGACTCAACAAATTTAAATATTTCCTAATTAATACACTACTGAGGTATTTTTACTTTCCTGAAAATAGCAGTGGTCCAAGAACTGAAATAAAAATAAAATATTATACTAATATCCTAAACAGTTGTAAGTCCATTACTGCTTATAACTTGCTACATTTAAAGAAAGCACTGCAATATCAGATAATATTTTGATTTATCACTAAAATAGGGAGAAAGAAGAAGGTATGATTATTTTGCTATAAATCGTAGTTCTAGAAAAACTATCTCCCTTTCATTTGGCTCTCTAGATATTTCTAATTCCCTTAACAGCCATTCTGCTACTTGTAATAAATGCATGGCTTAAGTTATGTATGGTCATTATATTGAAATGTTCCACCAATCTTTACACAGCATTCTCTTTGGAGTTAATATGTGTTTAGTAAACAGCATCCATTCACCCAATAAATATGATTCATTCATCTGATCACTCATTCACAATGATTTTTAAATGTCTGTGCTAGGAGATCCTTTACAAATTCTGTAATACACTTGGGGAGGCAAAAATTAAACTCAGTAAGCACAGGTTACTACTGATAGGCCCATTGGCCAAGTCACTTCATCCCTTGAAGGTAAGAAGCTTTTACACTGCTTCTATGCCAAGATTGGTCCTGAGAACTTCTAAAGACATAACCCAACTTTACCAAGGACTCCATATAGCCATTCCCCGGACATCTTGCCTATTTATCCTGTGCCTAGCATATGGTTAGGCACTGGAGAGAGAGAGAAATGGATAGGCAAGGTCTGTATTTTCATGTAGCACACATCTTAGTGCACAGGGGAGTCAAGGAACAAGATGAACAAGATAATGACTTAAAAAAAAAAAAAGTCCATGAAAGACCACTCTGAGGATACATTTTGATTGAAAGATGAGAATAAGCCAACCAGCCACGAAACAGTGTGGGAGGAATGTTCAGACAGAAGAACCAGCAAGTACAAGCACAGAAACCCGTATTGACACATGAAACATGAAAGACATATATGACTAAAAGCCATTACAAGTGTCTTGAACAGGAAGTGCTAGAGTGAGGAAGGGACAACGAAGTACTAAATTAAATCTGAAATCAAAACTGGGCCATGAAACTAGGATTGGATTTTGATGGGTAGCTGTGAGCAATTTAAGCAGCAAAGGCAAAGGCAGGAATTAATGGTTGGGAGGAAGTGCAAAGGCAGTTCTAAAAGGAGAAGAGTTTGTGGGGAGAGCAGTTCAGAAATGTACACTGGAGATCAGATTTTTTTAATTCTTGAAAAACAGATGGAGGAATTTAGACATTTTCCTGTGATGAAGAAGAAACTTCCCAGCCATCACCAAAGGGGAAAGGGGAAGGGGGATAATTTAGGAGTTTGGGATTAACACATATACACTACTATATATAAAATAGTAACCAACAAGGACCTACTGTATAGGTAGGTCCTGTGTGTGTGTGTGTGTGTATGTGTGTGTGTGTATGTATATATATATATATATATATATATATATATATATATATATGTATATATATATATATATATATATAATTGAATCACTTTGCTGTACACTTGAAACTAACACAATGGGACTTCCCTGGTGGCGCAGTGGTTAAGAATCCGCCTGCCAATGCAGGGAACGTGGGTTCAAGCCCTGGTCCAGGAAGACCTCACATGCTGCGGAGCAACTAAGTCTGTGCGCCACAACTACTGAGCCTGTGCTCTACAGCCCGCGAGTCACAACTACTGAGCCCACATGCCACAACTATTGAAGCCCGTGCACCTAGAGCCCATGCTCTGCAACAAGAGAAGCCACTGCAGTGAGAAGCCCGTGCACCGCAATGAAGAGTAGCCTCCACTCACCGCAACTAGAGAAAGCCCGTGCGCAGCAATGAAGACCCAACGCAGCCAAAAATTTTTAAAAAAAGAAGCTAACACAATGTTATAAATCAACTACACTTCAATTAAAAAAATAAAATTAAAAAAAGAGAATAAATAAATGTAATGGCAAATCTGAAAAAAAAAGACAGAAAGAAAGAATGAAAGAAAGAAATTTCCCAGCTATCAAAGATGGTAGTGGTTAGTTGCGCTATTCTGTTTTGAATATGGTAGTTGAGAGTCAGAGATGGGTGTTGGTTTCTTGGCTCTTAGCAAGGGAATGGCATTATTAACCTGGTATTTAGTAAGATAGCAGCATAGACTAAAGAATGGAGACAGTAATGTGAGGAGGGGGAAAACCTGAGTGATTACTGTGTCAAGAAGGAATGGTGAACTCCCTGTAGGGGAGGAGACTTATCAAGATGAGAAAGATGATTTGGAAGGTTGAGACAATTTGACAAAACTCAACTCCAGGAGTAAACCAAACCACATGGTATGGGAAGATAATCTGTAACAACTGATGATTCAGAGACTCAATCTAGAGTTAGAGACAATGTCTTATACATGGTATGTATTTAATGTTTTATTAAGATTTAAGATTTAAGCTTCAAATTGATGCTTACCTCATACAGTTATGTCTGAACAAGTCAGTCAGTTTATCCTTAGCTGGGATCAGTTTTGCCAACTGAAAGTTGTGAAAAACAATTTGGGGAAGGAGATTTGGGATTATAAAATGTGTCCTCTGCTTTTAAGTCCTCGGAGAGGCAGACATGATTCCTTAGAGAAGAAACTCTTCCCAGTGTACTGGAGTCATCCAATGGAGTTGCATGTAACCTCTGGGATTAACTGGGCATCCTGGTAGCATTGCCCCAGCCTTGCAGAGTAGGTAATTTACCCAAAAGTGAACATCAAAGTTTAAACTAAACCTTTGACTTCAAATTACATATCTCTTTCTATAGATCTTTCCCATTGCCTATTTACAGATAAATTAATTGAGCCTTAGAAGTCAAAGAAAAAGCTCCCAAGTAAATAAGAAATGGGAAAGTTTTGAGTTTTTATAAACATATGTTTTGTTTTGGCCCCTGATAGCTGTTTTTTTGAAAAAAATTCATATTAGAAAGGTAAAAATTTCACCGTTGAACATTTTGAAAATGCATGTGCCATCCTTTTGTGTTTAGTTCTCAGGGCTGTGGGTATTTTTTCTTCTCTACTCCAAATCATGGTATTGCGTTCCCTTAACAAATAATCTTTTAAGAAGTATAACCACTAAAGCAGCCACTATAAAGCATGGAGAAGATTACTCCCCTGTACTCCCCACTTTCCTCCATGTTTTTTCCCAATATGTTTGCAAAGTGCAAGTTCTTATAGGGAATTATGAAAGGGAGCAAATGTGAAGACAAGATAGAAAGGATCCAGGTGATTTGTTTATTTACAGAGTGCTGGTAACCCAATCCCTCAGATCAAGAGCAGGTAGCAAGACTTCTGGGGAATGGTTACATGGCCGCATGGTAGAAGATAATTTGTATAAGATTGATGGCTCAGAGACTCCATTTAAAATTAAGGATTCTAGTGCCTTATACAATAATAATACATATTATTACATAGTAGTATATAAGTAATACATAGTGATACATAATAAGTATGCATTTAATAGTGTATATTTAGATTTCATCTTCCAATTTCCACTTACATCATAAATTAATACCTGAATAAGAAAGCCAGTTTATTCATAGTGGGAAACAATTTTGCCATGTGAAAATAAGAAAAACAATTTGAGGAGGAATGAAAAGATTTGGGATTACAAAATGCACAGTGCCTAGGGTAACATTGGACTATATCTGCAGGAGTTTGTAGGACTCAAGCTGGGCCCAGAGGAAAGAGAAAATTTCTTAGATTTAAAGGCATGATGTGGTTTGGGCATGGGCTTATCATGGGTAATGGGAATACAACAAAACGTGAAGATTCTATTAAAATGATTGGAACTTTACAAGATCCACAGGACACTTGCACAAACTTGGATAATTTTAAGAGGAAAGAAGTTTCAGTAATGCTTGAAATTAAATGTCCTAGCCAGATGGGGACTAGGAGCAGTTTAACTTTGACTAGGAAAATAAAAGAAATGTCACATTTCTTACATCCTGTCTTATAGAAGTCATAGCCACTGGCCTAGTTATTTAGAAGAAAGAGAATAAAAAAATCACACATCCCACCATCCAGAGAGAACAATTGTTAATATTTGTTGTATATCATTCTGGTTTTTTATTCTATGCATGTACATAAGATTTTTCATATCATTACACTGTATACATTGCTTTATTTCTATTTTTCCCTATCCACAGCATGTTGGAAAAATTTTTCCATGCCAATAAGATATTTTTAATGATATGTAATATTACAATATATGAGTACACTAGAATTTATTAAAGGATAACTTATTTTAAGATATTATGCTGTTTCCAACAATTTCCACTATTATAAACAAAATTTTGTTAAACATTTTTGTAACTAAAACTCAGTTCAAATCCACAATTAATGGAAGAGGCAAACTTTGATCTGAGAAACAATGGGAAAGTTAACATTTGTATGTTTTCCTGTGGAGAACACTCTAGATCAGGCAGATGGATATCCAACAGCCAGTACATCCAAAGGGACCTAGGTGGAAAGGGAGGGTTGGATACTAGAACCAGAAGAATGAACATGAGAAGAGAATAGTAATCATTTATTGAGGGTCCAGAAAACATATTGATGCTGTTTCGTTCACTTTCAACTGCACTATAACAGGGTATTATCCACATTAATTAATAATTAATAATATTCTCATATAAATGAGAAACTAAGGTACACGTTCACTAAATTGCTCAAGGTAAGTTACTAAGTGTTAGAGCAGAGATCCAGACTCAAGTCTTCCTGATTTCAAAACCCATGGCATTTTTATTGTTTTTTTTTTTTTAACATATGTAACTTAAAACAAGTTTGACAAATATCACATTGTACATAGGCAGGATTTTACCTAGTAATAATAGCATTTATTCTGCTCTAAAATATCTAAGGAATGATGAAGGAAGCAAGAAGTTCAAGTTTCTGGAAATACTCCTCTTGATGTGCTAGTGGGAAGTATGCTAGTGTCATTCCTCTCCAGGTTAAGACTAAACTCTCAGACCTTCTTAAGCCTGCTTTATATAGAAACAAAAATTACATTTTCCTGTTCCCAAAGTTTTCTTCCACCAGAAGAACTACTTTAATTAAGAATAAAGTGAGAGCAAAAATACAGTGTGTATGAAACAAACATTTTCAGAGATGCTCACTCACTGGATCTTTATTTTCTAAATATTTTCAATATATATTAATATATATGCAGCTATTTTACTGTATGTGTATGTTCCTTAGAAAAATACCACAAGTCAGGGAAGTCTTAAAATAAGAGGTTTTAAGTTTCTGTTCCTATTCTGAGGTTACTTTTCAGCACCCTTATATGAAAGCACGATGACTCATCAGAACTGTGTTGTGTCTTCCAGGGGTATATTTACAAATCTAGTAGTTATTAAACAAAGGAAAACTCTGAGAAACATCTGCTCTCCTCCAATGAATAAGCAACTCTGCCACTTTCTCGGTAAGAGAGGTTAAGCCCCTTCTAGTCTATCCTAAAAGACACAGGTGTGGAATTAAGGCATTTTTCAAACTCTTAAGTGACTTTGGGTATGTTTGATTCACAGGTAAAGGCAATACCAGTTTTTATCCTGTATCTGTGGTAGGTGGAGCTGAGGTTTACAAAATTCAGTCTTTGGGCTACTCTGAACAAGACAAAATGTTATAGCTTTGTGAACTATAGAACTAGAAAAATGAGGAAAATCTTATGCAAAAAATGTTATTAACCATCCTTTAAGAGGAATGAGAGGCTTACCATTTCCTGTGAGATTGTATTCTTTAAAGTTTGGTGTTAGAATGGCAATCCAAATTTTTATTTGGGTTATTGTTTTGTTTTGTTTTGTTTGCAGGGGGAGAGGGAAGTAATTTTTGATCCCTGATATCCAAAGGTCTGGGAACCATAATTTTGAACCCTATCCAGAAAGGCTAGGGAACACTTCCAGCAGTACAAATGTTTGCAATCTCATAATGAGTGTTGTCATCAAGAAAGAACACTTCACCAGGCTGCATAAATGTGATAAATCATTATCCCAAACTTCCTCTTGCTCTTTCTTCAGTTAATACAATCTACCTTATTGCCTGGTAGACATATTGTCTAAGAGGCACATATAGATATACACATATATGTTCCCAACTTTCACTCATTTCCCCTCCAAAGCTTTCTCTAATAGCAGCTAACATGATCATGATCACTGCAGTACAGAAATCTTTTGTCAGTTCCCTTCAATGTCTCCCCACTTCTTCTGGAATGCTACCCATTCTCTTTGACATGGTCTCAGAATATCTTGACTCAATAAGTATCATCTGTTTCTCTTTTCTCCAGAGCTAAATGGACTTTTTTCAATTCCAAGAATATCTCATACTCTTGACTGTCTAATTACCTTCCCACAAATCCCATTTCTTTCTCAACATCTCTGCCTTGCTGACATCTACTTAACTTCAATTTTCAATTTAAAGATTCCTTTTTCCAACAAGATTTTACCAGGCCAACACCCAACTTTCTCTACCCAAACAAACCAGGCTTATCTCCTTTTCCTTCTATTTCCCCTGCAATTCTCCATCTTAACACTTCAAGTCATTTATGCAGTGCCTACATTTCCTATAGTTTCATGCTCTAGACTACACTCTTGGGGAGGGCAAGGACTGTCTATTTTGTGTTCTGCTGTATAAACTATATAAAACATGATGCCGCATAAGTTAATAACTGGTATGCAATAGATCTTTTGAAATGAATGAATTCCCTCTGCTTAGGTTTCTAAGTTCTTTTGTCTTGTTATTTTTTATTCTATTAGTTTTGATAACTGATCTCAATTAATTCAAGAAACAGTGTGATAAATCAGTATCTTAATTTCCAAGATTCCACTGCTCTGCATTTTATATATGATAATAACATGTTTTCCTATAACATTTCTTCTTTGTGTTACCAAATTCTGAATTATGCTCCCCAAATTCTGGTTGAATTTTTTTTAAGATAAGGCACAATGAATTCAGGACCATAATTAACACAAACTAGTATGCTTCTGTTTCTCATATTAAGGTTCTAGAATGAAATTTTAACACTCTGCAACATACCTCAACTGGATGATTGATGACAGTAGAGTTCCTTAGCCATTTGTGAGGGTGTCTGCAGTGAAATTAATGAAAGTAAGGTAAACAGAAGAAGAGTTTTATCAAATAATTACAGTGGAGGAAACCATAATAGAAAACAGCCTCATAACTGTGGGTTCAATTTTCGTTTAAATTTAAAAACTTAAAATAAAAAAAATGTAAATTTCATTTAAATTTTAAAAAGAAAGAAAAGCAGGTGGTTTTGTGGAGCAATGTTTACCAAAGATAAGAAACAGTCACAGGGGGACCTTCAAGATGGCGGAGGAGTAAGACGTGGAGATCACCTTCCTCCCCACAAGTACATCAAAAATACAGCTACATGTGGAACAACTGCTACAGAACACCTACTGAACGCTGGCAGAAGGCCTCAGACTACCAAAAAGGCAAGAAACTGCCCCACATACATGGCCATGTGGCTGACAGGGTCTTGGTGCTCTGCCTGGTGTTAAGCCTGAGCCTCTGAGGTGGGAGAGTTGAGCTCAGGACACTGGACCACCAGAGACCCATGTAATATCAATTGGTGAGAGCTCTTCCACTGATCTCCGGCTCAATGCTAATACCCAGCTCCACCCAATGGCCAGCAAGCTCCAGTGCTGGATGCCCCATGCCAAACAACTAGCAAGACAAGAACACAACCCCAACCATTAACAGAGAGGCTACCTAAAATCATACAGGGCTTCCCTGGTGGCGCAGTGGTTGAGGGTCCGCCTGCCGATGCAGGGGATACGGGTTCGTGCTCCGGTCTGGGAAGATCCCACATGCCGTGGAGCGGCTGGGCCCGTGAGCCATGGCTGCTGGGCCTGCACGTCTGGAGCCTGTGCTCCACAACGGGGGAGGCCGCAACAGTGAGAGGCCCGTGTAACGCAAAAAAAAAAAAAAAAAATCATACAAAGTTCACAGACACCCCAAAACACACCACCCAATGCAGCCCTGCTTACCAGAAAGACAAGATCCAGCCCCACCCACCAGAACACAGGCACCAGTCCCGCCGACCAGGAAGCCTACACAACCCACTGAACCAACCTTACTCACTGAGGGCAGACACCAAAACCAACGGGAACTACGAACCTGCAGCCTGCAAAAAGGAGACCCCAAACACAGTAAGTTAAGCAAAATGAGAAGACAGAAATATACAGTAAATGAAGGAGCAAAGTAAAAACGCATCAGACCAAAGAAATGAAGAGGAAATAGGCAGTCTACCTGAAAAAGAATTTAGAGTAATTATAGTAAAGATGATCCAAACTCTTGGAAATAGAATGGAGAAAATACAAGAAACGTTTAACAAGGACCTAAAAGAAACAAAGAGCAAACAAACAATGATGAACAACACAATAAATGAAATTAAAAATTCTCTAGAAGGAATCAGTTGCAGAATAACTGAGACAGAAGAACGGATACAGTGACCTGGAAGATAAAATAGTGGAAATAACTACAGCAGAGCAGAATAAAGAAAAAGAATGAAAAGAATTGAGGACAGTCTCAGAAACATTGGGGACAATATTAAATGCACCAACATTCAAATTTTAAGGGTCCCAGAAGAAGAAGAGAAAAAGAAAGAGTCTGAGAAAATATTTGAAGAGATTATAGTTGAAAACTTCTCTAATATGGGAAAGGAAAAACAAGACCCGTATATATGCTGTCTACAAGAGACCCACTTCACACCTAGGAACACATACAGACTGAAAGTGAGGAGATGGAAAAAGATATTCCATGCAAGTGGAAATCAAAAGAAAGCTGGAGTAGCAATTCTCATATCAGAAAAAATAGACTTTAAAATAAAGACTATTACAAGAGACAAAGAAGGATACTACATAATGATCAAGGGATCAATCCAAGAAGAAGATATAACAATTGTAAATATTTATGCACCCAACATAGGGGCACCTCAATACATAAGGCAAATGTTAACAGCCATAAAAGGGGAAATCAACAGTAACACAATTATACTAGGGGACTTTAACACCCCACTTTCACCAATTGACAGATCATTCAAAATGAAAATAAATAAGGAAACACAAGCTTTAAATGACACATTAAACAAGGTGGACTTAATTGATATTTATAGGACATTCCATCCAAAAACAACAGAATACAATTTATTCTCAAGTGCTCATGGAACATTCTCCAGGACAGATCATATCTTGGGTCACAAAACCAAGCCTTGGTAAATTTAAGAAAATTGAAATCATATCAAGTATCTTTTTGACCACAACGCTATGAGAGTAGATATCAATTACTGGAAAAAGATCTGTAAAAAATAGAAACACATGGAGGCTAAATGATAAACTAGTAGATAACCAAGAGATCACTGAAGAAATCAAACAGGAAATCAAAAAATACCTAGAAACAAATGACAATGAAAACACGATGACCCAAAACCTATGGGATGCAGCAAAAGCAGTTCTAAGACGGAAGTTTATAGCAATACAGTCCTACCTCAAGAAACAACAAACATCTCAAATAAACAATCTAACTTTACACCTAAAGCAATTAGAGAAAGAAGAACAAAAAACCCCAAAGTTAGCAGAAGGAAAGAAATAATAAAGATCAGATCAGAAATAAATGAAAAAGAAATGAAGGAAACAATAGCAAAGATCAATAAAATGAAAAGCTGGTTCTTTGAGAAGATAAACAAAATTGATAAACCATTAGCTAGACTCATCAAGAAAAAAAGAGAGAAGACTCCAATCAATAGAATTAGACATGAAACCGGAGAAGTAACAACTGACACTGCAGAAATACAAAGAATCATGAGAGATTATCACCAGCAACTATAATGCCAGTAAAATGGACAACCTGGAAGAAATGAACAAATTCTTAGAAAAGCACAACCTTCTGAGACTGAACAAGGAAGAAATAGAAAATATAAACAGACCAATCACAAGCACTGAAATTGAAACTGTGATTAAAAATCTTCCAACAAACAAAAGTGCAGGACCAGATGGCTACACAGGTGAATTCTATCAAACATTTAGAGAAGAGCTAACACTTATCCTTCTCAAACTCTTCCAAAATATAGTAGATGGAGGAACTCTGCCAAACTCATTCTACGAGGCCACCATCACCCTGATACCAAAACCAGGAAAAGATGTCACAAAAAAAGAAAACTACAGACTAATATCACTGATGAACATAGATGCAAAAATCCTCAACAAAATACTAGCAAAGAGAATCCAACACCACATTAAAAGGATCATACACCATGATCAAGTAGGGTTTATCCCAGGAATGAGTTTCTTCAATATTTGCAAATCAATCAATGTGATACACCATATTAAAAAACTGAAGGAGAAAAACCATATGATAATCTCAATAGGTTCAGAAAACACTTTTGACAAAATTCAACACCCATGTATGATAAAAACTCTCCAGAAAGTAGACATAGAGGGAACTTACCTCAACATAGTAAAGGCCATATATGACAAACCCATAGCCAACATTATTCTCAATGATGAAAAACTGAAACCATTTCCTCTAAAATCAGGAACATGACAAGGATGCCCACTCTCACCACTATTTTTCAACATAATTTTGGAAGTTTTAGCCACAGCAATCAGAGAAGAAGAAGAAATAAAAGGAATCCAAAGTGGAAAAGAAGTAAAACTGTCACTGTTTGCAATGACACGATACTATACATAGAGAATCCTAAAGATACTCCCAGAAAAGTACTAGAGCTAATCAATGAATTTGGTAAAGAAGCAAGACACAAAATTAATGCACAGAAATCGCTTGCATTCCTAGATGCTAATGATGAAAAATCTGAAAGTGAAATTAAGGAAACACTCTCACTTACCATTGCAACCAAAAGAATAAAATACCTAGGAATAAACCTACCTAAAGAGGCAAAAAACCTGTATGCAGAAAACTATAAGACACTGATGAAAGAAATTAAAGATGATACAAACAGGTGGAGAGATATACTATGTTCTTGGATTGGAAGAATCAACATTGTGAAAATGACTGTACTACACAAAGCAATCTACAGATTCAGTGCAATCCCTATCAAACTACCAATGGCATTTTTCACAGAACTAGAACAAAAATTTCACAATTTGTATGGAAACACAAAAGACCCTGAATAGCCAAAGCAATCTTGAGAAAGAAAAATGGAGCTGGAGCAATCAGGCTCCCTGACTTCAGACTATACCACAAAGCTAGACAGTATGGTACTGGCACAAAAACAGAAATATAGATCAATGGAACAGGATAGAAAGCCCACAGATAAACCCACGCACATATGGTCACCTTATCTTTGATAAAGGAGGCAAGAATACACAATGGAGAAAAGACAGCCTCTTCAATAAGTGGTGCTGGGAAAACTGGACAGCTACATGTAAAAGAATGAAATTAAAACACTCCCTACAACCATACACAAAAATAAACTCAAAATGGATTAAAGACCTAAATGTAAGGCCAGACACTATAAAACCCTTAGAGGAAGGACTACCTTGGTGGTCCAGTGGTAAAGAATCCGCCTTACAATGCAGGGGACACAGGTTTGATCCCAGGTTGGGGAACTAAGATCCCATATGCCGCGGGGCAACTAAGACAGCGTGCCACAACTACTGAGCTTGCCCACCTCAACTAGAGTCCACAAGACGCAAACTACAGAGCCCACATGCTCTGGAACCTGCACCACAACTACAGAGTCCACACACCCTGGAGCCTGCATGCCACAACTAGAGAAGAGAAAATCTGCACACCACAACTAGAGAGAAGCCCACACACCACAATGAAGATCCTGCGTGCTACAACTAAGACCCAATGCAGCCAAAAAATAAATTAAATAAGTAAATAAACCTTAAAAAAAAAAACTCTTAGAGGAAAACATAGGAAGAACACTCTTTGACATAAATCGCGGCAAGATTCTTTTTGACCCACCTCCTAGAGAAATGGAAATAAAAACAAAAATAAACAAATGGGACCAATGAAACTTCAAAGTTTTTGCAAAACAAAGGAAATCATAAACAAGACAATAAGACAACCCTCAGAATAGGAGAAAATATTTGCAAACGAAGCAACTGACAAAGGATTAATCTCCAAAATATACAAGCAGCATATGCAGCTCAATATCAAAAAAACAACCAACCCAATCCAAAAATGGGCAGAAGATCTAAATAGACATTTCTCCAAAGAAGATATACAGATGGCCAAGAGGTACATGAAAGGATGCTCAACATCACTAATCATTAGAGAAATGCAAATCAAAACTACAATGAGGTATCACCTCATACCAGTCAGAAAGGCCATCATCAAAAATCTGCAAACAATAAATGCTGGAGAGGGTGTGGAGAAAAGGGAACCCTCTTGCACTGTTGGTGGGAACGTAAATTGATACAGCCACTATGGAGAACAGTATGGAGGGTCCTTAGAAATCTAAAAATAGAATTACAATATGACACAGCAACACCACTACTGGGCATATACCCAGAGAAAACCATAATTCAAAAAGAGTCAGGTACCACAATGTTCATTGCAGCACTATTTACAATAGCCAGGACATGGAAGCAACCTAAGTGTCCAGCAACAGATGAATGGATAAAGAAGATGTGGCACATATATGCAATGGAATATTACTCAGCCATAAAAAGAAAAGAAATTGAGTTATTTGTAGTTAGGTGGATGGACATAGAATCTGTCATACAGAGTGATTAAGTCAGAAAGAGAAAAACAAATACCGTATGCTACTACATATATATGGAATCTAAAAAAAAAAAGTGGTTCTGATGAACCTAGGTGCAGGACAGGAATAAAGATGCAGACGTAGAGAATGGACTTGAGGACACGGGCAGGGGGAAGGGTAATCTGGGACGAAGTGAGAGAGTAGCATTGACATATATACACGGCCAAATGTAAAACAGATAGCTAGTGGGAAGCAGCTACATTGCATGGGGAGATCAGCACGGTGCTTTATGTCCACCTAGAGGGGTGGGATAGTGAGGGTGGGAGGGAGATGCAAGAGGGAGGGGATATGGGGATATATGTATACATATAGCTGATTCACTTTGTTATACACCAGAAACTAACATAACATTGTAAAACAATTATACTGCAATAAAGATGTTAAAAAAATAAAATAAAATAAAATGTGAACTACCTCAAAAAAAAAAAAAAAAAGCAGCAGCCACAGACATTTTCAGGCCTTGCAAACTTAAAAAAAAAAAAAGCATTTTATGTGTATAAAACCTGGGAAAGTTTTCTGATTATATACTTATTTTTAAACATACTTGTTCAGCCAGATAATGATCACTTTCAGGGCCATTATTTTGAAATAAGAAGAGGGAAGGAAAGGGAGGTGCATGTAAAAGAAGGAAACTGCTTCAATTCACAAGAAACTTACAAATTCAGAGAGGACAATGACCCTCAAAATCACCTAGGAAAATTCTTACCAATTTAAAGATGAGGAACTGAGACATGACTTGTGCACTAATATGCATTCATCCATTCCATGATTTTTACGTGGACCATTAGGATATCTAAAAACTGTAATCAATTTTAAGCAGCATTTAGCACATTCCTCTAATTAGATGATATCCCAAATTCCCTAGTGCTCTTAAGATCCATGGGCTCATAATTCTAGAGTTACATTTGAATTATCTCTCTCCTTGTTATCCCACATTTAATGAGATTTTAAGTTTTTTCATTTTTTTCCCTGCTCAGTATCTCTTATATTATTATTTTTTCTTTTCTAGTTCTAGGGTTACAATACTAATTCTCCATAATTCCCCATCTGGAAGAACTGTGATAAACACCAACTGGTCTCTCTGTAATTCAGCCTGTACAAAGTAGCCAGAGCAGTGAAAATATTTATCTCAAAGATCATTTCCATCATAGCATATTGCATTTATAGTATCATTCAAAATCTCAAATAGTTCTCCACTGCCTAGTAAATCAAAAACATTCATAGCAATCAGTAACTGTCTGCTCCTGCACAGAAAACTTTCCTTCTTGCACAGGTCTGTGATTTTAACACCCTCTGTGCTGTGATCTTGGGCTAACTGGATAAGATAAGCACAGTGGTGGAAAGAATCCAGCATTGTTTCCCAGCCTTGCCCATCACCAGGGGTATAAGCTTGCTGCTGCTCTTTATTGATTCTGAGCTGCAGTTTATTCATCTCTGAAAGGTAGATAATTTCACTCTCCACCACAATGACTTGCTATGAGAATTTACAGACATAATGCAAGTATAGCACCTGGCATGTATTAAACATACTCACGCATTTAACTACTATTATTTTGTACATTTGCCCTGCCTAATTTCACAGAGGATTTAAGTAAGCCATCACCTACTCATTTTTTCATTCATTTATTCAACCAAAATTATATATTGAGCACTTCTTTGTGCCAGAGCTTATGTCAGTTACTTGGAATATAAAGAAAAAGAAGTAATCCCTCACCCTGAAAAAACCTCACATAGTAGCAAAATATAAAAATATAAGCATAAAGCAACGTGACTATGTGGGAATAGTAATACGCTGTGTACTAGTGGAACCCTGCGGAAGGAATCCTAAAGTTGACCAAAATTTGGGAGTTGGGTCAAGAGGATGGGATGCCTGATTTCAACCAATAGGCGAAAATGAGTTAAAGCTATAAAGGCAAAGAGAGAACAAAAGGCTGTCAGAGGTATACGGGTAGATCACTATAACTGTGGTTATTATTATTATAAATACCTCCACCAGAAAACACTGCCTCAGATCCAAGTTAACTTCTGGTTCCTTACTTACAACAAACTACTGAATTCTAACTTTGCCCATTTTTTCAGTGACTGAATCCCACACCTTCGCCCACACCCAGCTCTGGACACGTTCTCTCTGACCTAGTTCTCTGCTTCTGTATACTTCAGAATTGTGGTTTAAGTTCCCGAGATCCTTCCATTTGTTTCTTTCCTACTCCTTCTTGACCACATTGGCCTCCCGGGGTGTTGGAATTAGTCGTCCGCTGGGAATTGTTCCACCAGACTGTGCGCATCCCAGCCACACATCCCTCTGTGTATGTGCGTGGCTCCTTCTTGACATCAGGTCTTTGTTTAAATGTCACGTCTTCAAAGGGCCCTCTCCTACTCACCTCCCTTCCCCACCCCCAGATTTGAAAGAACAACTCAGTCTCTCTTCCATATTATTCACTGTAATTTTGGCATTGCAATTGTTATCTGGTATTTTTTCTCATCTGTTTCTGACTCTTTCCACTAGGATGTAAGTTCCGTGAGGTTTGAGGTCATGTCTGTTTTACTCCTTATTGCATCCATGTGCTTAGACCATTTCTTGGAACATAGCAAATTATCAATAAACACTAGATTAAGGAATGAGTGAATGAATGAATGAATATCTCTACTCTGTCAGTGGACCATAAATTCCTGCTCCCCTGACTCTCACAGACAATAGATTCCTCTGCTTTCAGCTGACTCCTAGTATTAAACTCTTTTTTCGTTTGTTTGTTTCTAGCATATTCTCTGCTTATTTGCCTAGAGGAAAAAGCATTTGCCAGATAAATAAATGTACCACAAATATCAAGGCATGTGTTTGGTTGTTCCAATAAAGAGACTGTATTTTTTAAAAAAATTTTTTTTATACAGCAGGTTCTTATTAGTTATCTATTTTATACATATTAGTGTATATATGTCAATCCCAATCTCCCAATTCATCACACCACCACCACCACCCTGCCACTTTCCCCCCTTGGTGTCCATACGTTTGTTCTCTACATCTGTGTCTCTATTTCTGCCTTGCAAACCAGTTCATCTGTACCATTTTTCTAGATTCCACATATATGTGTTAATATACAATATTTGTTTTTCTCTTTCAGACTTACTTCACTCTGTACGACAGTCTCTAGGCCCATCCACATCTCTACAAATGACCCAGTTTCATTCCTTTTTATGGCTGAGTAATATTCCATTGTATATATGTACCACATCTTCTTTATCCATTCATCTGTAGATGGACACCTAGGTTGCTTCCATGTCCTGGTTATTGTAAATAGTACTGCAATGAACATTGTGGTACATGACTCTTTTTGAATTATGGTTTTCTCAGGGTATATGCCAAGTAGTGGGATTGCTGGGTCATATGGTAGTTCTATTTTTAGTTTTTTAAGGAACCTCCATACTGTTCTCCATAGTGGCTGTATCAATTTACATTCCCACCAAAGAGAAAATTCTCTAGTAATGAACTATAGAAATGATCCTTGAAATATAGTCTTTCAATCATTTTTTTAATGTATCACCACAACTCTTTCTCTTCTCCTTACCCACCAGGACAGTGAGCTCCTTGAGGACAGAAACCCAGTCCCATTCATCTATGAAGTCCTAATAGCTAGCACATAGCTTGGCATATAGTAGGTGTTCAGGAAAACTTCACTGAAGACCAAAATAAATTAATCATATTTCCAAAGGTTCTTGTGGAGCACAGCTTAGAACTTTCACTTCAACAACAGCTTAGACTGTGACCCTGAAGTACTGGTTCAACTGCTTTGGCTTTCATGGAATTGTCAGAGTTGGACTGTGCTTCCTCAGTGGGTCAATTTTATATAAATGTGCTTGTGGGTCCATGCTTCAGCGGCAAAATATCAAGAGTTCACCATTCTTCTGAACTTTCTTCTACTTGTTATTACAGAAAGTCCATTCTTTCCTCAATGGGAAGAAAATCAAATTTATATTTTAGGTGCTTTTTCAGCATATCTTGTTTATAGCTTTGCAATTTATTTTCCTATATTGTGTAGAAGGCAAAAAGTCCCCCAGACTCAGAAGAATCAGTGGTATGTTTGTGACAAAGAGAAGTGGTAAAAAGTAACATGTTACTGCACAGGACCCCAAATCAGCCAGGGCATAATTACAGAGGAAACAAAGGAGGGACTCACTTCAATCATAGTAAGAGGCAGAAGATGAGAACTAGGTAAGGCTCAAAGTCAGAGAGAGATTAGTAACGTCTTTTACTTGAGGCTGAGCCAACAAACTATTAACTTAGGGCTTATTATATTTTACTTGATTTGGTTCCAGAGTCTGAAGCAGAGCTGAGCAATGCCCATAGCAAGTCCAACTATAAAGGTTGGAGGAAGGCAGTGAAACAGGGACAGGCAGGACATTATCCTCTTGGGTGCATGCTCTGGTTTCATCATACTCATTTGATCCCTCTATTTATGAGGTTCATTTTCTCTATTCCTCTCTTCCCACATACATACACATTTATGGTGCTATATTCCTTTTCTTACCAGACTATTCTTAACCTTGAACATTCTCATTGGATCAGAATTTAATTTTAGTTATAGTATATGGTAACTCAAGACAGTATTTTGTTATTAGAAATTTAAGAGCATTTCTTATCATTCTGAAAGCACTGAAAATGTATTCATCTAACACTGGTTTCTGTATAGTGCCATAATCCTTCATATAAGCTGCCAATCATTCAGTTGATTGAATATTAAGAGTTTAACTATATATAATATCTTTACATTATTTTATGTAAGAGGTAAGCTACTGTCCCAGAAGTTAGCTAAACTTACATTGTATTATAGTTTTAATTTTCATGTTGATTCATAGTCATTCATGTTCATTCAAGTCTCCTCTTTTTTGGTTGATTCTTTCCCTGTAGAATTTTGACCTCATTCTCCCTTGAGAAGCTATAAATTATTTAATTTGGAATCTTTTTAAAATTCTTGTGGCTCATAAGATCTCAGTAGTAAGACTATTTTCGTCACTGTGAGACAATTCCTCGATGAAAGCAGTGTAATCTTCACATTGCTAGCCTCCCACCCTGTATTTTTTCTTTTAACGAAACAAAAATGTATTTGTGGATTACCACAGCCCTCTTAATTCTCTTGTTGGTAAAAATTTATTTATACATTCAACAAGCCTTATTCAAATCTTTATTACATACTAGTAACCAAGGGGGAATTCAGAAGTAAAGAATGACTCAACACTTCCCTTCCAAAAGCTTATAATCTAATTGGGGCTATAAAAATACATACATGCATGAAACAAAAACAATAATAATAATGACAATAATAATAGCATAACAATAACATTCTTATGGAGCTTTACCATTTTTAAGGAACATTCTCTTATTCGATCCTACAATGATCCCGTGAGATGGATGATATTACCATGCCCATTTTACACATGAGGACCCCAAATACATGAAGCTAATATGACTTGTCAAAATTCCCTTACCCTGGGCTTCCCTGGTGGTGCAGTGGTTGAGAGTCCGCCTGCCGATTCAGGGGACGCGGGTTCGTGCCCTGGTCCGGGTAGATCCCACATACCGCAGAGCGGCTGGGCCTGTGAGCCATGGCCGCTGAGCCTGCGCGTCCGGAGCCTGCGCGTGCGGAGCCTGTGCTCCGCAACGGGAGAGGCCACAACAGTGAGAGGCCCGCGTACCGAAAAAAAAAAAATTCCCTTACCCAAAACTGGAGCTTGAAATTGGTCTTCTAACTCCAAATCCTATTGCTTACCACACTATCTTTCAACAATTAAAAAATATATACAGTATTCTCTGCCTCAGGTCACCCATATTACCCATATTTCATAGCATTGAGGCACTCTAATCATTTTATTTACTGGTATTTTAGTTTATAAATGCCATTAGAAAGGGAAGAGTATTTCAAAAAAGAGTTGGGACTTGAATTTTGGATAAGGAGTGAGAATGAGACCTGTAACTAGAAGAGGAAGAGGACATTCCAATGTCCAGGGTAACACATGTAAAGGTCTAGTTTCCATAATAGGCATATCTTATGCAGGACGGTAGGAAAGCTTCCTTACCTGAAGTAAAGGGCTCATGATGAGCTGTCGAGAAAGATGTTTTGAACATATAGTCTGGGGACAAATAATTGTGTTCAATGTCCTGCATGTTGGGCTGAGGAACTTTATTTTATGGGAAATGGTGAGCCTCCAGAAGGTTTTATGCTCAGAAGTGGAAAGATCAAATCACTGTTTTAGATTTTTAATGTACCCAGAAGCAGAGTGATCAGCTAGGAAGCGGCTATAGAAATCCAGACATTGGGTGATGACCACCCAACTAGGGGAGGGCACTGGGGATAGAGAAGAAAGGAACAAATGTGAAGCAACTTTAGAAAGAAGTGACAATACAATTTGGCAGCTGATTAGAAATAAAGTAGAAAAAAAAGAGTCAAAGACTGCATGAGATTTCAAGCCTGGGTAAAGGCACTGATTAGAACAAAGAAAGAGCATAGTGAAGTTACCCTGGTTTGTAGAGTATGGGGGAAATCTAAGAAATTACCATTATGAAGCCAGAGGTAATGGGCATGGTCTCAAACACATTTAAAAAATAAATTTTTACTTACGAAGATCCATATCTCTCCATGTTAAAAGATAAGAATATCACCACTGGGGGAATTCCCTGGCAGTCCAGTGGTTAGGACTCTGAGCTTCCACTGCAGGGGACAAAGGTTCAATTCCTGGTCGGGGAACTAAGATCCTGCATGCCCTTTGGCACAGCCAAAAAAGAAAGAAAGAAAATGAATATCACCATTGGGCACTTTTTAAGATTATAACTACCCTCATATTTACAGAAACAGTAGCTTGACAACTTTCCAGTTGAAATGAAATCATAAATATCCTCCCCAAATTTTATTCATTAATCAGTATATACCTTTAATCGCAACAAATTGTCCCTTTCTCCTTATTTCAAAGCAAGCAATTTCTAGAATCATGTCTGATGACCATATTATTGCCCTATTCCTGTTCATTTTATGCAGACAATTTTAGTTCTCATCCTATCTTCTAGAATTCTAGACTGAAGAGATAATATGGTGTGAAGGAGCCACACAATAGACACCAGTGATTCTTAACCTTCTTGGTCTCAGGAACCCTTTATGCTCTTCAAAATTATTGAGGACCCAAGAAAGCTTTTGATTATACGGCTTATAACTACTGATATCTACTGCATTTGCCATGGAAACAGAAATGTTTAAAACAATTACCTACATATTCATTTTAAAATAACAGTAATAGGTTCATTATATGTCAACACAAGTATATATTTTAATGAAAAATAACATTCTTCAACCAAAAATAATTTAGTGGGAAGAGTGGCATTATTGGACATTTTTGCAAATTTCTTTAATGTCTGGCCAAAGAGAGGATATCTAGATTTTCATATTGTCTCTATAGTCTACCTATTGTAATATTGCTTCAGTTAAAGTATATGAAGAAAATCCAACCTCACACAGATATGCCATTGGGAAAAGAGGAATATTTTAATAGCTTTTTAACAATTACCTTTGATACCACACCACAAGTTAACAAATGGTAGTTTCTTAAAAGTGAGTTGAAATGTGGAATCTGAAACCAAATATCAATAAACTTTTTGTACTTTTCTATATTCAAATTCATTGGTCTGTCTTATGCTTGAATCAATCTTTTACCCATGCATGCTTTTGTAGCAAATATGTTTGTCATTTGAAAAATATTGGTTCACTGAGTTACACACTCTTTAAAACGTTGACACATTTCATTGTAGAAAATGAAAGGTTACATTAATTACTATTACTACCAATCTCATCAGAAAAGTGTTTAAGTATTTGGAAAATGTAAAGCTCACAGTGCCAGATATAAGTTTTCCAAAATTCTAATTTTCATATGAAACTTCAAATATTATTGGCAACAAACACTGTTGGTTTTTTTTCTTGAAGTGACAAGCACACTCCACTCATTTTTGAGAGAATGGATGCCAAAAATTAAAGTCAAAATAATCATAATCTGTCTGTCAGTTGGCCTTTCAATAAAAAATACTATCTCATAAAAAATGTGAGTAGTTTAACTCACAACTCAAACAAATGCACACATGCTTTTTTCTCGACACCACCATATTTCAGGGCATAGAAATGTTTTATGTATTCTCTTTGCATCACACAGGATATTAAAAAGATATATACTCAATAGTTGAGATTTAATAAAATTACTATATTTTACTACTTCATAAAGGACATTCTTAAGTGATGCTGACATTCTTTTTAACTGAGATTGCATGGTGGTAAAGGATTCAATGACTATAATATGAGTACCAGTACTAGCAGTAAAGAGTACAATGACTTCTAGTAAAGGTTAAATAAATAATGGGCAATTAATACTTTAGCATTGTTATGAAAATGTTTTTCCTTGTGGATGTCCTGATAGGATTTTGAGGACCCCCAGGTGTCCATGTATCATATTCTAAGTACTGTTACTCTAGAGCATCTGATAATAGTTGATGTTTATGGGCTTTTCCTATATGCCAGGCCCTATTCTAAGCACTGAGTTACTTTAAATCTGAATGCAACATCTTTTTTACTTTAATAAGAAATGTAAATGTGTCAGAGCGGAAGAATATAATGTTGTGGAAAATACTTTTTAACAGAATATATCCAGTAAATGTTGTCAGTAACATTTTTTCCTTACAGTTTTATTGAGATATTGGATGTACGGCACTGTGTAAGTTTAAGGTGTACAGCATAATGATCTGACTTACATATATCCTGAAATGATTACGACAGTAAGTTTAGAGAACATTCATCATCTCATATGGATACAAAATTAAAGAAATAGAAAAATATATAGATTTTTTTCCTTGTGATGAGAACTCTTAGGATTTACTCTTAACTTTCATATATAACATACAGCAGCATTAATAATATTTATCATGTTGTATCAATACATTACATCACTAGTACTTGTTTATCCTATAACTTTTGACTGCCTTCATCCAATATCCCCTTCCCCTACCCCCAACCTCTGGTAACCATATATCTGATTTATTTTTCTATGAGTTTTTTTGTCTTTGAAGTATAATTGACCTACAAGACTATGTTTGATCCTAGTACACAACTTAGTGATTCAATATTTCTGTACATTTCAAAATGATCACCGTGTTAGTCTAGTTGCCATCTGTCACTACACAAAGATATTGTGTAATTATTGACTATATTTCCCATACTGTACATTTTGTAACCATCATTTGTTTTGTAACTGGAAATTTGTACCTCTTAATCTCCCTTACCTATTTCTCTCCTCTCCCTACCCCGCTCCCCTCTGGCAACCACCTGTTTATTCTCTGTACCTATGATTCTGTTTTTGTTTAGTTATGCTTGTTTGCTTGTTTTGTTTTTTAGATTCCACATGTAAGTGAAATTACACAGTATTTGTCTTTCTATGTCAGACTTATTTCGCTTAGCAAAATACCATCTAGGTCTCTCCATGTAGTCACAAATGCAAGACTTTTTTTTTTCAATGGCTGAGTAATATTCTAGTGTGTGTGTGTGTGTGTGTGTGTGTGTATAATCTTCTTTATCCATTTATCTATTGATGGTCACTTAGATTGTTTCCATATCTTGACTATTGTAAGTAATGCTGCAATGAACATAGGGGTGCATGTATCTTTTAGAATTAGTGTTTTTTTTCCTTTGGATAAATATCCAGGGGTGGAATTGCTGGATCAATTCTTTGGCATTGGTCTTAACAATACTTTTTTGGATATATGTCCTCAGGCAAGGGAAACAAAAGCAAAAATAAACAAATGGGACTACAACAAACTAATTTTTTGAGGAACCTCCATACTGTTTTCCATGGAGGCTGCACCAACATTCCCATCAATATTGTACAAGGGTTCCCTTTTCTCCACATCCTCTGCAGTACTTGTAATTTGTTATATTTTTGATCATAGTCATTATGACAGATGTGAGGTGATATCTCATTGTGGTTTTGATTTGCATTTCCTTGATGATTAGTGACGTTTAGCATCTTTTCATGTGCCTGTTGGCCATCTGTATGTCTTCTTTGGAAAAATGTCTATTCAGGACTTCTGCCCATTAGTTAATCAGGTTATTTGTTATTTTGATTTTGAGTTGTATGAGTTTTTGGTATATATTGGATAGCAAACCCTTATTGGCTATATCATTTACAAAAATCTTCTCTGATTCAGTAGGCGGCCTTTTTGTTTTGTCAGTAGTTTCCTTCACTGTACAAAAGCTTTTTAGTTTGATATAATCCCATTTTTTAATGTTTTCTTTTGTTTCCCTTGCTTGAGGAGACATGCAAAAAATATACTGCTAAGACCAATGCCAAATAACATGCTGCCTGTGTTTTCTTCCAGGAGTTTTATGATTTCAGGTCTTACATTTAGGTCTTTAGTCCATTTTGAGTTTATTTTCATGCATGGCATGAGAAAGTAGTCTTGTTTGATTCTTCTGCATGTTGTTGTACAATTTTCTCAAGACCATTTCTTGAAGAGGCTGTCTTTTCTCCACTCTGTATTCTTGCCTCCTTTGTTGTGGATTAATTGACCTTGTCTGTATGGGTTTATTTCTGCATCTCTGTTCTGTTCCATTAAGCTGTGTGCCTGTTTTTGTGCCAGTACCATGCTGTTTTGATTACTGTAGCTTTGTAGTATTGCTCTCAGTAACTTGAGATCTAAAGTATACAGTTTTAAATGATATACATTGGTAAACTATAATAAAGTCAATATTTTTGTGGGACTGTAAATAGAATTAAATTTCTCCAGTTCTTAACATCAATTCCTCCCATTGGCAAAAGGATTAACCAAAGATTTTAAAGAAAATTATGCCTACTTGGTGTTATAGCAATTTTAAGAAGACCCAGCTCCTATCTTCAAGAAGTTTATTTAACCCTGGAATCAGATTCTAGTACAAGCTTTGCTATTTTAAGTGTTACATAATGCAAATCACTAACTTTGGGGGTGCTAGAGAATTAAAGGAAGATTTTAAAGTACATAAAAAAAACTTAGGTCTGTGGCCATTAAGAGAAAACCCAGAGCCTGCTGAAATTCTTTTTTTTCCAAAGATTTTTCTTTTTAATATTTATTTACTTATTTACTTAGGCTGCACCAGGTCTTTTTTTTTTTTTTTTTTTTTTTTTTTTCCGGTACGCGGGCCTCTCACTGTTGTGGCCTCTCCCGTTGCGGAGCACAGGCTCCAGACGCGCAGGCTCAGCGGCCATGGCTCACGGGCCCAGCTGCTCCGTGGCATGTGGGATCTTCCCGGACCAGGGCGCGAACCCGCGTCCCCTGCATCGGCAGGCGGACTCTCAACCACTGCGCCACCAGGGAAGCCCGCACCAGGTCTTAGTTGAAGCATGCAGGATCTTTTAGCTGTAGCTTGCAGACTCTTAGTTGCGGCATGCATGTGGTATCTAGTTCCCTGATCAGGGATTGAACCCGGGCCCCCTGCATTGGGAGCATGGAGTCTTACCCACTGGACCACCAGAGAAGTCCCCAGAGCCTGGTCAAATTCTAAGCCAAGAGTTATTCAGGACTGTTGGGTCAGACATTCTCCTGTGGAAACGGCTAGTAAGTGGGCCTTTGGTACCCACTTTTAGGCATTGGAAAATAAAAGACTTTTAGGTCCTATGGGAACATCAGTGCGTACCAATCACACTAATCTAGATAGTCTAACTAATAATGAAAAACCAACATTTTATCTATCTTGTTTACTAAACTCAGTTTCTCTATCTGTAAAACTGGTCTAATAAAGCTGACCTAAATGATTTAGGATTATCCAGAGCTGTCAGTACAGTATAATTCCAAGACAGTGCATTCCTGGCTAGAACTAGTCAAATTATAGGACAGTTTTGGTGTCATAGAATCTAAGAGTAAAGGATCAGCATGTGCAAGAGTCCCAAAATCAACCTGTAAACTTTCCTGCAATTACAGATTTTCATTATAATCTAGGAGGAAGGAACATAATGTGTACTCACTCATCATAATCTCCAGGAAAAAGCCCTGGAAATTTGGCCTGTCAGAGTAAATGTAGGGAAATGACATAGCATTTTCTTACAGGTCAGCAGGGGGTGTCACTTCACCAGCCTTCTTGTTGTCCTTTAAGCTCCTATAGTTGGAGAAGAGATCTTTAAATGAACAAAGCATTCAAGTGAAATTCATCCATGATAGTTGTGATTCTTCTCACTTTATTTCCTTCTATTCATTTAATGTTTTGTTTTGGTTTTCAGAACTACCTTCCTCGACTTCTGTAGAAAGTTAATATATTGCTGCATAAATAAATTAGGTTCCTGGACTTAGTTCTCTCTTGTGTGTGTGTGTGCGGGGGGGGGAGGTGCTCCCCCACAACCACAAGCAATTCTCAGACGCAAGCAAGGTGTCTGAGAACTCACCTCAATTCTGGCACTAGCTAACTGGAAACAATCAGATTCCACTGGTAAAGAGCTCAGTCTCGCAAGACCCCCCTCCACTTTGGACGCCAGTCTCAGGTCCAGCTTGTTACCTGTGCTTCTGACCGATTGGCTATAAATAAAAGGTTCCCATGACCCCCTCCTTGGGTTTAATTAATTTGCTAGAATGGCTCACAGGACTCAGGAAAATCCGTTTACTCACTGGATTACCAATTTACTGCAATGTATATTAAACGATATGAACCAGCCAGATGAAAAGATTCACAGGGCATTAGGGAGGTGGGGAGGGGGGTCCTGAACAAAGGAACTTTTGTCCTTGTGGAGCATGGGGCCCAACACAGTGGTACGTGGAAGTGTCCAATTTCCCAACATAGTGGCTCCCCACAAAATCCTCATTTGGGGTTTTATGGAGGCTTCATTAGGTGGGCATGGTTGGTTAACTCATTGGCCATTGGTGACTGACTCAACCTCTAGTCCCTCTTCCCTCCCTGGAAATCAGGGGTTGGGACTAATAGTTCCAACCCTCTGTTCATGGTTGGTTCCCCTGGCAACCAATCCCCATCCTTCGTGTTTTCCAAGAGTTACCCCATTAACATAAACCCAGTCCGGATAGTAAGAGCTTGTTGTGAATAACAAGACACATATTTCACCTTTGTGTCAATGAAACATTTTCAGGAACTGAGCACAATAGATCATATATCATAACAAAGAGACTCCCATTTCTCTTATTGTTCAGGAAATTTCAAGGGTTTGGGGACTGTGAGCCAGAAACTGTGGATGACCAAATATATATGAGAAATATGTTTTGGTCAACTGAATGACCAAATATAAATATTCCTTATAAATCACAGTATCACAACAAAAATATTTAAAATTCTCAGCCTATATTTTACAACGTGTCCTTATTTGTTTGTCACCATCACAAAAATCAACTCATTTTAAAATATAATTGAAGCAAGTTTCTCATGCTTTAAAAAAAAAAAAAAACAGAAAAAAATCAGAATCAGCTCAGGAAAAACTACAGAATTCTTCACGTGATAAGGAACATTACAGACTGTAATGACAGAAGAACTTTAGAAAAGTGGTTATGTTACTAACAAATAGGCAAGGTTTTCCTCAATGAAATTCAAGTCAAGTATTAAGAGACACAATCCATACTATAGAGTTGCACCTTGACACAACATATGGAGAGCAGGTAAAGACTCACAAAGTCAGGGCAATTGTACCAAGTCAGGGTAGGAGTGAGTGAGGAACATCGACTATAGGAGATTTTGCCATTTAATTGTCAAAAAAATTAAGAACAAATTTTAAATGCTTAGCTAGAGGCAAATATAAGATAAAAACTTGCAATTGTTTTATTTTTATTTAGTTACTTAAAATGTTGTTGAAGTATAGTTGATTTACTATGTTAATTTCTGCTATACAGCAAAGTGGTTTGATTATACATATATATGTGTGTATATATATTCTTTTTCATATTCTTTTCCATTATGGTTTATCACAGGATATTGAATATAGTTCCCTGTGCTCTATAGTAGGACCTTGTTGTTTATCCATCCTAGATATAATAGTTTGTACCTGCTAATCCCAAACTCCCAATCCTTCCCTCCCCTAACCTGCAATTTGTTTTTTTAAGCCTTAAAAAATTAGTGGGAGAATAAAACTAATTGAGGGGGATAGTGGGGGGGGGGAAAGTCTGCACTCTTCCTGTTCATTTTGTGTACCAGTGGAAACCAGGAAGCTGGGCTTGTGCTTTCTCTGTTGTCACGGCTAGGATCTGGGCACTTGTCCTCACTGACTACTGATTCCTTCAGATGATTGCAACTCAATCAACTTTAGCAACTCATGTGTTTAAGAAGAAGTGGAAAGTAAGCTAATTACATAATGTTTTTTGCATTAATAGACAGCACAGCTCTGACCCATTCATGATGTACTTTGACTTTGGAAGCAGTTTTCATCAGCTTGGTTATTTTCCTCCTCAAGTGGGAGAGGCAATCTGGATCCAGGGGACAGATTAGGATAATTCATGAACTTTTAAATTGTCAGGGAGGAAGAAATATTCCTCTCTTTTAGTAGGTTCTTCTGGCTGGTCTAAGAATTAAAATGACATGAGACAAATTACCAGGAGAAAATCAAACAAAAGTTTAATAAGATGTATACATGAGGAAAGCCCCCAAAACTGAGCAAGTCACCAAAATGGCTGAAAACCCCTAAATACCATCTTCAGCTAAATACAGAAGAGGATGTTGGGAGTAGTTGTTTGGAACTTCAAGTAGAAGGAAAGTAATTTACATAGAGATGGAAAAGCAAATGTTTAGCAAACAGATGTTTCCTGGGCCCCGGAGAGACAATGAGACATGAGTGGACACTCATCTCCAGGCCCTGCCCGTAGTTTCCCCCACCATATTTAGCCCATATTCTTTGCAAATATATCTGGTAACAGCTCTATCAAAGTTTCTTCCTGAGTCTTTTGGCCTTGATTATTTTCAGCTCAAAATAATCTCCATACCAGAGAGACATTTTGGGGTGGCAAATTTTGTTTCCCTACAGAACAAAGGAGAACGTTTCCAAAGGAAAGGAATCTGTAAATGTGGGACAAAGTTGTTTTATTTTTAACCTACCTTTGCATCCAATAATTTACCTATATACACAAAGTCAACACAAGTAATATATGTTTTCTATCCATTCAACATAGATAATAAGACTTGAAAGACTGTGAAAGTATAAATATTAGGTACTTGGGTGACATTTTAATGACAAGTTGATTCATTATACGTTTCAAAGAAGGCTCACATCATGGGTAATTTATGTTCATGTTGCTGGAACATAGTTATTTCAAAGCATTTATATTGCACTAAAGATCTCCACTCTTATGGGTGTTCAGTGTGAATACTGGTTAAAAAACAATGACTGGGAGTTAGGGAGAGTAGGTAATCAAGAGGCAGTGGTGTGACTAACCTTGCATGCCCTTCAGAAAATGACTGCGTAATAACCGTGTCCTGCCTTGAAACAGCATAGTTCATTAGGTTTCTGAATACCCTATTCAATCATTTCAAAGCTTGTCCATAGTTAAAGAGTAACGACGTGATTATTTCCCTTTCCCCAAGGGAATTACCAAATTGCAAAATCCTGTTATGAGGACCCAGGCCTCTGACAACATACTGAATCGGAAAACCTCACTCACTCAGAATAATTGTGCAGGCAGCTCTCTTGTTCTGAATGGGGTCTCTGGTGCACTTTCGTAAGTCCTTTAATTTATAGACTATTTTGAAAAAAATGTGGCTTGTTAGTTTCCAGCACATTTTATGAAACACCGAGACATCATTGAGTTCTGATACTCATAGTTCATACCATGGTTTCAGCAATATTGTCTCAGAAGAGCCAGAAAAACTGATATTAACTCCAAAAAATAACAACAAACAGCAACGAGCAAAATTGCCAAATTTGAAGCTCTCACATGTTTGTTTGAAAGGATCTCCAAACTCTCCTTCATTATTATCCCCTCACCTTCACTAGTATTTACTCTTCCTTCGATGCCCGCTGGACCTAACTGTTTCATCTCATCACTCAATAAAGAAAGAGGAGTAGACCTGAAAGTAAGTAAATAAGGACACACACTCATTCACATCAATCTCTCCACTTTTATGAGTAACCAATTTAATACACAGATGGCCCCTTCTTTGAAAAGTCACTGTAGGCCATAAAAAGTAGAATGCAAAGGAACTAGAATGAAAGAAGTCAATGACTGCATACAAGTTTCCTCTGGGCCAATGCCTTCCTCTTCTCTATCCACCCCCACTATATCTTCTGCCCTAAGGACTTCAGACTCCAAGAATTCAAAATCTACTGTCATTTCAAAACATTCCCATCCCTGATCTATTCATCCTTGAATAATCATATTTTCCAATTTACAGAGTATTACAGAATTCCAGGTGAGAAGTGGTCAGGAGCTGGACCAGGTGGTAGCAGTAGGAATAAAGAGATAGTCAAAGCTAGGTACCTGCCTTTAACTGTATGATCCTGCTCATTGGAAAAATGTTGCCCCTGTCCAACCAGTGCATGTTAAACACTCAGAATAGCAGCTTCTCTCAAGGGGTTAGTACAGAGGGGTAGAAATGTTACTTTCAAAACTTAGATTGGGATTGACAAATACACAGTACTATATATAAAATAGATAACTCACAAGGACCTACTGTATAGCACAGGGAACTCTACTCAATACTCTGTAATGACCTATATGGGAATGAAGTCTAGAAGACAGTGGATATATGTATATGTATAGCTGATTCACTTTGCTGTACAGCAGAAACTAACACAACATTGTAAATCAAATAGACTCCAATACAAATTTAAAAAACAAAACCAAAAAAAAAGACTTCCCTCACGGAGGGCAGCTCAAGGCAATGTGAGCAGTGGCTGAAAGCTAACAAAAGAGTCATTTCACAACATTACTGCTCAGGAATGTCTAGTCTCCACATCTCTGAACTGGGACATATTCCAGAAGACCCTTAGAAAATTCTATCGAGTGGGTCTATAGCAATGGTCTTGGCCATTCTCTAGACAAGTTCCTTTCATGTGGAAGAAGAGGAGCATTGCAAGTTGCCACTGGTTGCTCTAATATTTCTATAAGAGAAGAGGAGAAGCCTGCCTCTCAGAACCAGAAATGAGAAAGAAAAGCTGTAGCTGGTGGGAAAAAAAAGAACCCTTCCAGTAAAGAAAGCAACCTCACAGTCAGAGAGCTAAGGAAGCAGTAGGGTGATATTTGATAGTAAAATATAAAAGAGACAATGGTGAAAAATATTTTTGTTTGATACATTTTTCTTGGAGTTCTTACTATTTTGTTACCTTAAAAAAAAATAAAGCAAATATATTCCCTTTGAGTTCAATAAAGAGAAGAGAGTCTCCCCTGACCTTCCTCAAATATTCCATCAAAAAGGAGATTTAGACTATATCACAAGTTAAGTATTCTTTTGGTCTACTAGGCCAAGTAAAAAATCAAAAGAAAACACATCGGGACTTCCCTAGTGGCGCAGTGGTTAAGAATCCACCTGCCAATGCAGGGGACACGGGTTCGAGCCCTGGTCCGGGAAGATCCCACATGCCGCGGAGCAACTAAGCCCATGCACCACAACTACTGAGCCTGCATGCAACAACTACTGAAGCCCGCATGCCTAGAGCCCACGCTCTGCAACGAGAAGCCACCGCAATGAGAAGCCCGCGCACCACAATGAAGAGTAGCCCCTGCTCGCTGCAACTAGAGAAAGCCCACACCCAGCAACAAAAGACCCAATGCAGCCATAAATAAATAAATAAAATTTATTTTTTAAAAAAGAAAATACATCATCAGTATCTTTTGGCATTTTGCAATCAAGGTCACGTAGATACTTTATTTAGGCACTTCTTGTGTGTGTGTTTCCATGTTTTGCCTGTAACAACTTCCTGTCCATTCAAGATTTTTTTTTTTTTACTATATTAGCAGCACAATAAAAGGAAGAAAACAAATTTATTGACTGTGTGGATCTAACCTCATTAGTCACTGATATGTTTTTAATTTACTTTAAAATTTTTTTCTTTTGTTGCACCAACCATGTTCCATAATTTTTTTCTCATTTATTTATATTCCTTTTTATTTTATTCCATTGCTCAACAGTGGGCTTGTTCAGACTCCAGAAGGCAACCAAAGAACAAGTTGCAATAAATAATTTTAATGTTTTATAGTATATTAATTTTTATATTAAAATGTAATAAATTATGAGTTTTAATCACAGGGAAAAAATATTTTTTCTATTTCTTTAACATTGTATCTATATGAGATGATGAATGTTCACTAAATCTATTGTGGCAATCATTTCATGATGTATGTAAGTCAAATCATCATGCTGTACACCTTAAAGTTATACAGTGCTGTATATCTCAATAAAACTGGAAGTATGTATATATTTATTACATTTATATGTAATATATAATAAACATATTTATCTCTTTATATACAATAATATTTAAATATTTGTGATTTTTGTATAGCTTAATAAAATCACCTTACATCTTATAGAAAAATATATTTTAAAATACTAACTAAATAAAATTAATTTGATAATCTTCCAGGTCTGGAGTACTCAGGTAACTACTTCAAGAATCAAATATCTTTCCAAATCTCTAAAAGATCAAAGTCAATGTAATAGGATTCTTAGGAGTTCATTCTTTGTTGTCAGTTTCTAATACTACCCTGAAATAGTGTCTGCTGTAAGCCAGAGTTAAGGAGGAAAGGGGTTTAAAGGTAGGGAAAGGTATGATATAATATCTTGTCAGAATTTCATCACATTAAAGCTGTGTATCTAGATATCTCTCATCAAACTAATCAGTCAAAAGAGTACGAATTAAAAGTCATCTAGTAGATAAAATCTTATCTGGCAGGGAAAAGAAAATCATGAGAGATATTGTCTTAAAAATATTTTTTAATTGAACACAATAAATGTGATAACATCTTTAGACTGCTCAGCTTGGAGCCTTTTGTGTGAATTCAGGAATGTGGATGTCTACAATCCTAAAATCAATGTGGAAGAGAGCTGGAGAATATGAATAAAAATTAGATGAACACAACAATAACATCTTATATGCATAATAAATCTCTACACATTTCCTCCAGTCTAATTGTCCTCAAAACAATAACCTGGTAACAGTAACAGCAACCGCAGTGAACCAGTCTTTGTCATGCTTTGATATATAACAAAAATTTGCAAGTATGTTGACCAAAGTCTAGCATGATGATATACATTGCTATGCTTTGAATCCCATGCAGTATTACATAATATTGCAATCACCATTGTCTTCATCAATCAAGTACTATTTATAGAATATCTTTATATCTATGGATTGTGCTAAAGTATTATAAATTCACTAGGTGATAACATCCTTACTTGCATTATAACATAAAAATACATGAAATAAGAATATTCATGACTTTTTATAAAGCTGGATACAAACAAAAAGTGTTTCCTTTATCTTACTATATTTCACAAAGGATATTTTCTAAGTATAAGAAGGGGAAATGTAGGCAAAAAAACTAAACAAGACTCCATGAGTAGACAAATAACTTGACTCATATTGTGATTGTAAATCAGTTCAGGAAGGGAGAGAAAGAGGGAGAGAGCAGGAGGGAATAAAAAGGGAAGGAGAGGAAAGGGAAGAGGAGTAAAGAAAAGGGGAATAAGACAATTCAGAAACAACAGGAAACTTTAAAAACAGGGCAGGAATTTATAATACTATAAATTATACTGTTATTAATCTTATACTATGAGTAAATAAAAATATATTATTTACTCAATGGCTATGGTCAACTTTGAGAGGTGAAAAGAGATTAGGTAACTCCTGAATCTTCCAGCTCAGTAATTAGTGGTATCTTTTGGCATTCTTTTAATTATTTAACAGTAAACTTACAATTACTGGGGGAAAGAGGGGAGAGATAAATTGGGAGATTGGGATTGACATATACATACTACTATATAAAATTAGATAACTAACAAGGACCTACTGTATAACACAGGGAACTCTACTCAATACTCTGTAATGACCTATATGGAAAAGAATCTAAGAAAGAGTGGATATATGTATATGTATAACTGATTCACTTTGCTGTACAGCAGAAACTAATACAACATATAAATCAACTATATTCCAATAACAATTTAAAAATTATTTAACAGTAATATCATCAATGACTCCAGATGAATATTTTTTATTTACTCCATTTTCTTTTCTATTTCATCCTTCTTCTAACAGTTAAACATGTTTCTCATGTCAATGATGCAGAGTTAAATCATAGCCTAAATGTATAAAATCTCATTTGCTTAAAAGACATTTCCATCATTACCAAATCAGTTATGGGAACAAAAACAAAGGGTAAGAATTCTGGTTCTCTGACTGTGATTTCCCCTCATAATAAAACATCTGCTCAAAATGTCCTGTATTTCTTAAATAGGAAGCATGTTTCACCCAACATTATCTACGAGGTCATACTTGAGAGATGTTTGCACAGAGCGTATCTGTATTTGTTTTATGAATTGAGTTATCTGTGAAACTGACCTTAATTGGAGGTCCTGGAATATTGAAATCTGTAAATAAAAAGATGATTAAAAGACTTGTGAGGAGTGTGCTGTATAAGGAAAGTAAAGCCCTGGTTTGGGGCAGGATTAGTATGAAGACTGTTTCCAGTCACATGAGCCCCTCCTCACTCATCCTCAGCCATGGTGTCTCCTCCTCTCATCTGGCTTCCTCATCACCCCAGTAGACCCTTTTTACCATCTGGTGGTCAGACAACCCCATGATGAAATTATCTGATTCATAGAATCACACAAAAGTGTATTTGAAAGATTAGGTTTCATTAATTACCATTCCCAGAAGTATTTGCAAAAGAAATATATACTTTTTAAAAAAAAATTAAAGTACAATGTTGTGTTAGTTTCAGGTGTACAGCACAGTGATTCAGACATATATATATACACACATATACATATATATATTTTTATATATATATTTATTTTATATATATATATATTATATATATATATTTTTTTATATATATATATTTTTTCTTTTTCAGATTCTTTTCCCTTATAGGTTATTACAAAATATTGAGTATAGTTCCCTGTGCTGTACAGTAGGTTTTGTTGGTTATCTATTTTATATATAGTAGTGTGTGTATGTTAATCCTAACTTCCTAATTTATCCCTCCCCACTCCCCTTTTCCCTTTGGTAACCATAAGTTTCTTTTCTATGTCTATGGGTCTATTTCTGTTTTGTAAATAATTCATTTGTATCTTTTTTTTTTTTTTTTTTAGATTTTACATATAAGCAACATCATATGGTATTTGTCTTTCTCTGTCTGGCTTATTTCATTTAGTATGATCATCTCTAGGTTCATCCATGTTGCTGCAAATGGCATTATTCCATTCTTTTTATGGCTCAGTAAACCAATTTGTTGTAGAGTTTTATCAGTTCCTACAAAGAAAAGACAGATCCTGAGGGAATAGCATTTGGTGCAATGATATAGAGAAGAATAGGAAGTGAATAATACAGAGAATATTTACAATTACTTTTGCTGTTCAGAATTTATTCCCCTTTCCTAAGAGCATCCTCTTATTTGGGAAATTTCTCTTTCCTTCACTGTGTGTGGTTTTGTGGGGATACATATCTGGGAGGCTGATTATCCATCTTGGATTGATTCTGGGAGTGTTGTCTGTCTTTACAATAGATTTCTCCTTGCTTAATTTAACCAGAATCTATTTCCATTTCTTGCAACCAAGAACTCTGATGGTGACAGGAAGGGGCAATACACAAGGATGTTCGGGAACTCTGGGAAAGAATGTGAAAGCATTCAACAAACTTCTGTTGCTGGGAGTACAAAGATGAAAAAAACATGACTCATAGTCTTGAGAGAGAGTTTTTGAAGGGAGATTAGAGAGAACCTGGGTAAAAGAGTGATAACACGGAAGGAACTATAACTATTGTCTAAAAGGCATTAGAGGTATTGCTTCAGCAGTAGTAGTATTTTGAAAAGCAGAAAGTTGCTCATTGGAAGATAAAATAAAAATATGCATGATTTTCTTCAACTTTTTAATTGTGTCTAGAGCAACTCTCTTTTTTAGGAATTACATATATTTCATAGCAGTTGTTTATTGCATAAATATGGAGAATGTGGAGAAGCAACACATCATTCTTATCTTCCAGGAGGTCATAATTGTGAGTGGAAATAATATTTTAAATACTATGTGTTTATTTGTAAATCATATATCTGATAGGGACTTATATACAAAATATATAAAGAACTCTTACAATTCAGTAATAAAAAGTCAAATAACCCAATTTAAAAATGGGCAAAGATTTGGATAGATATTTCTCCAGAGGTGATATTAAAATGACCAATAAATTTATGAAAAAAATGCTCAAAATCTGTAGTCATTTGGCAAGGGTGTGGAGAAATCAGAACTCTCATACACTGATGGTGGAAATGTAAAATGATGCAGTCACTTTGGAAAACAATTTGGCAGCTTCTCAAGATGTTAAACACAGGGTTATCATACTACCCAGCAATTTCACTCACAGGTATATATCAAGAGAAAAATAAAATGTTCACCAAAGACTTGCACATGAATATTCATAGTAGTTTTATTCACTACAGCTAAAACATGGAAAAACCCCAAACGTCCATCAACTGATAAGTGGTTAAACAAAATATGGTATACAATGAAATATTATTCAGCAGTAAAAAGGAATGAAGTACTACATGCTACAACATGAACGAATCTTGGAAATACATTAAGTGAAAGAAGCTGGTCACAAAAGACCAAATACTGTATGATTCCATTTAGGTGAAATGTCCAGATAGACAAATCCATAGAGACCAAATTTAGATTAGTGGTTCTAGAGGCTGGGGGGAAGAGAAAAATGGAGAGTGACTACTTAATGGGTATGGGTTTTCTTTGGGGGGGGTGCTCAAACTGTTTGAAAATTAGATTTTAGTAATTGTACATATCTCAGACTGTATGAAAAACCACCAGCATGTACACCTTAAAGGAGTGAATTTTATGGTATGGGAATTATATCTAAAAAACTGTTTTAAAAATAAATATAATGTGTTAATTCATGCAAATCTAATAATAATTACAAAATGTAGGGGTGCATGGACTGAGGAAAGGAGTGGAACAGAAAAGATTTCATGGGAGAGATGATGTTAAACCTGTGAATTACTTGTCTTTCACCCAACCTTACCCGTCAACCCCTTGGGAGTCAGTTTCATCAGGCTTTGGCTGCCCAGATACATAAATATTAAAGAATAACAATTGTATTTAATGCTGAATGGAAAAACATGTTCCAGAACTCTCAAGCATACCAATCCCAAGAGATTAAGCTTCAGGCAAATCCAATCTCCCCAGCTAGATCGCTAAGAGAGGTCATTATGACAGGTCAGCTACACCTGGATTTATCCAATGAGGTATATTTTTTTTCTCTTCAAAGACTCACAAATACAAGAATTGTCAGGAGACAAGAACCCCTCAAACGTTTTATTCTTACAGGATGTTGAATAAGTAGTTATTAGAACCCACTTCATTTATCTGGTTGTTAACTGTGTAACCAAAACAATTCAGGTCTCCAAATATTTGGTTACATACTAAAAACCTAAACAATATTAAGCAGCCCACTAAAGACAGGAAGTGCCTCCTGGAAACTGTTGTAATACTGAGCACTTTGGTACCACAGTCAAACTTCCCCAGTAAGAAAAAGTGTGTCTCTTTTATCATGCATATACTTAGAAATTACAGCAATCAGATTCCTTATCTTCTCTCTATAGACTACATGTGTGTAAAATGAAAAAAAATGTTTTAGACCGAACTTCCCAGAGTTCACATATACCATTAACCTAGGGCACAGTTTTTATGGTACTACTGGTTACTTATTAGCACTATTCCATCAACCTCACACAATGAGTAAATAGCAACATGGAAAACGGAATAAAAAATATGAGAGGGTACTAAAGTAGAATTTTTATTATAATGTAGGAAACTAAAAGCTTGCCAATCATTTCTCCTTGTATACCACTGAACCAAAGAGAAAGTGACCCCAACGAGTTGTCGTAACAAAAACCTGCATCACAAATTATACATAAGTCTTATGACCTTAAAAAAATTTCTGGCAGAAGAAATGTCATGTCAAAAGACCACTGTGACTGCAAAAGAATAGCAATCTATGGACCAGGAAGAAATGTGTCTTAGCAGACTCAGTGACCAATCCTTGGATAATATTGGGAAATCACATTTTGTAATATCATAGAAGTGTATTGAGTCAGAGTTGAAGTTAGCCTGTAATGATAGACTAGTAGAATCAGAAAGCAATATGAACAAAGGAGGTAATCCCCACATTTCCACTGACTCACTAAAGTAGACTATATCTCGACCTCCAGCAGGGATGTCAGTCATTCTCCGCTCTGCATAGATCTCCTACTGGATGAGAAAAGAGGAAAACAAGATCCTGAAGGGTCTGGGGTTGGGAGGGTCAAGGAAGGGCCTTTATGACAGTCTGCCGGCCTGGTAGAATATCTACAGAAAAAATTAAGTATCTTGTATTGTGATTATTAGTTTCCCATTAGTATTTGCTTTGTGCCATTAAAAAATTTTTTTTATTGAGGTCAATTTTACTGCAGTGGATAGACCTTAAAGACACAGTTCTGACAAATGGATAAACTCATATAATCTACTCCTTATCAAAATATAGAACATTTTCATGGTTCCAGAAAATTCCCTTATGCCTCAATCTAGTCAATCTCTTCCCACCAAGGAATAGCTCTACTCAGATTTTCCATCACTATCAAAAAATGGCGACTTTTGGACTTCCCTGGTGGCACAGTGGTTAAGAATCCTCCTGCCAATACAGGGGACATGGGTTCGAGCCCTGGACCAGGAAGATCCCACATGCTATGGAGCAACTAAGCCTGTGTGCCACAACTACTGAGCCTGCACTCTAGAGCCCATGAGCCACAACTACTGAGCCCATGTGTCACAACTCCTGAAGCCCATGCACCTAGAGCCCATGCTCCACAACAAGAGAAGCCACCACAATGAGAAGTCTGTGCACTGCAACAAAGAGTAGCCCCCGGGCTTCCATGGTGGTGCGGTGGTTGAGAGTCCGCCTGCTGATACAGGGGACGTGGGTTCGTGACCCGGTCCAGGAGGATCCCACGTGCCGCGGAGCGGCTGGGCCCGTGAGCCATGGCCGCTGAGCCTGCGCATCCAGAGCCTGTGCTCCATGGCGGGAGAGGCCGCAGCAGTGAGAGGCCTGCGTACTGAAAAAGGAGGAAAAAAAAAAAAAAAGAGTAGCCCCTGCTTGCTGCAACTAGAGAAAGCCCACGTGCAGCAACGAAGACCCAATGCAGCCAAAAATAAATTAATTAATTAATTTAAAAAAATTATGTATTGATGGCCTACAATGAGCCACGTTTAAAATATATATATATTTTTTGTACTGCCACTCCATGCAAATATATATTTCGTTACATCAGGATTCTTTCACTCTGTATAATGCTGCTGCATGCATTTGTAATTTATTCCTTTTTTATAACTGAGGGTTAGTCCATTGTATATTTGTATATTCCTTCTTCCATTAACGGAAATCTAGACTGTTTCCAGGTTTGGTCTACTAGAAATAAAGCTGCTGTGAATATTGTTGTACAAGTTTTTTTAGACATTTATTTTTATTTCTCTTGAATAAAACTGGACTTGCTGGATCATAGGGTAGAAGTATGTTTAAGTCTTTCAAAAACTACCAGTTTTCCAAAATAGATATACCATTTTACACTCCCACCAACAGTATTCTATTTGCTTTACAACTTCATCAACATTTGATTATGTCTTTTCATTTTAGCCGTTCTTAGTGGCTATGTAATTATTTCACATGGTAGTTGTTTTTTTCTTTTTAAGATTTTAATTTATTTATTTTTTTGTTTGTTTGTTTGTTTTGGCTGCGCCTGGTCTTAGTTGGGGCACTCAGGATCTTCACTGCAGCATGTGGGATCTTAGTTGCGGCATGCATATGGGATCTAGTTCCCTGACCAGGGATCGAGCCCGAGCCCCCTGCATAGGGAGCGCAGAGTCTTACCCACTGGACCGCCAGGGAAGTCCCTCACATAGTAGTTTTAATTTGCATTTTTCTACTGCTTAAGGATGTTGAACACATTTTCATGTGCCTATTGGCCATTTATATATCTTTCTTTGAGAAGTATCTGTGCAAGTCTTCTATTCATTTTTATATTGGGTTGATTATCTTTTTATTTTTGAAATGTAAGTATTTTTTTCTATATTCTGAATACCAGTCCTTTTCTCAAATATATGTGTTGCAAGTATTTTTCTCCTTGTCTATGGTTTGTATATTCATTTCCTTAGTAATGTCTCTTGCTGAGCAGAAGTTTTGAATTTTGGGGACTTTCCTGGTGGCACAGTGGTTAAGAATCCACCTGCCAATGCAGGGGACATGGGTACGAGCTCTGGTCTGGGAAGACCCCACATGCCGTGGAGCAGCTAAGCCTGTGCGCCACAACTACTGAGCCTGCACTCTAGAGCTCTCGAGCCACAACTACTGAGCCCGCGTGCCACAACTACTGAAACGAAGAGTAGCCCCCCCCAATTGTCGCAACTAGAGATAGCCCATGCGTAGCAACGAAGACCCAACACAGTCAAAAATGAATAAATAAATAAATAAATTTGTTTAAAAAAAAAGAAAAAAGAAACTATTCTGTACAATGCTACAATTGTGGATACATGTGATTTTACTTTCATCAAAATTCGTAGAATGTACAACACCAAGAATGAACTCTGATGTAAAGCTTGGGCTTTGGGTGATAATGATGTGTCAATGCAGGTTCACGGATTATAACAAATATACCACTCTGGAGGGAGATATTGATAATGGGGGAGACTGTGCATATGTCAGCACCAGGGGTGTATGAGTCTCTATACCTTCTCAATTATGTGGTGAGCCAAAAACTGCTCTAAAATATGTCTTTTAAAAAAAATGTGGACACCCATGCCTTTTCCCTGTGTTTAAGGAAGAGCATCCAGCATTTCTTCAGTAAGAATGATATTAGCTCTGGAATTTTTGTATATGCCTTTCTGACTGAGAACTTTTTCTTCTATTCTTATTTTGCAGAGAGTTTTTATCATAATTTGGAGCTGAAATTTGATAAATGCTTTTTCTGCATCTATTGAATTATATAACATTTCTCCTTACATTAATATTTAAATCACATTGTTGAACTTTTATGTTAAACCAATAAAGTATTATGCTTTTTCTATGTTGCTATATTTGATTTGTTTACATCCTGTTAAAATTTTTGTATGTCTATTTATAAAGAATATTAATTTATAATTTTTCTTTTCTTGCAATGTCTTCAGCTTTTTTGGTATCAGAATTACACAGACTTCACAAAATTAGCTGGGAAACATTACCTCTATTATCCTTTATTATCTGAGTTTGTGTAATATTAGTAAACATTTTATTATTTTTTCCTCTTTTGTTTTCTCCTTTCCTGCTTTTAGTTAGTACTTTACAAAAATCCATCTACCTTTGCAACTAAGAACTCTAGCTCTAGCTCTGGGTGATGGCAATGGGTCTTTGAGATGTAAGGGGGAACAAACACCAGTCTTGTGTTCATATATTTTTTTTAAGTTTTTAAATTCTTTAAACCTCTATCATTTAAGGGGTGTGTATGTGTGTGTGTGTGTGTGTGTGTGTGTCTCATGTTTAGGTGAAATTCTAAATATTTCCACACATCCAAAAGCAACAACACACACGCACAGGCACATGCACACACACACAGAGGAATAGATTATTTAAGAGCCTATGTTTTGAAATGCCTTACCTCTGCTGGTATAATAAAGATAACCATTTATTCGCTTTAGGTATCTTCTTCTTGAAAAGAATGTTAGTTATGTACATCCTGAGGGCATACTAAAGTCATACAGAAAAAATTTGCTATGTAGTAAAAGGAATGCTCCAGACAATTATTGTTTACACAGATGAGAAATTAACATTGCATTGACACTTGTAATGTTGGCATTTCTAAGTTTTCTACACAATTGAACCTCAAGTGAAATTATTTTTAAAGATATAAAGAGATAAAGAGACCACATGAACTAGGGACATTAACTGTATTTAAGTGGCAATTTTCAACACATGGGGAGAGGCACTGACCTAGCCAAGTCACACAGCAAGCAAATTGCAGACCTGAGATTCAGACTCAGGAGTTCTGACTCTAAATCCAGTGTTCTTTCATGTGCAGTATCTCCCTATTTTAAATTATTAATGAAATGCTTAAAGCATTCAGTTGGTAGAAGACTTTATCTATTATATGTTCTACTTTTTTATACCCAACCTCATATCTAAGCTTTGTTATATCTATGTAATATTATCAATCTGCTTTAAAAATACTTCATTATTTGTTACCACACTGAAGGAATCCATATAAAGAAATGAATAAAGATATACATCAAAAAAATTATACATCAAAAATATCAGTGACAATTGGAACATGTTTATAACATATAGTATGAAAGTTTGCTATCTTTAATACATAAAGAACTCATTTAATAAGAAAGAAAAGCACGCAGTAGAAATACAGTAAAGGGTATTGACAAGAAGTTTTTTTTTTGGGGGGACGCATTCGGCATGGGGGATCTTAGTTCCCCGAGCAGGGATCAACCCCGTGCCCCCTGCATTGGAAGTGCAGAGTCTTAACCACTGGACTGCCAGGGAAGTCCCAAGAATTTTTTTCAGAAGATTGATAAATCCAAAAAAGGACTAAGTTTTTATCATGTGATTATAAAATAAATGTCATGGGTATGTAATGTACAGCATGGTGACAAGAGTTAATAATACTGTTCAGCATATTTGAAAGTTGTGAAGAGAGTGGATCTTAAAAGCCCTCACCACAAGAGAAAAAAATTGTAACCATGTGTGGTGATGAATGGTAGCTGGGCTTATTGTGGTGATTATTTTGCAGTCACCTTTTACTCATGCTTTATTTAGAAGTTAATTTCCAAATATGTGGTGATTACAAAATAGTTATTATTAAATATATCAATAGCTTAATATAAGATCAGAGAATATATTTTAGCATTTTAAATTTTAAGATTCTTTATGACCTTGAATATAGTGAACTTTTTGTAAATGCTTTATGTGTACTTACAAACATGTTATTCTGCAATCATGTGCAGTGTTCCATATTTTATCATTAGGTAATTTTTAACTTTATTATTCAAATCTTGTATTTCCATACTGATATTTTGTGTGTGCCTCTTTGCTCTACAAAATACTGTGAGAAGTGTGTTAAAATGTCTCACTATGGTTGTGGATTTTCCTATTTCTTTGTAGTTCTGACCTTGTCTGCTTTTTCTATTTTTAAGTTACAATTTTACTTGGCATGCAAATTAAATATTATTACATTCTTCTGATGAATTAAATCAGGAATCCGCCTGCCAATGCAGGGGACAGGGATTCGAGCCCTAGTCCGGGAATATCCCACATGCCATGGAGCAATGAAGCCTGTGCACCACAACTACTGAGCCTACACTCTAGAGCCCACGAGCCACAACTACTGAGCCCGTGTGCCACAACTACTGAAGCCCGCATGCCTAGAGCCCGTGCTCCGCAACAAGAGAAGCCACCGCAGTGGGAAGCCCGTGCACTGCAATGAAGACCCAATGCAGCCAAAGATAAATAAATAAATTTATTTATTTTAAAAAAAGTAAAAAAAAGAAAAGCTTTTTTAAAATAATCAAGAGAAAGGGAAGAGTGTCATATGGTCAAAGAGAAACCAAGTTGTAACTTGATTGAGACTCATTGACTTTGGCAATAGCAGTGTCTTCAATACCTAACAAGGAGAGTTTAGTAGAGGGTTTGAGGCTGAGGTTAGAGTATAATGGATTTCAGAGTAGGAGAAACAGGGGAAAGACACAAACAAGAAGATGTATGAATGATGTGTGAAAGAAAAGGGGAGGTTTGAGTTTATTTTTGCTTAGATTAAGAGAAAAGGTAACACGTTTATTGTCAAAGGGGAAGAAAAAAGATGAAAACAGAAAGGGCAGTTCATGGAGCTACACAGAGGAAGGCCTCAGGGCCCGGGTGGTAGGCAGTATCTTTTAAGAAATAGAAACTGAGCTGAAACAGGTAAGGATTGCATTCTGGAAGTTCCTTGCAAATCAAGAAATAATAAGTTAGTATCCTACGTTTACAAGTGAGAAGCAGGCAAGACTACAGGCATACCTTGAATATATTGTGAGTTCAGTGCCAGACCACAACAACAAAGCGATTATTGCAATAAAGAGAATCACACAAACTCTTTGGTTTCCCGGTGCGCATAAAAGTTATGTTTGCACTGTACTGTAGTCTATTAAGTATGCAACAGCATTATGTCTAAAGAACAATGTACGTACCTTAACTAAAAAATATGTTGTTGCTAAAAAAAAAGCTAACCATCATCTGAGCCTTCAGCAAGTCATAATGTTTTGGCTGGTAGAAGGTCTTGCCTCACGTTGATGGCTGCTGACTGATCAGGGTGGTGGATGCTGAAGGCTGGGGTAGCTGTGACAATTTCTTAAAATAAGACAGCGATGGAGCTTGCCGCATCATTTGACCCTTCCTTTCATGAGCAATTCCTCTACAGCATGCTATGCTGTTTGAGACCATTTTACCCACAGTAGAACTTCTTTCAAAGTAGGAGTCAGTCCTCTCAAACTGCTGCTGCTGCTCTGTCATCTAAGTGTATGTAATATTCTAAATCCTTTGTTGTCATTTCAACAATCTTCACAGCATCTTCACCAGGAGGAGATTCCATCTCCAGAAACCACTTTCTTTGCTCATCCATAAGAAGCAACTCCTCACCTGTTCAAGTGTTATGAGATTACAGCAATTCAGTTCCATCTTCAGGCTCTACTTCTAATTCTAGTTTCTCCTGCTATTTCTACCACATCTGCAATTCCTTCCTCCACTGAAATCTTGAACAATTCTAAATCATCCATGAGGGTTGGAATCAACTTCTCATAAACTTCTGTTAATGTTGATAATGTGACCTCTTTCCATGAATCGCAAATGTTCTTCATGGCATCTAGAACAGTAGATCCTTTCCATAAGGTTTTCCATTGAATTTGCCCAGATCCATCAGAGGAATCACTGTCCATGGCAGCTATAGCCTAATGAAGTGTATTTCTTTAATAATAAGACCTGAATATTGAGATAACTTCTTGATCCTTGGTTTGCAGAATGGACTTTGTGTCAGCAGGCATGAAAACAACATTAATCTCATTGTATGTCTCTGTCAGAGCTCTTGGGTAACGAGGTGCATTGTCAGTGAGCAGTAGTATTTTGAAAAGGAATTTTTTTTTCTGAGAAGTAGGTCTCAACAGTGGGCTTAAAATAGTCAGTAAATCACATTGTAAACAGATGTGTTGTCATCCAGGCTCTGTTGTTTCATTTATAGAGCACAGGCAGAGTAGATTCAGCATAATTCTTAAGGGCCCTAGGATTTTCAGAATGGTAAATGAGGATTGGCTTCAACTTCAAGTCACCAGCTGCATTTGCCTCTAGCAAGAGTCAGCCTATCCTTTGAAGCTTTGCAGCCAGGCATTGACTTTGCTTCTCTAGATATGAAGTCCTAGATGGCATGTTCTTCCAACTGAAGGCTGTTCTGTCTACATTGAAAATCTGTTGTTTGGTGTAACCACCTTCATTAATGATCTTTGCTAGATCTTCTGGATAACTTGCTGCAATCTCTACAACAGGACTTGCCGCTTCACCTTGCACTTTTATGTCATGGAGATAGCTTCTTCCCTGCAACCTCATAAACCAATCTCTACTAGCTTCAAACTTCCCTTATGCAGCTTCCTCACTTCTCTTGGGCTTTCTAGAATTGAAGAAACTTAGGGTCTTGCTCTGGATTAAGCTTTGTCTTAAGGGAATGTTGTGGCTGGTTTGATCTTCTATCCAAACCACTGAAACTTTCTCCATATCAGCAATAAGGCTGTTTCATTTTCTTATCATTCATGATTTCACTAGAGCAGCACTTTCAATCTTCTTTAAGAACTTTTCCTTTGCATCCACAACTTGACTGGTTGGCACAAGAGGCTTAGCTTTCAGCTAAATAGGCTTTTGACATTCCTTCCTCACTAAGCTTAATCTTATTCCTAGCTTTTGATTTAAAGCGAAAGACATACCACTCCTCCCTTCGCTTAAACACTTAGAGGCCACTGCAGGGTTATTAATTGGCCTAATTTCAATATTGTTGTGTCTCAGGGAATAGGGAGGCCTGAGGAGAGGGAGAGAGATGGGGGAACAGCCAGTTGGTGGAGCAGTCAGAACGCACACAATATTTATGGATTAAGTTCACTGTCCTATATGGGCGTAGTTTGTGATGCCTCTTTGATATTAACATCGAAGATCACTGATCATAATCACCACAACAAATCTAATAGTAATTTAAAAGTTTCAAATAGTTTGAGAATTACCAAAATATGACAGAGATGTGAAGTGAACAAATGCTGTTGGGAAAATTGTACCAATAGACATGCTTGACTCCTGGTTGCCATAGACTTTTGATTTGTAAAAAATGCAATAAAGTGAAGTGCAATAAAACAAGGTATGCCTGTAGTTTCAATTTGCTTAATGTTGCCTTTTTTTCTGGGAACAAGAACACAAACTCCCAAAAGATAGGAGCTTATTAAAGGAATTAGACAAATCTAGACTATGTCTTGTGTTTTTACCTGAATAATTGAACCATTCCGGTTGCCTTTTGTAACTAGACTCAGGGTCACTAATACTACAAACTCAAGTGAAAAATAGAGCAAGAACATTTTCTTTCAGCCCTGTCTAAAATGAAAATGTGTGTTAATTATTAAATGATTATTATAAGAAATTCTTACACCCAAGGGTAACCATTTAAAATGATATATTCATAACATTAAGTTGTTTTGTTTCAAGAAGCTGTGACAAAAGACATGGAACTTCATGGAGGAAAACAAAGGGAGGGAAGGAACCAAAAGATACTGAGTATTCAGGACTGGGTGGGAATAGTAACTCTCTGATGTTTCTATTTTATACATGATGAAACAGAACCTAAAGTGATAAAGTTATTTACCCTAGCTCACACAGCTAGTAAGCAGCAGTGCTGGGATTTTACTCCAGAATCCATAGTTTCCACTATGCCTGCCTGGCTGCAGATCTGAATTTCCAGTGGATACAATGATGATCCTAGAGCTCAGTCTCCCAGAATTAGGAAGCCAGCCAATGGATCATTATAGAAGATGAGTGAAGGAAAATGGCAAAGGGGGAGAAGACTAGCTTCCAGAGAAGAAAGCTGGCCTCTAGGCTCACATTGGCCCACATACTATCTATGTGGCCGTGGGCAACTCATTACCTTCTCTGGATTGTGGTTTCCTTATCTGAAAAATGGAGGACTTTTACTAAATTACTCTGAGATTCCTTTCGAGCTCCAGAATGCAGGATCTCATGGTAAGTGCTCTGTGATGAAGGTTCTGCCTGTTTTCTAACACTTTATGTGCTTCCTAAGATCCCTCAGGATAGAAGCCTTACTTAGAGTGCACAGAAAGCAAGGCAGGACAAGATGCAGTCCATCAGGTCAGAGTCTGGCTGCAACCAGCCTTAAGTAAGCAGCAAGAAAACATCCAACTTCTGACTGCCTCTCCAAGTCAGGAACTGTGTTTGTTAGAGTGGATGCCCTTTTTCATTAAAGGGATTTTTATTGCCCTGGTCTCTACCTTATTTTTGAGTATGCCTTTTGTGGCAATTCTCTTAGGAGATTGTAAAGAAAATAACATATTTTTAACTTCATAAGGCAGTTATAAAATATGTATTAAAGTAAATGTTGTGTTCTAAAACCCAGTAAGAAGCTTTAAAGAAAGCACATATTGTGAATTTAAGATGAGCATAGACACATACATTGAATCAGAGATCATTATAACTAGAAATGACAGTGGATCGTCTAGTCCACACCTCTCACATGCACTTCAGTGCACTTCCAGCTGATTTGCAGAGCAAGGAGACTTCTTTCATAAACTCTGCCTGTGACTACTTGTGCTTGTGCTTGCTGCTGCAGCACAGATAAAGCAGGAAGAGATTACACAGGCCAAGGGATGTGAAAATATCCTCTCTTTGACCCGGTCAACTGTGGGTCTAAAGAGAATTTTTAAAGTACCCAGAACATTGTAAGAGCAGAATCAACTCCCAATACAGACATTTTCATTGCTTTGGTTCTCCAAAGATGAAATATTTCCTTCCTCTTTTCCAAATGTGCTGCCCAAGTTGCTGGTTTATATTAGATATTTTTATTTCAAATTTCCATGTATTCCAATAACAATTGTCCAACTTCTATATTCTCTACCGATACTGAATGATATAATGAAGAGTTTTCAAATACGAGAAATCTGGTGGATGGAGGCTGTTTTACTTCCTGTATCACTCAAACAATGCCAGTGGTGGCTCTGTTTTGTCTCATTTTGAGCTTGGCTTAGTTGCTGCTGAATGCCTGTGTGTATTGCAGTAAAAATGTTCATGACATGCTTGGCTGCTTGTTTTTACAGATTCACAAATAAACACTGATAGAACAGAAGACTGCAAATTATCTAGTCTATTTATGCTGATTGTTTTTTTAAAAAATAAATAAAACTTGTATCTTGAAATATGGCCAGGATAGTATGGATAACTGTGGCAGGATTCTTTGAATGGCTAAGAATTGTAGTACTACCCATAGAATAGAGTGAGGCAGGCAGCAGGTAGGAAGTTCACCTATGTAGGCAGAAAATAGTACAGAAATGTATGACAAGGGAAAATAGAAGGTAGTTGAAAGATAAACAGTGGGGAGACAGACTACAGCATCAATTGTGGGAGGAAAAGGCTGTGATGCCAGTATCTGATGGAGCTAGGTAGACACAGGATGAGATGCAACTTGGAAGTTCATTGAGGGAGATTAATGCACTGTCAAGTGCGTTTATTCCATCGGGTTCAGGCAAAAGGCTCCAGTCCAGAGAGAAGAACTGTAAGGACCAAAGGAGGTTCTTGGCAACAAAGTGATTTCAATACTTGGAAGGTTGTCAGAATTGGGAAATACAGAGGGGCCAGGTCACAGAAAGTAGGTAGAAGCCCATTGTGGAAGATGAGAAACGAGGGGTGAGAACAGAAAGGCTAACTTACTGCTGAGTCTGAGACAAGTTGGTCATTTCTTCAGTCCCCTTGGCTCCAATGAGGGTGACACTGAGGGTTTCCCTGGTAGCAGCTCTGTGGAGAGGAGGCCTGGAAAGCCAGAACACAAAGAGACTGTAACTGAGCAGAAAGTTAGAGCAACCCTTTCTAAAAATATGACTTTGGTTTGGTTGTTTTTCCACATGGAGAACAATTTGCACCATTTGTGTGAATGCAAACTTTAAGGAACGAATAAAATTGTAGTTTTCATTTTTAAAAAATTTAAGAAAAGAAGTTGCCAAGAAATGAAGAGGCACCAGAAATACCTGAACCCCAGATTCCATCTCTAGCACTCTTTTTCTAAAACCTCACAAAGCTTTCCCTGACTTATAAATATATATTTTTACTTTCAAAAGTAACTACTTTATTATTATAACTAAGAATGTAATAAATTTACTGAAGTTTTTCTGAATATCTACTTTTTAAAAAAGCGATGGTATCATAATAGATTTTAGTTCCATGTGATCTGAAATGGGAGGACACTCCTTCTAGAATAGAAAAAAAAAGATACATATGTCTTACTTTATTATTTTACAGAAAGCACAGTAATTTCACACAATTCATTTTTGAACATAGAGACCTATATTTGACCAGCTTAGACTGATGGAATGCATCCTGCTCTTTACACATTTTATTCCACCCATTTATTCAACAAGTATTTTGAGTACTTACTATGTTCTAGTTTCTTAGGATGCAGCAGTGAGCAAAACAAAGATCCTTACTCTGCTCTTGTAGAGCTTTCATTTGAGTGGGGAGAGATAGATAATAACTATATATATTTTTTACAAGATAATTAGCGATATGGAAAAATTTTTGAACTGAGTGGAAGAAGGATCTTCCAGAGTGTGATGTAGGAGGTTACAATTTTAAAAAGTATCATCAGGGTAATCTCAAATGAACTTAATCATAAAGATTTGAGTGAAGATTTAAAAGAAGTGAGGGAGGGGACATATGTATACGTATTTAAGAGAAGTGAGGGAGGGGATATATGTATACGTATAGCTGATTCACTTTGTTATACAGCAGAAACTAATACTTTGTTATACAGCAGAAACTAACACAACATTGTGAAGCAATTATACTCCAATAAAGATGCTAAAAAAAAGTCCTTCCCTAAATTATTATTAAAAATCTCAGGAGAGACTTCCGGGTAAGATGGCGGAAGAGTAAGACGCGGAGATTACCTTCCTCCCCACGGATACACCAGAAATACAGCTACACGTGGAACAACTCCTACAGAACACCTACTGAACGCTGGCAGAAGACCCCAGACCTCCCAAAAGGCAAGAAACTCCCCACATACCTGGGTAGGGCAAAGCGGAGAGATTCCCGCACAGAGGAGCGGTGCCGAGCGGCACTCAACAGCCCGAGAGGCTTGTCTGCTCGCCCGCCGGGGCGGGCGGCGCTGGAAGCTGAGGCTCGGGCTTCGGTCAGAGCGCAGGGAGAGGACTGGGGCTGGCGGCGAGAACTCAGCCTGAAGGGGGCTAATGTGCCACAGCTAGCCGGAAGGGAGTCCGGGAAAACTCTGGAGCTGCCGAAGAGGCAAGAGACTTTTTCTTCCCTCTTGGTTTCCTGGTGCGCGAGGAGAGGGGATTAAGAGCGCTGCTTAAAGGGGCTCCACAGACGGGCGCGAGTCGCGACTGAAAGCGCGGAGCCCAGAGACGGGCGTGGGACGCTGGGGCTGCTGCTGCCACCGCCAAGAAGCCTGTGTGCGAGCGCAGGTCACTGTCCACACCGCCCTTCCGGGAGCCTGTGCAGCCCGCCACTGCCGGGGTCCCGGGACCCAGGGGCGGCTTCCCTGGGAGAACGCACGGCGCGCCTCGGGCTGGTGCAACGTCACGCCGACCTCTGCCGCTGCAGGCTCGCCCCGCACTCCGTGCCCCTCCCTCCCGCCCGGCCTGAGTGAGCCAGAGTCCACGAAGAGGCTGCTCCTTTAACCCTGTCCTGTCTGAGCGAAGAACAGACGCCCTCCGGCGACCTACACGCAGAGGCGGGGCCAAATCCAAAGCTGAGACCCAGGAGCTGTGAGAACAAAGAAGAGAAAGGGAAACCTCTCCCAGCAGCCTCAGAAGCAGCGGATTAAAGTTCCGTAATCAACTTGATGTACCCTGCATCTGTGGAATACATGAATAGACAACAAATCATCCCAAATTGAGGAGCCAGGAGTCAGTGCTGTGCCTCTGAGGTGGGAGAGCCAACTTCAGGACACTGGTCCACAAGAGACCTCCCAGCTCCACATAATATCAAACGGCGAAAATTTTCCAGAGATCTTCATCTCAACACCAGCACCCAGCTTCACTCAACGACCAGCAAGCTACAGTGCTGGACACCCTATGCCAAACAACTAGCAAGACAGGAACACAACGCCACCCATTAGCAGAGAGGTGGCCTAAAATCATAAAAAGTCCGCAGACACCCCAAAACACACCACCAGACGTGGACCTGCCCACCAGAAAGACAAGATCCAGCCTCATCCACCAGAACACAGGCACTAGTCCCCACCACCAGGAAGCCTACACAACCCACTAAACCAACCTTAGCCACTGGGGACAGACACCAAAAACAACGGGAACTATGAACCTGCAGCCTGCAAAAAGGAGACCCCAAACACAGTAACATAAGCAAAATGAGAAGACAGAAAAACACACAGCAGGAGAAGGAGCAAGATAAAAACGCACCAGACCTAACAAATGAAGAGGTAATAGGCAGTCTACCTGAAAAAGAATTCAGAATAATGATGGTAAAGATGATCCAAGATTCTATTTCCCAGATCCAAAATCTTGGAAATAGAATAGACAAAATGCAAGAAACAGTGAACAAGGACCTAGAAGAACTAAAGATGAATCAAGCATCGATTAAAAACACAATAAATGAAATAAAAAATACTCTAGATGGGATCAATAGCAGAATAACTGAGGCAGAAGAACGGATAAGTGAGGTGGAAGATAAAATAGTGGAAATAACTGCTGCAGAGCAAAATAAAGAAAAAAGAATGAAAAGAACAGAGGACAGTCTCAGAGACTTCTGGGACAACATTAAACGCACCAACATTTGAATTATAGGGGTTCCAGAAGAAGAAGACAAAAAGAAAGGGACTGAGAAAATATTTGAAGAGATTATAGTTGAAAACTTCCCTAATATGGGAAAGGAAATAGTTAATCAAGTCCAGGAGGCACAGAGAGTCCCATACAGAATAAATCCAAGGAGAAATACGCCAAGACACATATTAATCAAACTGTCAAAAATTAAACACAAATCATATTGAAAGCAGCAAGGCAAAAACAACAAGTAACACACAAGGGAATCCCCATCAGGATAACAGCTGATCTCTCAGCAGAAACTCTACAAGCCAGAAGGGAGTGGCAGGACATAATTAAAGTGATGAAGGAGAGAAAACTGCAACCAAGACTACTCTACCCAGCAAGGATCTCATTCAGATTTGATGGAGAAATTAAAACGTTTACAGACAAGCAAAAGCTGACAGAGTTCAGCACCACCAAACCAGCTTTACAACAAATGCTAAAGGAACTTCTCTAGGCAAGAAACACAACAGAAGGAAAAGACCTACGATAACGAACCCAAAACAATTAAGAAAATGGGAATAGGAACATACATATCGATAATTACCTTAAATGTAAATGGACTAAATGCTCCCACCAAAAGACACAGAGTGGCTGAATGGATACAAAAATAAGACCCATATATATGATGTCTACAAGAGACCCACTTCAGACCTAGAGACACATACAGACTGAAAGTAAGGGGATGGAAAAAGATATTCCATGCAAATGGAAACCAAAAGAAAGCTGGAGTAGCAATTCTCATATCAGACAAAATAGACTTTAAAATAAAGACTACTAGAAGAGACAAAGAAGGACACTACATAATGATCAAGGGGTTGATCCAAGAAGAAGATATAACAATTGTAAATATTTATGCACCAAACGTAGGAGCACCTCAATACATAAGGCAAATACTAACAGCCATAAAAGGAGTAATCGACAGTAACACAATCATAGTAGGGGACTTTAACACCCCACTTTCACCAATGGACAGATCATCCAAAATGAAAATAAATAAGGAAACACAAGCTTTACATGATACATTAAACAAGATGGACTTAATTGATATTTATAGGACATTCCATCCAAAAACAACAGAATACACATTTTTCTCAAGTGCTCATGGAACATTCTCCAGGATAGATCATATCTTGGGTCACAAATCAAGCCTTGGTAAATTTAAGAAAATTGAAATTGTATCAAGTATCTTTTCTGACCACAATGCTATGAGACTAGATATCAGTTACAGGAAAAGAGCTGTAAAAAATACAAACACATGGAGGCTAAACAATACATTACTTAATAACGAAGTGATCACTGAAGAAATCAAAGAGGAAATTAAAAAATACCTAGAAACAAATGACAATGGAGACACGACGACCCAAAACCTATGGGATGCAGCAAAAGCAGTTCTAAGAGGGAAGTTTATAGCAATACAATCCCACCTTAAGAAACAGGAAACATCTCGAATAAACAACCTAACCTTGCACCTAAAGCAATTAGAGAAAGAAGAACAAAAACATCCCAAAGTTAGCAGAAGGAAAGAAATCATAAAAATCAGATCAGAAATAAATGAAAAAGAAATGAAGGAAACAATAGCAAAGACCAATAAAACTAAAAGCTGGTTCTTTGAGAAGATAAACAAAATTGATAAAGCATTAGCCAGACTCATCAAGAAAAAAAGGGAGAAGACTCAAATCAATAGAATTAGAAATGAAAAAGGAGAAGTAACAACTGACACTGCAGAAATACAAAAGATCATGAGAGATTACTATAAGCAACTCTATGCCAATAAAATGGACAACCTGGAAGAAATGGACAAATTCTTAGAAATGCACAACCTGCCAAGACTGAATCAGGAAGAAATAGAAAATATGAACAGACCAATCACAAGCACTGAAATTGAAACTGTGATAAAAAATCTTCCAACAAACAAAAGCCCAGGACCAGATGGCTTCACAGGCGAATTCTATCAAGCATTTAGAGAAGAGCTAACACCTATCCTTCTCAAACTCTTCCAAAATATAGCAGAGGGAGGAACACTCCCAAACTCATTCTACGAGGCCACCATCACCTTAATACCAAAACCAGACAAGGATGGCACAAAGAAAGAAAACTACAGACCAATATCACTGATGAACATAGATGCAAAAATCCTCAACAAAATACTAGCAAACAGAATCCAACAGCACATTAAAAGGATCATACACCATGATCAAGTGGGGTTTATTCCAGGAATGCAAGGATTCTTCAATATACGCAAATCAATCAACATGATACACCATATTAACAAATTGAAGGAGAAAAACCATATGATCATCTCAATAGATGCAGAGAAAGCTTTTGACAAAATTCAACACCCATTTATGATAAAAACCCTGCAGAAAGTAGGCATAGAGGGAACTTTCCTCAACATAATAAAGGCCATATATGACAAACCCACAGCCAGCATCATCCTCAATGGTGAAAAACTGAAACCATTTCCACTGAGATCAGGACCAAGACAAGATTGCCCACTCTTACCACTCTTATTCAACATAGTTTTGGAAGTTTTAGCCACAGCAATCACAGAAGAAAAGGAAATAAAAGGAATCCAAATCGGAAAAGAAGAAGTAAAGCTGTCAGTGTTTGCAGATGACATGATTCTATACATAGAGAATCCTAAAGATGCTACCAGAAAACTACTAGAGCTAATCAATGAATTTGGTAGTTGCAGGATACAAAATTAATGCACAGAAATCTGTGGCATTCCTATATACTAATGATGAAAAATCTGAAAGTGAAATCAAGGAAACACTCCCATTTACCATTGCAACAAAAAGAATAAAATATCTAGGAATAAACCTACCTAAGGAGACAAAAGATCTGTATGCAGAAAATTATAAGACACTGATGAAAGAAATTAAAGATGATACAAATAGATGGAGAGATATACCATGTTCTTGGATTGGAAGAATCAACATTGTGAAAATGACTCTACTACCCAAAGCAATCTACAGATTCAATGCAATCCCTATCAAACTACCACTGGCATTTTTCACAGAACTAGAGCAAAAAATTTCACAATTTGGAAACACAAAAGACCCCGAATAGCCAAAGCAATCTTGAGAACGAAAAATGGAGCTGGAGGCATCAGGCTCCCTGACTTCAGACTATACTACAAAGCTACAGTAATCAAGACAGTATGGTACTGGCACAAAAACAGAAAGATAGATCAATGGAACAGGATAGAAAGCCCAGAGATAAACCCACGGACATATGGTCACCTTATCTTTGATAATGGAGGCAGGAATGTACAGTGGAGAAAGGACAGTCTCTTCAATAAGTGGTGCTGGGAAAACTGGATAGGGACATGTAAAAGTATGAGATTAGATCACTCCCTAACACCATACACAAAAATAAGCTCAAAATGGATTAAAGACCTAAATGTAAGGCCAGACACTATCAAACTCTTAGAGGAAAACATAGGCAGAACACTCTATGACATAAATCACAGCAAGATCCTTTTTGACCCACCTCCTAGAGAAATGGAAATAAAGACAAAAATAAACACATGGGACCTAATGAAACTTAAAAGCTTTTGCACAGCAAAGGAAACCATAAACAAGACCAAAAGACAACCCTCAGAATGGGAGAAAATATTTGCAAATGAAACAACTGACAAAGGATTAATCTCCAAAATTTATAAGCAGCTCATGCAGCTCAATAACAAAAAAACAAACAACCCAATCCAAAAATGGGCAGAAGACCTAAATAGACATTTCTCCACAGAAGATATACACACTGCCAACAAACACATGAAAGGATGCTCAACATCTTTACTCATTAGAGAAATGCAAATCAAAACTACAATGAGATATCATCTCACACCAGTCAGAATGGCCATCATCAAAAAATCTAGAAACAATAAATGCTGGAGAGGGTGTGGAGAAAAGGGAACACTCTTGCACTGCTGGTGGGAATGTGAATTTGTACAGCCACTATGGAGAACGGTATGGAGGTTCCTTAAGAAACTACAAATAGAACTACCATATGACCCAGCAATCCCACTACTAGGCATATACCCTGAGAAAACCATAATTCAAAAAGAGACATGTACCAAAATGTTCATAGCAGCCCTATTTACAATAGCCCAGAGATGGAAACAACCTAAGTGTCCATCATCGGATGAATGGGTAAAGAAGATGTGGCACATATATACAATGGAATATTACTCAGCCATAAAAAGAAATGAAATTGAGCTATTTGTAATGAGGTGGATGGACCTAGAGTCTGTCATACAGAGTGAAGTAAGTCAGAAAGAGAAAGACAATACTGTATGCTGACACATATATATGGAATTTAGGAAAAAAAAAATGTCATGAAGAACATAGGGGTAAGACAGGAATAAAGACACAGACCTACTAGAGAATGGACTTGAGGATATGGGGAGGGGGAAGGGTAAGCTGTGACAAAGTGAAAGAGCGGCATGGACATATATACACTACCAAACGTAAGGTAGATAGCTAGTGGGAAGCAGCCGCATAGCACAGGGAGATCAGCTCGGTGCTTTGTGACCGCCTGGAGGGGTGGGATAGGGAGGGTGGGAGGGAGACGCAAAAGGGAGGGGATATGGGAACATATGTATATGTATAACTGATTAAATTTGTTATAAAGCAAAAAAAAAAATCAGAAAAAAAATTTAAAAATTAAAAAAATAAAAGAAGTGAGGGAGTTAGCCAAACAGACAACTAAGGGGGCATGTTTGGTGTGTTCCAGGAACAGGAAGGAGGGCAGTGTGACTGGAGTGGAGATTGAGAGAAGGAAGGAGGGAAAGTGGAAGGGGAAAATGGAGGAAGAATAATAGAAGGGAACATTTTGTTTCAAAAGTAATTGACATAACTGAAAATGTAATTTACACTGACCTGAATCTGGAAGGATTACTTCCTCCAAAGCAGCAGCTGTACATAAATAGATGTGTACTACAGTATTGCAGTACTCCAGATAAATGAAACACAAGCTCAAATAGAAATTTTAAATTTATATTTTTGGTTGGAAAGCTATTTTGGAAAGGGGAAGTACATTTAACTGGCATAAATAGCTTAGTTCAATAACAGAGCTGAAAATCTATCTATCCCTATCTATCTATCATCTATCATCTCTCTATGTTTAATCCCTCATGGCAACAGATATCTGTTCACCTACCTGGCACATTGCAGGAGATTGTAAAAGAACAAAAGCACCAGATCTGGAGTAGTTTGAATGAATCTGGGATATAGCAACCTGCATCCATCTGATACCCCTAACACCAAAATATTAGTTTCAAGAATAGGAAAATGTCAGTTTCTAGAAACAAAGACCTGCCTCCTTGTGAGGGGTAACTATATATGGAATGCTAGTTTAGTCATTGGTGGTTTCTTTCTGCTGCTTCTTTTTGCTTAGAGTAAGGTCAATAACTTTTACTGGAGTTTAGTAAATGTCAACAATAAAAATGACAAATTTATTTGAAAACATTGGAGTTTATTTAAATACACACATATCGACTGCCAACTGCAAAGAAAACAACAAAATTGGTCAGGTTTAACTATTATAATGAGTACTCAACCCTGGAAAAAATCTTGAGTGTCTCCTCTAACAAGAAGAAATTTTCAATTAACAACTTTACTGAGCATTTTACAAGCATTAGCTCATTTATTCTACAGAAGAATTCTATGAGGTGGATACTATTTTTCCCCACACACACACACCAGGAGCTTGCAGGGATCTTAGTTCCCCAACCAGGGATGGAAATAATGGCCCCTGCAGTGGAAGCATGGAGTTCTAACCACTGGACCGCCAGGGAATTCCCGAGGTGTGTACTACTGTGGTCCCAATTTTAATACATGAAGAAACTAAAGCATAGAGAATTTAAGTAAGTTGTCCAAGGTCACAGAGGTAGTAAAAGGTAGAGCTGGGAGTTGAACCTTAGTTCAAATGATTTTAGTTCACGGATGAGAAATTGTCCAATGGAACTACAGGTTGACCAGATTCTGCTGTAAGGACACACACTGTATACTTATATTTGTTGAATTCCAAATACTGCAGAATTAATTCATTAATTAGAAGGCTTTCATGAGACAGTGATGGTCAGGGTTCACTTTCACCATCAAGGGCATTGAAAACTTCAGCTTGAATCCTTGCTTTTTTTTGCGGTACGCGGGCCTCTCACTGCTGTGGCCTCTCCCTTTGCGGAGCACAGGCTCCAGACGCACAGGCTCAGAGGCCATGGCTCACGGGCCCAGCCGCTCCACGGCACGTGGGATCTTCCCGGACTGGGGCACGAACCCGTGTCCCCTGCATCGGCAGGCAGACTCTTAACCACCGCGCCACCAGGGAAGCCCTGAATCCTTGCTTTTAAATGCCCTAATACTCCTCTTTTTTTCCAAGATGTCTTTTAAAACGGCCTTCAGCTCAGCGACAGTCGCCATTTTTCAACGACCACCAGGGGCGCACCTACAATCCATTTTTTCTTGATGACATTTGTTTTTGCTTCCAAGAGAACTGTTTCACTAAATGCTGTGTGGGACAGCGGTATCATGTGGGATTTGATAACAAAATCAGTTATCAGATTTGAGCTTTGAGATAACACTAATGGGAAAATGATTTGGGGAAAATACTAGTTCCATCCCTAGTTACTTATGGGATTGTTTTGTAAAACCAAAAAAAAAAAAAAGATTAACCAACCAAACAAACTTATTAATACATGTAAAATAGTTCTTAAGACACTATACAATTATCTACTAAGCTAAATTTTATTAATACCTTTTTTTTTACAAGAAAATTTTGAGTCAGAATAATTAATGTGTGGTGCAAAAGTACTTTGTAAGCTCCGAGTTAACAGAGATCTACAAGAATGACAAATACACAGAACTTTCCCATGGGGTCAAACACAGGACATAATGTAGGCAATTTACGGTGTCACAGCCAGGTAAGATCAGAAAATAAAGGATCAATCGTCCTTCTTTTTAGAGACTTATCATGAGAAATTTTTCTTGAAGGATGAAAGGCTCACTAGTCTGAAACAGTGCAAGAACTCATAGATCAGAGGTGGTTAACAATATGCTCAGAGTGGAATAAAATGGCATAATGCTGTTGGTCATTCACTGATTTGTTGAATACTTATCGAACAATCACTCTGCCTGGATCGTATAAAACATCAAGTTAGGATGTGGGAGATAAAAAGAGATAGGTGACTTAGATTGGTCCTAGCCCTTGTAGATAGAAGACAGGTATAAAAAAATATTTCCATGCCAAAGCTGTCTATGAATGGTATCATACTGGAGGAAAAGATACTGAATATTTTACAGCATTAAGATAGGAAACCCCAGGTGGATTGGGAGAGAAAAAAAAATTTCTCTTATAGAGAGGTCAAATAAGCTAAAGGCCAACTGTGGATACCTGACCATTGGTTGCAGTCCTGATACCCTTTCAATCTCTTTTTCCAGGACTTTCCTGCACCTACATTTATTATTGCTTCTGGAGTTCATAAGATGATAAATAGCCCTGTATAGTAATTTCCCAATTTTTCCTAAGTTACCTAAAGCCAGTATTATTTACAGCCAAAGTATTCTAACAGTGGTAGGGAGAAACAGGTCATAGGAAGACAAGTCAGGAGGTTATTGCAGTATTCCAAGTGAAAGATGATGACACCCTAAACAAGCTTAAAGACATTGGGAAGGAGAAGAAGATAGTTACTGATATCCAAGGCAGAATCAATAACTCTTACTAATCTATTTGATAGGACAATGTGGCAAAGATAATTGCTATATGTTCACAAAGCTGCTACATTTTCCTGCGCACACTGCTAGACCGTGGTACTCCCAAGTGTCGAGGTGGTGTCATATGATGAATTCTCACCAATGGAATTTAAGTAAAACTTATGTGTCAGTCCCAGTCCAAGGCAATTAAGAGCAGATATACTTCTCCACTCTCATTCCTGTCCACACAATTAGAAGAAAGGACTCTAAGAAGGCAGTGTTTCGAGATAGATGAAGCTTGACTCCTTGAGTCACAAATTTGTGGTTTGTTACTTTTATTGTGAAATCATCTTCAGTAGGGTTTGTTTTCTAAGGAATCCAAGGTACCCCTAGTTTTTGAAATGTGGCTATTTTTTTCTTGTTTTACTGTCTGGAATCAGTTTTTACTACTTTTCAGCTAAGGTATTACCACACCATCTGTATTCCATAACTATGCAATCAGAAACCACAAGTCTACAATTCACATGTGTGTTTTTTTCCTATCTAGAGCTCTCTACCCTTTCTCATTGAGGAGGTAGTCTTTGCAGTGTCCTGCTTATATGCAGGCATCTCAATTTCAACTGCTTGCCTCATGCAGGTTCAAGGCTGTATCTGCTTTCTTCACATAGATGTTGAAACCACAACTACTTAGACATTAAAGCAAATATTCAGATTCAAGATCCTCTAAGCACATGAAATGGAAAAGGCTTGAGCCTGCTATTACTGACTGTAAATGCCCTCTTTATTTCTGGGATTTTCTTTTTGTTTGTTCTGAGCACAGTCATGTATAACATATGTTGGGTTTTTTTAAATGTCTATTTGTATACTTTGCCTATTTTATTATTTATTTATTTACTTACTTATTTTTGGCTGTGTTTGATCTTCACTGTTGTGTGCAGGCTTTTCTCTAGTTGTGGTGAGCGGGGGCTACTCTTCATGGCAGTGTGCGGGCTTCTCATTGCGGTGGCTTTTCTTGTCACGGAGCACGGGCTCTAGGTGCGAGGGCTTCAGTAGTTGTGGCACATGAGCTCAGTAGTTGTGGCTCGTGGGCTCTAGAGTGCAGACTCAGTAATTGTGGCACGCGGGCTTAGTTGCTCCGCGGCATGTGAGATCTTCCCGGATCAGGGATCAAATTCGTGTCCCCTGCATTGGCAGGCGGATTCTCAACCACTGCAGCACCACGGAAATCCCTAGAGTATGTTGAATGTATTTTTATATTCCATACCACACGTTTTTTTAAATTAAGGGGGTTTCCTATGAACTCAGTCTGCTATGGCATCAGAAACAAAAATACAGGAAGTCTCTTTTGGCTATGTTTTCTTGAGGGCTCCATTGGAAATATAGGTGGATATGTTTAATACTTAGTGGGCTATATGGGCCTGAAGTTTGGAAACAGGTCTGGGATGGATCCATAGAATCAGAATAAAAAGAATAAATTCACCTGGATTGACCATACAAAGTAAGAAAAGAAGATAAAAATAATGGGGACTTTGAGAAAAATACCAATATTTAATGAGTAGAAAAATAAGGAATGATTAAGGGAGGGTGAGAAAGAATAAGTAAGAGTAAGGGAAAGTACCAGGAGAAATGGGTTGTAATCATTAAATAAGTTTCAAAGCAAAGCCAAGCCCTTCAATTTACAACAAATATTTACATGAGAAATCAAAAATGATGCAGATTTGAATAAATCATATGAGGTGCTTGGACAGAAGGAGGTCTTCAGCGGTGGCAGTAAATTCACTAAAGAAGATAATTCCAATGCCTTTGGCCAAAGGTAGTATAATTTCTCTGTGGTTTCCATGATTTCATGATGGGGCCCATAGTGGCTTCTGTTGTGGCCCAGTGGCATTCTATTGGAGCATTCTTTGTGAGCAAAGCACCCTTTGCTCACAGTCTAGTCTTATAGATGGAACAGAGAATGACCTCACAAATCACGCATGGGCGCTCAGTTTCCCTTTCCCTCTGCCAGCTTCTCCTTCTTTCCTTTGCCTCAGTTCTCTCCTTTGGGAACGTGAGATCAATTTGAGAATGAGAGGATGGCTTAGATGCTGCACTGCTACACTAGCACAGATCACCCTGCAGTCCTCTGTCTGGTTTTCAAGTGTGCTGTTTTGCCAGCAACCATTTATCCTACCATTCCTGATGGGCCTGAATCTCGATGCACTGGTTTGGTTTTACCATCTCAAGGGCAAAAATCAAGAAGTACAGATGTTATCAGTGGTATCAAGTGCTGCTGAAGGCAAAAGAGGATTGAGATAAACTTCCTAGGTATAGTAATAAGCGGTTTTCAGTTAAATTACTGACCACAGTCTCAGCAGAAAAACCAGTGAAAGTCAGACCGTAATGTGTCAAGATTAAAGAAAATTTGAGGAGATATAGAAGACTGGAAAACGTTGCCATTTAAATAAGTTTGGCTGAGGAGAAAAGAGAAATAGGCTGCTGGCCAGAAGAGGAAGTAGTGACCAGGAATGTTTGTTTGTTGTTCTTATTTGATGAATAAATAATGAATAAGGTTGGTTGTACATGTTAGCAACTAAGGGGAAAGAGTCAAAACAGAGGGAAATACATTGGAAAGGGGGATAGGTGAATTAAAAAGGATGCTAAAGGGAGATGAACAGTAAGAATACAACTTTGAGAAAGACTCAAAATGTCATCTGGTCAATACACTCTTCTTTCAAGGATAACAAACCAAATACTGAACACAATTATAGGTTTGGGGAGTTCCCTGGTGGCCAAGTGGTTAGGATTCTGGGCTTTCACTGTGATGGCTCTGGTTCAAATCCCTGGCTGGGGAACTGAGATCCCACAAGCCATGAGGTGCAGCCAAAAAAAAAAAAACAACAACAACAACATAGGTTTCAAATCTAGTTTCTTAACGAGTCAGTTGGCTTTAATTTCTTATGTAATAAGTTTTCTTAAATTTCTCTTTGACATTATTTGTGTAATTTGTGTCAATTAATGGAATGATTTTGATATTTATTAGTAGAAAACCCCAAAATGTACTGTTTTGAAGAATTTATTTTTACAGTCCTAAGTTCCTATAACCACTTCTCTCCTATCACATATTTTCCTCTAATGTAAAAGTTTTGTTTAGGGCTTCCCTGGTGGTGCGGTGGTTGAGACTCCGCCTGCCAATGCAGGGGACACGGGTTCGTGCCCCGGTCCGGGAAGATCCCACATGTCATGGTGTGGCTAGGCCCGTGAGCCATGGGCACTGAGCCTGCGTGTCCGGAACCTGTGCTCCGCAATGGGAGAGGCCACAAGAGTGAGAGGCCCGCATACGGCAAAACAAAAAACAAACAAAAAAAACAGTTTTGTTTAAAAATAGGTTGTACATAATAAAGGCCATATATGGCAAACCCACAGCCAACATCGTCCTCGATGGTGAAAAACTGAAACCATATTCACTAAGATCAGGAACAACACAAGGTTGCCCACTCTCACCACTATTATTCAACATAGTTTTGGAAGTTTTAGCCACAGCATTCAGGGAAGAAAAAGAAATAAAAGGAATCCAAATTGGAAAAGAAGAAGTAAAACTGTTCACTGTTTGCAGCTGACATGATACTATATAGAGAGAATCCTAAAGATGCTACCAGAAAACTACTAGAGCTAATCAATGAATTTGGTAAAGTAGCAGGATACAAAATTAATGCACAGAAATCTCTTGCATTCCTATACACTAAGGATGAAAAATCTGAAAGTGAAGTTAAGAAAACACTCCCATTTACCATTGCAACAAAAATAATAAAATATCTAGGAATAAACCTACCTAAGGAGACAAAAGATCTGTATGCAGAAAATTATAAGACACTGATGAAAGAAATTAAAGATGATACAAATAGATGGTGAGATATACCATGTTCTTGGATTGGAAGAATCAACATTGTGAAAATGACTATACTACCCAAAGCAATCTACAGATTCAATGCAATCCCTATCAAACTACCAATGGCATTTTTCACATTACTAGAACAAAAAAATCTCACAATATGTATGGAAACACAAAAGACCCCGAATAGCCAAAGCAATCTTGAGAAAGAAAAATGGAGCTGGAGGAATCAGGCTCCCTGACTTCAGACTATACTACAAAGCTAGACAGTATAGAACTGGCACAGAAACAGAAATATAGATCAGTGGAACAGGATAGAAAGCCCAGAGATAAACCCACGCACATATGGTCACCTTATCTCTGATAAAGGAGGCCAGAATATACAGTGGAGAAAAGACAGCCTCTTCAATAAGTGGTGCTGGGAAAACTGGACAGCTACATGTAAAACAATGAAATTAAAACACTCCCTACAACCATACACAAAAATAAACTCAAAATGGATTAAAGACCTAAATGTAAGGCCAGACACTATCAAACTTGTAGAGAAAAACATAGGCAGAACACTCTATGACATAAATCACAGCAAGATCCTTTTTGACCCACCTCCTAGAGAAATGGAAATAAAAACAAAAATAAACAAATAGGACCTAATGAAACTGAAAAGCTTTTGCACAGCAAAGGAAACCATAAACAAGATGAAAAGACAACGCTCAGAATGGGAGAAAATATTTGGAAATAAAGCAACTGACAGAGGATTAATCTCCAAAATTTATAAACAGCTCATGCAGCTCAATATCAAAAAAACAAACAACCCAATCCAAAAATGGGCAGAAGACCTAGATAGACATTTCTCCAAAGAAGATATACAGATTGCCAACAAACACATGAAAGAATGCTCAACATCATAAATCATTAGAGAAATGCAAATCAAAACTACAGTGAAATATCATCTCACACCAGTCAGAATGGCCGTCATCAAAAAATCTACAAACAGTAAATGCTGGAGAGGGTGTGGAGAAAAGAGAACCCTCTTGCACTGTTGGTGGGAATGTAAATTGATACAGCCACTATGGAGAACTGTATGGAGGTTCCTGAAAAAACTAAAAATAGAACTACCATATGACCCAGCAATCCCACTGCTGGGCATATACCCTGAGAAAACCATAATTCAAAAAGAGACATGTACCAAACTGTTCATTGCAGCTCTACTTACAATAGCCAGGACATGGAAGCAAGTGTCCATCAACAGATGAATGGATAAAGAAGATGTGGCACATATATACAATGGAATATTACTCAGCCATAAAAAGAAACGAAATTGAGTTATTTGTAGTGAGGTGGATGGACCTAGAGTCTGTCATACAGAGTGAAGTAAGTCAGAAAGAGAAAAATAAATACCGTATGCTAACACATATATGTGGAATCTAAGAAAAAAAAAAAGGTCATGAAGAACCTAGGGGCAAGATGGGATTAAAGACGCAGACCTACTAGAGAACAGACTTGAGGATATGGGGAGGGGGAAGGGTAAGCTGGGACAAAGTGAGAGAGTGGCATGGACATATATACACTACCAAATGTAAAACTGATAGCTAGTGGGAAGCAGCCACATAGCACAGGGAGATCAGCTCGGTTCTTTGTGACCACCTAGAGGGGTGGGATAGGGAGGGTGGGAAGGAGGGAGATGCAAGAAGGAAGAGATATGGGGATATATGTATATGTATAACTGATTCACTTTGTTATAAAGCAGAAACTAACACACCATTGTAAGGCAATTATACTCCAATAAAGATGTTAAAAAAATAGGTTGTAATTCAAAATCAGATAAATTAGCTTAAAGGAAGAACAGGGATTAATTTATGTTTCTGTATTTATATCATTAGTCCCAATGATGTAACAAGATATGAAATGTTAAATAAACCGAGTTATCTTTAAAAAGCACTTTGGAATTAGTGGAACCGTTGTTATTTCCAAGGATAGAGATGTTAAAATGTCAAGTTACGGCTTCCCAGGTGGCGCAGTGGTTGAGAGTCAGCCTGCCGATGCAGGGGACACGGGTTCGTGCCCCGGTCTAGGAAGATCCCACATGCCGCGGAGCGGCTGGGCCCGTGAGCCATGGCCTCTGAGCCTGCACATCCAGAGCCTGTGCTCCGCAACGAGAGAGGCCACAGCAGTGAGAGGCCCGTGTACAGCAAAAAAAAAAAAAAAAAGTCAAGTTAATTCTCAGTTATTCACAGAGTTTGAAATTGGCTTGAGTCAAGAATCCAAAAGGGTAAAGGAATTATGCATTTAAGACACAATTGCTTCTGGAAGATAATAGTGGGATTTACCTTTGTATATAGAGATTCTTTTTTTTTAATTTAATTTATTTATTTATATTTGCTGTGTTGTGTCTTTCTTGCTGCACAGGCTTTCTCTAGCTGCGGAGAGCGGGGGTTACTCTTCATTGCGGTGCGTGGGCTTCTCATTGTGGTGGCTTCTCTTGTTGTGGCTTATTTGCTCTGCGGCATGTGGGATTTTCCCGGACCAGGGCTCGAACCCATGTCCCCTTCATTGGCAGGCAGATTCTTAACCACTGCGCCACCAGGGAAGCCCAACCTCTGCATATAGAGATTCTGATGCTTGAGAGCATTTAAATTTCCCCTACAAAATGAACCTACAATGTAAATATCTACCTTTTAGTTAGATTCACTCTAATGCTGCTGCCAAAAGCCAGGCTTAGCTGGAACTACATCTTCCTTATTTCAGGAAAGCAATTGTCTTGCTTGTTTATACTGGTACCTAAGGTAGGCGATTGCATTGGCTAAAAAGAGAGTTGGTTTACTATGTAAAAAGTGTTTGTTTTATTATGTCAACGAAGAACCTACCTAATTAATTAAGTACAGGAAGTAACAGCATTGGTCAGGATTCTTAGGCAATGTTGAGAATTAATTTTATATTACTATTGGATTCATATAAACTTCCTGCAGATTTTTCTATGTTCCCACTAGATCCTAAGCATTTATCTATTATTATATTATCAATATATGTGGAAAGTTCCTCAGGAACATGTTTTTATATAAGCTATGAAAGGGGACACATAGCTGCTATTTGGAGCACACAGGAAAAACAAAACAAAACAAAAAACAAACAAACAAAAGAAACAGACGTGAAAGGTAAGTGAAGACTCTTAGAGGAAGTGCCCTCTAAAGTGGGATGTGAAGGATTAGCTTGCACTTTAGAAGAGTTTTGATATTTGGTTATGGTAGCTCTAGGAAGGGACAGTGGAATTCATGGCACTGGTGTGGTAATCTGTAATTAGACACAGCCTTCAAGCTAATGTGCCTTAGTTATGCTGCTAGGTTGTAAAAGAGTTACAGATATGTTTAAATCTTGATTCTCTCACCCTTGGGGGTGCTAGATGAGATCTCAGGCCAATTGCCCCTAGACACAAGCAAACTTGTTGGTTTACCCCAGTGTGCCATTGCACATATTATCATTTTCTGTGTGTTATAAAGTAAAAAGTTTCTTGGGAAACACAGCCTTAAAGTAAATAAAGTAATTTAAAGTGTAGCTACCACATGGAGTGAGAATTGGTGAGTGGACAGAAATGAGAATAATAAATAAAGGTAAGCATGGGAAGATCATGAAAAGCCTGTAAACCATTATAAAGATTTGGGGGGGAACCGTTTAATGGATTTAGGCAGAGAACTGATACGAAGAGATTTGCATTTTTGGAAAAACACTGTGGATGTGGAGAGAGACTAGACTGGAAGGAGGTCAGACAAGGAAGACCAGTTAATATGTTATTGTAGCAATCTAGAAAAGAGAAGTGGTTCCTGGCCTGGGAAAAAAGGTAAGGGGATGGAGAGTGTGAATCACTTCCAGAATGTTAAGGAGATAGAAACTGTAGAACCTGGAAATTAAGTAAACACCAGAGAGAAGGGAGAGGTAAGGGTCAAGGCTGACATGCAGGCATTTGGTTTAATCGATTAGGTGGATGATATAATAATAGTTGATATTTACTGAGCACTGTTTTGTTAATTATATCCATGTGCCTGGTACTGTTTCAAGGATTATATCAACTAATTTAATCCTCACCACATTCCTATGTGATAGATACTATATAATAATTCCATTTATGGATAAAAAAATGAAGCCCGGGGCTTCCCTGGTGGCGCAGTGGTTGAGAGTCCGCCTGCCGATGCAGGGGATACGGGTTCGTGCCCCGGTCTGGGAAGATCCCACATGCCGCGGAGCGGCTGGGCCCGTGAGCCATGGCCGCTGAGCCTGCGCGTCCGGAGCCTGTGCTCCGCAACGGGAGAGGCCACAGCAGTGAGAGGCCTGCATACCGCAAAAAAAAAAAAAAAAAAAAAAAAAAAAATGAAGCCCAAGGGCAAATTTTTAGTAAAAGATAAGAACCTGGATTTGAGCCCAAGAAGACTGGCTCTAGCACCCGTTTTCTTTATTTCTGCCTTGTACTGTCTCTGGTGCAATTCCTTAAAATTGGAACACAGAAAATGGAACTGATTTTAGTATGAAGCTGATGAGTTCAGTCTTGGACATTGTTTTGGACTGAATTATTCCCTCCCCCAACCCAAATTCATATGTTGAAGCTCTAACCTCCAAGGTGGCTGTATCTGGAGATAGGGCTTTTGTGGAGATATTTAAGTTTAAATGAGAACATACGGTAGGACCCTAATCTGATAGGACTGTGGCCTTATGAAAAAAGGAAGAGAAAGATTCCCCAGACCCCCACCACATGAGTATACAGTGAAAAGATGACCTTCTAGAAGTCGGCAAGATGGCATAACCAGAATCCAATCATGCTGGCACCCTGATCTCAGACTTCTAGCCTCTACTACTATGAGAAAATTAATTTCTATTCTTTAAAACCAGCTCTTCAATGGTAGTTTGTTATGGTAGCCTGAAAAGACTAAGGCAGATATGTACCTGTTGGAAATCCAAAAGGAGCTGCATGCATGAATCTGTTACTCAGAAGAGCTGCTGGAATAGACATGAGGATATGGCAGTCATCAGCATATGGTGGGAAAACTGAACCATGGAACTTAATGGTATTGACTGGCAAGAGAATCTATAGTAAAGAGAGCTGAGAATAAAGCCCATAGAGATACCAACATTTAAGAAATGGACAACAGAAGACAAGCTGGCAAAACAGACTGATTAAGAGGAATCAGCAAGGAAAAATAAAGAAAAAAAGAAAAGAAAACAAGAGAGTGTAGTATCACAGATACCAAGGAAAGAAAGATTCCAAGGGACTTCCAGTGATTAAGACTCTGTGCTCCCAATGCAGGGGGCATGGATTCGATCCCTGGTCTGGGAACTAAGATCAGCATGCCACACAATGCAGCCACAAAAAAAGAAAAAGAAAAGATTCCAAGAGAAAGGAACTGCAGAACAATGTTAAATCTACAGAAAGTTATATGGAATAGTAATTATCCATTGAATTTAACTACAAGAAATCACTGTAATCCTTAGTGAGAACAAATCTATTGTAATAGACTTGTAAAGGCAGAAACCATATAGAAAAGTATGAAGACCAAGTGGCTGTTGGGAAGTGGAGGGGTGAGAGTGGATGACGCATTCAAAGAGGTGTCCTTAGTAGGAAAGAAAGATGAGAGTAGAAGTTTTTGTTGTTCTTGAGACAGGAGAGATATAAGCAAACTTAATGCTGATAGGAAGGAGAGAATAACGAATGTGATAGGAGAGAGATGGAACAATTAGTAGGTGAAGTCCTTGAGAGGGTAGGTGGAATAGAAATTCAGAGAGCTCAAGTAAAGACATGAACTTTAAAAAGAGAGATGCTGGGACTTCCCTGGCCATCCCGTAGTTAAAACTCTGCATTTCCAGTGCAGGGGGCACAGGTTCGAACCCTGGTCAGGGAACTAAGATCCCACAGGCTGCATGGCACGGCCAAAAAAAAAAAAAACCAACAACAACAAAAAAGAGGGATACCATTTCTTTTAGAAGAGAAAGGTGAGTATGGAGTATGGATGCAGGTGAATCTTTAGACTTAGACACAGATGTTGAGAGGGCTCTTATTTGATGGTCTATATTTCCTCTTGGAATTAAGTATTAAAGTGTTCTAAGAATAAGGAGGAAGTTGGGGAGGCATTGAGTAGAAGTTTACTTTGCTGGTGCTGTGCCAGAAACATGGTATTCATCCATGCTTGGAATTTTACAAGGCAGTGGTAAGAGTAGATTGGGGTGTAGATTACTGGTAAGAGAAAAGGTTAGAATGTGAACCATGGAATCAACTGGAGGGAAAGGTTGAATTATTGGGAGAAAAAAAGAAAAACCTGATAGGTGAAGATAAAGAAAAAGTGTCCTGGAATTCAGAGTTCTCTCAAGATCACAGAATAGGAAATGAGGGTGAAACTAAGACATTGTTATGAAAGAGTAGGATAACTGAATTGAAGATTTCAAGTATAGCAGGTCTCTGCATGGTGACAAGCTCTAGAGTATGGCATCGGAAATGGAAATAAGGGGACTTCCCTTGTGGCGCAGTGGATAAGAATCCACCTGCCAATGAAAGGGACACGGGTTCGAGCCCTGGTCCAGGAAGATCCCACATGCCGCAAAGCAACTAAGCCCGTGAGTCACAACTACTGAGCCCGTGAGCCACAACTACTGAGACTGCGTGCCACAACTGCTGAAGCCGGGGCGCCTAGAGCCCATGCTCCGCAACAAGAGAAGCCACTGCAATGAGAAGCCTGCGCACCACAATGAAGAGTAGCCCTCACTCGCCACAACTAGAGAAAACCCGTGCACAGCAACAAAGACCCAACACAGCCAAAAAAAATAAAAATAAAATTAAGTCTTAACAAAAAAAAAAGGAAACGGAAATGAGTTGCTTTTACTAAAGAGATAAGGTAATGAAAGAGTTTATGAATAAAGTCCTTTTAAGCAAGTAGTCGAAAAGTAATCTGAAGCTCTCAGATCAACCTCATCCTTTTCTCGATCAAGCATGAGAATAAACAGAGAAATCAATCATTGTCCTCTAACATGGTAGGAGGGAGCCTCAAGAGGAAATTTCAAAATCAGGACACCTGGACCCACATCCTTGAAAAACGTCTGGCAATATCCAGTTTCCATGTCTTTAGCACTTAACTCCTGCCAAACATAGCCTTCCCTTAGCAATTGGATAACTCTGCACCTATAGTTGAGGAGTCCTGTGGAGGTGAAAACTCAATGAAATATCTGCAGCCATTTGTCCACCACCTCAGCTAAGACCCCCAACGTGTTGACACCTCCAGTGACAGAGAACACCAATGTCTTTGCACTGTTTCCTATTATTAAAAAGACTCTATCTCCTGACAATGTTGCAGCCTATAGTTACAAGATAGCAATGTGTCCAAATATTCTTTCTATACATATATGGAATATCATTAACATCAATGGAATGATTCCAACCCAAACTGAAAAGTTAAAATCAAAGTAGGGAAACTATATGTAAGAAAAACTGGTTTTTATTAAATTTTATTATATCAGAATTGTGAATACAGACTAATGAACCATTCTTCCACCACTTTCAAAAGATGGAAAAGATAACTTTTGCTCTTTTTCCATTTCTTTTTTTAAAAATTTATTAATTTAATTTAATTATTTCTGGCTGTGTTGGGTCTTCGTTGCGGTGTGCGGGCTTCTCATTGCGGTGGCTTCTCTTGTTGTGGAGCACGGGCTCTAGGCATGTGGGCTTCAGTAGTTGTGGTGCATGGGCTTTGGTAGTTGTGGCTCGTGGGCTCTAGAGCTCAGACTCAGTAGTTGTGGCGCACGGGCTTAGTTGCTCCGCGGCATGTGGGATCCTCCCGGACGAGGGCACGAACCTGTGTCCCCTGCATTGGCACATGGATTCTTAACCACTGCGCCACCAGGGAAGCCCTCTTTTTCCATTTCTAAAACCACCACCAAATATTCACTTTCCCCTGTGCTCCTTCCAGGATATGTATCACTCCTGTCTTGGAACTCTTAATATCTCCTGGGTCAGATTTGAAGAATATCACCTCTAGAGCTTCTACAAGGATCATCATTCTTGCCCATATTTGAAGTTTAGGTTTTGTGGGCTGCTCATCTTCATGAGCAGGTCTCCTAACTATCATTCTCTATTCTTATATGGTGACCATTTTTCCAAACGTTATTTAAGATCCACTTAAATCCTGTCTCTTTCCTGAAGTCTTCTCTGGACATACTAAGCTGCAGAGAATTCTCTCTCCTACAACATGAAATACATAGCTCCACACATATTTGCTGGATGCCTAATAGATGCAGGCACTATGCTAGGTTCTGGTAATACCTTGTTGAATTATATACTTATATAAACAAGCAGCTAATTGCATACTAAAGAAATAAGTACTTAGTAAAGAAATTTTCTGGCAGAGGTTCAAGGTAGAATAAAAGAAATTGAAATTTTATTAAACCTCCTCTTCTACAGACCAGGACTTTAATCTTCAGAGTATCCCTTACAGTTTTACATATGAAAAACTGGCCAGAAGAGTTCACAGGGAAGGAACTCATATAAAGATCATGTGATAGAACAGAAATCAGAACTCATCTGGCTCCTTCTGAAGCCAAGCTTTTACCACTTTACTGAAGCTGCCTCCGTAGAGTAGAATGGACAGGGCTGATTACATTAGCAACTATTGATTGAATAATTATTATAAGCCAAGCATTGCATAAGTGTTCATTTAATTCTTACAACCATGCTATGAAGTGGACACTATTATTATCCTTATTTTAAAGATAAAGAAACTGAGTGATGAAGAGATTAAATAACTTGTCCAGTGCCTCCAGCAAGTAAAAGACAGCCAGTATTCTAACCCACTTTATTCTGACTGCAGAACTCAAGATCGTCACCATTTTATTTTATTAACACTTAACAGTTAGAAATCTAGACTGTAATCATAGCTCCTTCATTACAAGTTGTTTGAACATGCAAAACTTCATGAGCTTCAGTTTCTTGGTTTTTCAAATGAGAAAAAATGATATTGTCCTTCCCAAATTTTGTGGAGAAGTGTGAGGCTCCAATGAGAATTATTTCTTAGGTACTTTATTAATAGTAGTTAACAAAGAGAAAGTTAAACTTTAGAGTAGGTTACTGGCTTGGACTTTCTGAAGAGCTGTCTATGACCAAATCTACTAGTCAAGAAAAGTCTCTTTACTTTAAAATTTACAGAGGATGACTTATTTATAATGAACAGCACCTCACAAATTTAACAAAAGATCCAACAACTCTATTTATTTATTTATTTATTTTATTTATTTATTTTGCGGTACGCGGGCCTCTCACTGTTTTGGCCTCTCCCGTTGCGGAGCACAGGCTCCGGATGCGCAGGCTCAGCGGCCATGGCTCACGGGCCCAGCCGCTCTGTGGCATGTGGGATCTTCCCAGACCGGGGCACGAACCTGTGTCCCCTGCATCGGCAGGCGGACTCTCAACCACTGCGCCACCAGGGAAGCCCCAACAACTTTATTTTTAATGTGGATTATTAAAAAAAACAAAACAGGGCTTCCCCGGTGGCGCAGTGGTTGAGAGTCCGCCTGCCAATGCAGAGGATATGGGTTCGTGCCCCGGTCCGGGAAGATCCCACATGGCGCGGAGCGGCTGGGCCAGTGAGCCATGGCCACTGAGCTTGCGCGTCTGGAGCCTGTGCTCTGCAATGGGAGAGGCCACAACAGTGAGAGGCCTGCGTACTGCAAAAAAAAACAAAACAAAACAAAACAAAACAAAACAAACAAAAAAAAACCTCAGTGGTAGATAATATGGAAAGTTGTTTAACTGGGAAAGTTAACTTCTAATGTCATTGTCCTGAGATTTATCCTTATACGTGGTTTCCTACTCATTTTAAGAGAGATTTGAAAAATTAGAACAGCAAAGCACACCATGCTACCATTGGCTCCAAGTACAGTGAGGGTCTCAGAGTAATTAAAAGTAATATATTGAAAAATCCAGACCATATTAGGCTGAGCAGTAGGGGGCTGGGGTGGAAGTGCTGGTCAAGTGCAAAGGCAGAGGTGGGCCTGAGGGGTTCTTCCCTACCTGGGGCCTCCCACGGGTGTGTCCAGCCCCTTTGCACGGAATCCTGGGGCAGTGGGACACCTTGCCCAGAGGGAACTAGTTCACCAAGCCCAGGAAGGGCCCAGGGCTTAGGAGGCCGGCAGTGTGGGGAGCAGGACTCTGCTGAGCTCCGGATCCCCTACACACTCACGCCTGTGGGCACCAGGCTCTTGGCTGAGTGTGGGGACTGAGGCAGAGGGGAGTGGACTTGTACCCAGGCATCCTGGGCTTCAACTCAGAGATTCCAAGTTCCAAAACCGTTCTTAGAGTAGTCTGGCATTCAGGGTCTTGCTTGCAGTGCCTGAGGTGTGGGCAATGATTAATCAGGAGTTTCCTAGTTCTGGGGAAGTCCCGTAATCATCGTGGGTAAGGGCACTGGCTGCAGAGGCCAACAGCTCCATGTTACAGATAGGAAGCCAAGGAACCATGAGACTAAGGTGAGGTGCTTACAGAAAGTCACCCAGGTTAGGTGTGGGATCCATCCCATGTAGAAGTTACCAGACATTCCCAGCCCAAGATGGTCAGGTCTGGGATGGGTATGCTTTCAGCATAAACTAGTCTTATGGGGGAATTAGTCCAGGGGCTGATGACTTCTGACTAGCACCTTTTCAACTAAACTGAGGCTGCAGGGCACACCAGGCCACTCAGGTAGCCACCTTTCAGGCACCCAGAATCAATGGAGTGACAGTATGGCACTGTGTACCCATTCACTGGGAGGTCATTGCCACATGGGAGGCAGCTTGGGGGAGAGGAGTGCAGGCTGGGAGACGAGGATGAAGCTGACTCTGTGTGACCTCAAGCAAGTCCTTTCCCTCTTTGGGGCTTCGAATCTCCAGTGGTAAGTGGAGGGGTTGGACAGGAAGTCCAGCCCTGTGATGGGCCGCAAAGATGGGCCGCAATGATGGCTCTGGCCTTGTGCCTGCCTTCAATGCAGTGGGAGAGGAGACTGATGTGTAAAGAGACTTACAGTCCTAGATGACTAAGGTGGTGACAGAAGTCTGTGCCTGGGCCTGAAGGAGCCCAGAGGAAGGTCAGTAATGTCATCTGGGGGTCAATAATGACACCAGGATGAGACTGGTATGAAAGAGCCCGATGTTGGGTATATCTGGCCTGAATCTTTTCACCACCTCAGCCTGAGTCTGGCCTGGAGGAAGCTCAAGAAATGTTTTATTGCCCTAGTGCTCATCCCAGCCCTCAGGAGCTTCCCCGTCTTGCTGAAAGGAAGTCTTTCCTCCTCTGAATTCCTGTTGTTTATTGTGGGAGGTTGGGGGGTTGGGTGGGGGTTAGGTCAGAGAGACTAGGGCTCAGGTTGCGCTGATTGCCCTGAGTTTCCAGGCACACCTAGATCTTCTCTTGTCCCATCTTTGCTTAAAACCTTTCAAGCCTATCTCTTTGCCTTCAGGATAAAGTACAAATTCTTTAGCACATCAAGACCTTGCACAATCTGACTTTTCTTCACATTAGACTAGGATTTCTTAACCTTGGTACTATTGAGATTTGGGGTTGGATAATTCTTTGCTGGGGGTGGGGGAGGGGAGCTGTTCTGTGCATTACAGGACGTGTAGGAACATCCCTGGCCTCCACTTACTAGATGCCAGTAGCACACATACCTCTCCCCAACTGTGACAACCAACAATGTCTCTAGATATTGCCAAATGTTCTCTGCAGGTCAAAATCACCCCTGTTTGAGAACCACTGGACTAGAGAAGGATCAGCCACTCTGGACCTCTTTTGTTTCCAGGAGTGTGGCTTACTATCTCTTTCCTCATAGTAGCCTTTCACATTTCTCCCCTCTACCCGGCTGATAACTTACTGCAGCAGATCTCAGACATCCTCTCCCTTGGAAGCCCTCTCTGACACCCTCAGATTGGGTCAGGTGCCACCTCTGAGCTCCTTCAGCCCGCCCGGCTCCCCTGACCCAGCCCTGCCCACCTGTGATTAACACCATCAAGGGACCACTTTTTCTGTCTTCCACGCTAGACTAGGAGCCCCAGGAGGGCAGAGTCTTCATCAGCACTGTGTCCCCAGCGCCACCCAGCTCAGGGCTGGATGCAAAGCAAGAGCTCAGTGTTCATGGAATGAATGGACTTTGAAACAGAGGCCGGGCTGAGGTGGAATTCCCTGATGCAAATAGTGGGTGGATCCTGACAGTCAGTTGGGACATACTGGAAAGTCTGGCTGCCTCCTGGCCTGTCTGGCCCTGTGAGGACATGCTGGAAAGTTGGGCTGCCATCTGGCCCCTGCCTGGCCCTCAGGGTCTCAACTGCTTCTCAGCCCTCATGCACCCCTGAGCGGATGTTCCTGGGGATTGTGTGCGATTGGACATGCAGATCCAAAGGCAAGAAGAGAGTCTTACTGACTGCTCTGTCCATAGCCACCAGCCCCCTCTCCCCATCCAGGGGGCCTAGCACAGAGCAGGCACCCCAGCCAGCCTGCTTCTCCTCCAGGGGCTCAGACACAGGGCCCAGAGACATGCCAATCATTCCTTCAGCTAGTGTGTCTTGAGTCCCTGCTACATGGTAGGCCCTGTGCTAATACTGAGGCTACAGCTGTGAGAAAACAGAGGCTCCACCCACAGGGATCTCTGTTGTAGTTGAAGGGCAGGGGAAGGATGGACAGAGACACACAGTGAACAAGGTAGATAAGAAAAATATACCACAGGTCAAATGGCAATAAGGGGGAGAAAGAAAGAAAGAAATGTGGGGAGGGGGATAGGAAATGAAGGGTACTGGATAAGAGGGTTGTCGTTTCAATAGGTAGTCTGGGGACTCCCCTGGCGGTCCAGCAGTTAGGGCTCCACACTTCCACTGCAGGGGGCAAGGGTTCGATCCCTGGTCAGAGAACTAAGATCCCAAGTGTTGAGTGGCATGGCCAAAAGATAAAAGATAAATAAATAAAATAAAATAAATAAGGTGGTCTGGAATGGCTTCTCTGAGGAGATGACATCTTACCAGACCTGAAGAATGTGAGAGAGGGAGTCACGCTGATACATGGGGAAGAGTGTTGCAGGTGAAGGGAACAGCCAGTGCAAAGGCTCTGGAGAGGGAGGTGCCTGGGATGATGAAGTAACAGCGAGGAGGCCAGTATGGGAGGAGTGGGTTGGTGAGTGAGGGGAGAGAAGGGAGCATGGAGAGGGAGGGAGGGGGCCAGATCGTGCCAAGCCTTGGGGGCCATGGCGAAGACTCTGCCTTTACAATGAGGACAGGGGAGCCGCAGGAGGGTTGCCTCTTTATCAAGGTATAATTTAGATACCATTCTTAGAATAAGGTTCAGTGGCCTAAAGTACATTTATGCAGCTGTGCAGTGCAGTGATCGCAGCCCCACCTGAGAACGCTTCCACCCCTGCAGAAAGGTCCCCTCTTCCCTCTTGCAGTAACTCCCGCTCCCAACCCCAGCCCTAGATAACCACTGAGGTACTTTCTGTCTGAGGTTTCTTTTTGAATTTTAAATTTTTATTATTTATTTATTTATTTATTTTTGCTGCATTGAGTCTTCGTTGCTGTTCGCAGGCTTTCTCTAGTTGCGGTGAGCAGGGGCTAAGGTGCATGGGTCTCTCGTTGCCATGGCTTCTCTTGTTGCAGAGCACGGGCTCTTGGCGCGTGGGCTTCAGTAGCTATGGCACGCGGGCTCAGTAGTTGTGGCACACGGGATTAGTTGCTCCACGGCATGTGGGATCTTCCCGGACCAGGGATTGAACCCGTGTCCCCTGCATTGGCAGGCAGATTCTTAACCACTGAGACACCAGGGAAGCCCCCCAGTTTTGCCTTTTCTAAAGGTTTCTTAGAGCAACAACAACAACAAATTCATATCTTATTTAATATGGCTTTTTAAATCCTTTGCCTCTGGTAGTGAACCTCCAAATAAAAAAAGATATAATTCAAAATCACAGCAGTATTGTCTTCTGAGGCATGAAGAGGCCAAATGAGGCACTACATCATAAAATAAGTGAATCACAGTAAGAAAAGAAAAACAGAGGCTGTGATACTGAGACTTCAAAATCCTATTCTGCATTGCTTCTTACTGTTTAAACTTTTCACCCTGTTGAAGCTCTCGCCAATGAAAATAGCCTTAGGTAAGAAACCCCAATGTTTGTAGACTCATTGTGGAAAAGAATGCCTTGTATGTTTGTGTTTGATAACATTGTTATAGTTACTAAAATATCAGCTCATGTTTCCGGAATTTTGTGGGATTCCCTATTGTGGAGGCAAAGATATTTGTGGGCACAAGCTTCTCAGTTCAACATTTAATGTTGGGTTGCTATGGAATAACAAATCAGTGGATTTCCTTGATATTCTAGCTAGTCTAAATTGGTTTTCAATATGATTAAATGTGAGTGAAAAATATTGTGCAGTAATTTTTCTTATGTTCTTTGCATCTATTTAAAAAAATTTTTTTTAATTGAAGCATAGTTGATTTACAATGTTGTGTTAGTTTCAGGTGTAGACCAAAATGATTCAGTTATATATATATATAATTGAACATATATGTAAGTATATATTCTTTTTCATATATATATCATATATTCATATACATATATAAATACATGTACATATTCTTTTTCGGATTCTTTTCCCATATAGGTTATTACAAAATATTGAGCATAGGGCTTCCCTGGTGGTGCAGTGGTTGAGAGTCCGCCTGCCGATGCAGGGGACACGGGTTCATGCCCCGGTCCGGGAAGATCCCACATGCCGCGGAGCGGCTGGGCCCGTGAGCCATGGCCGCTGAGCCTGCGCGACTGGAGCCTGTGCTCCACAACGGAAGAGGCCACAACAGTGAGAGGCCCGCATACCACAAAAAAAAAAAAAAAAAAAAAAAATTGAGCATAGCTCCCTGTGCTATGCAGTAAGTCCTTGGCAGTTTTTCTACTGTAAGTTGTTTCACAAAATAACTGATTTCTCAGTCTTCATCCTTCCACTTATAGTTTTTGGTACATCATAAAGTTTTACAGGAAGTTTTGAGACAAAAGTTAAATTCTGGTATATAGGTTCTATTTTCAAACATTCATAGAATGTTCAAGATATATTAATCTCACAGCAAGAGGGAGACAACTCACTGATCAAATTGTCAAGTCCAAACGGAATAAGATCTCATAAGAGTTCTGTAGAAAGAGCACATGAGTAAATATTAGTCATATTTAAAGAAAACATTAATGGACCATGCTGCCCATTAAATTTCAGAATGTTGGAGTAATGAAATTTGTTTATGCAGAATTATCTGCTACTGATTTTGATACAGTCCAGCAGGAACAACACCAAGTGAGCATCGGGGTAGAAGACAGTTTGTTGTTAGTGTTATGTGAATTTTCATATTTGAGTAAAATGAGATGATTAAGACCAGAGCAAAACAGATTCATATACATGTTGCATGTTTCATTCACATTAGTCCTAGTGCTTTGTAGTCCTGATAGGATTATTTTTTAATTGCAGTATAATTGACTTACAATATTATATTAGTTTCAAGTGTACAACATAGTGATTCTGTATTTTTATACATTATGAAATGTTTACCATAAGTCTAGTTACCATCTGTCACCATACAAGGTCATTACACTATTATTGACTATATTCCTTATGTTGTACATTACATCCCTGTGACTTATTTATTTTATAAATAGAGGTTTGTACCTCCTAATTCCCTTCCCTTATTTCACCCATCCTCCCACCCCCTCCCTTCTGGCAACAACCCGTTTGTTTTCTGTATCTATGAGTCTATTTCTGTTTTGTTATGATTGTTCACTTGTTTTGCTTTTTTGATTCCACATGTAAATGAAATCATACAGTATTTGTCTTTCTCTGTCTGAGTTGTTTCACTTAGCCTTATATTCTCTAGGTCTATCCATGTTGTTATAAATGGCAAGATTTCATATTTTTAATGGCTGAGTAATATTCCAGTGTGTGTGTGTGTGTGTGTGTGTGTGTGTGTGTGTGTGTGTACCATATCTTCTCTTCAGTCATCTATCAATGGACAAGTATTTTACCTTAAGATACTGAAGACCAGATCAGTGATTTATTCCTAATGGAGAGAGGTGCACATAGCACACCTGTAACATGTGATTTGAGACATAATATCAGATCCAGGGAGCACACAAAGTAAAATTGAGACCATCTGTGGGATGTTTATTATACAAAATGAAGAGTGATGTCTTGTACTTAGTAGGCAGACATTTAATCATCCTATTAATAACTATATAAATCACGCCAACAGTGGATGCATAATACTGGTTGTTTTTTTCAAATTTTCTTTCTTTTTTTGCACCTGAAAACACAGAGGGTACACTATAAAAGCCACCAAGACTCACACAAGACATTTAACCAGAAGGTAAATCTATTTGTTTCATTGAAGATATGACTTTCCACTATCCCAGAGTTCCCCCTTTCCTGTAGCAGTATCTGTTTCCCTCGAGAGGCAGGATCGTGTATTAGGTGAGATCAAGGGATTTGGCATCAGCTAAATCTACACTCACATCCAACTCTGCAACTTGCCAGCTGAATTTCCGGTAGCCTGTTGTACAAGTCATTTCATTAGTAGGACTCAGTTTCTTCATCAGTGAAACGGAAAAACTCAGAGTTGTTGAAAAAATAAATTAACTTGTTCAAAGAGCATAGAATAGTGGTTGGCTTATGGTAAATGGTCAATAAGTCATGGTCCAAATATCTATTAAAATTAATAATCATAATTCTAGTGAGACTAAAGTTACAGCAAATGGACCAGAGGAATACTGTCCCCAGGTTAAAATACAGTACAGAGATTCATCCTTTTTTAAGTAGAGAAAACATGATCTTCTGAGTGATTGGAACATTTGTATCCACCAGAAATAGTTGGCCTCTCTCTGTTTTCTTGTGTGTTTGTTTAGTACTGTATAAAAACTGACATACTTTGACTCTTTAATCTCCTTTTTTAAACAGTACATAAAATGTACTACAATACAATTAAGGCTACATTTTTTTTTTTTTTTTTTTTTTTTTGCGGTACGCGGGCCTCTCACTGTTGCGGTCTCTCCCGTTGCAGAGCACAAGCTCCGGATGCGAAGGCTCAGTGGCCATGGCTCACGGGCTCAGCCGCTCCACAGCATGTGGGATCTTCCCGGACCGGGGCATGAACACTTGTCCCCTGCATCGGCAGGCGGACTCTCAACCACTGCGCCACCAGGGAAGCCCAAGGCTACATTTTTTTTTGGCATAATTTATATTACATTCTTACCTTCCTGATGGTAAGAATGTAATACACACTTACACTATTTCACTCTGACTGAATTTGGAAAATGCATGCCCAACACATTTGCAAATCATCCCTGCAGTAGGCCAAGCTCTTTCATTTTCATTTTTATTCTCACTGACTTTAATATGAGAGGGTGACATTTTTCTCACTTTTCTTTAGCTCCTGCATGATCCAACACGGCTCCATTTAACTGTGTTTTAGGTGGAGCATCACTAAATAACAAGTGGTTAATTTCCTACCACACTGTTAAAGATAAAAGATAAAGATAAAACTCTTTTTATCTCCAACTAGACTTATTTTTTGGACACCTTTGAAGTTACATGTGACCATATGACTTCCTCTGGTAGTGAAATGAGGGCAGAAATGTTGCAAGTCATCCTTCCCCCATCATTTGGCAGAATGCTAGTGCCCAGGGAGACTTTGGATACTGTGCATTGAAGAAAGCAGAGCACAATAGACCTGGGACGGGGATGACAGTGTGGAGAAGAATCCCTGCTCCTCCACAGACTGGCCTCAACATGAACAAGAAACAAACTACTTATGAAGTCTATGAGATCTTAGGGTTTATCTTTTATAGCCTTTAGCATCCTTAAATCATAGAGAAATTGTTATTAGACATGAGGTACTGTCACAAGAGAAGCTCAACCGTGTGGCACAGGTTAGAGGTTAGGCATCTAAACATTTGGTAAAGCCATAGTCTATAAGTTCTAAGGCAGCCCTGTAGCTCTAGTGGAGGAGGTTGGATAATAGAATGTTAAAAATGTGCTGATCATTAATGGCCATATGTAGCCTGTTATTAAAAGAAAAATAAACTTGGGCAAGAAGTGACTCTTCAGCAAGTCAGACATAAAAAGGAATAGAGTACCATTAGATGGAGCTTCAAAGTGTTGGAAAGCTGGGTGTTTCTAGGACCCAAGCAGTGGAAAGTTTTCATGCTACAGAGGTACAGTAAGGCTAAGTCTTGCTTAAAAACAAACAAACAAAAAAAGGAATATCTAAGAGTTTGGCCTTTTCCCCAAGCTTGATGTCCTCTGGATTGCTGTCATTCAGTTGAGAGAGGTATGGAGCCAGGAAGCAAAGAAATTAAGTTTGACAGTTCTGACTAGGAATGCTACTGGCACATGGTACTGATTGGAAGCAAGTGGGCTTGAAACCTACATTCTTAAGGGACTTGCATGGACAAGAAGCACGACCGCAATCTACACATGCCTCTAACTGCTCAATGCGTATAACAATCTTCAACTATCCAATGTTGCACCACCATGAAGTGAACTAGGAATGGTGTGGAGAGGGCAGAATTTCCAACACCCCTTGCAGAGGTGACTAGGGAGGTGAATGGACAAGGAATAACTTCCAAAAGGCAGAGCCAAAGACCAATGGACAAAGTCATTTACCCAAATGAGTAAAATCAGTTTCTAATCAAGGAATTTTCCTGCCTTCAGGGAATGGGACGTTCACAGTGAGTGCACAGCATGCATTTCATAATTTTTATGGAATCTCTGACATTCATTTCTTCTTTTACTGAGTGGGAATTTTTATTTCTGGTTGTTATATTGTCTGTGATCCACCATTGTGTGTTGGGCAGAAGGAATGATGCAGATAACTCTTCCTTTTTAATTTATAGGTTACCAGAACATAAGGATCCACAACCAGACCAGATGGAGAGGAATTAATATTACCCAAAGATCCTGGATTTAGATCTGAAAGCAGTGTCTGAATAACATCTTTTAAAATTTTAAAACAACTTTCTCAAAGTACAATTTATGTCCAATAAAATGTGCCCATTTACGGGATACAATTCAGTGAATTTTGACTGATATGTACATTCATGAAACCACAGTCACAATTGAGATGTAAAACATTTCCATCATGAGAAAAATTCTCTTGCACCTTAATGAAGTCTCATATCTCTCTCTACCCCTAACCCTAGGCAACCACCGATCTACTCTCTGTCACTATAGATTAGTTTGCATTTTCTAGAATTTAATCTAAATTGAATCTTTTAAGTCTGGATTCTTTCCCTCAGCATAATTATTTTGAGGTTCATCCATGTTGTTGAATGTATCAGTAGTTCATTGATTTTTTGTTGCTGAGTAGTATTCCATTGTGTAGATAGCTCACATTTAGTTTATGCTGATGGATATTTAGACCACTTACCTGTTCATGGATATTTAGGTCATTTCAAGTTGTTAGAATCTGTAAGAAACTGCAAAATAGTTGTGCAAAGAGTCTGTACCATCTGTAGCATATGAAAGAGTTCCACTTGCTCCAAATTCTTGCCAATAATTAGTATTGTCTGTCAATCTTTTTATATTTAGCTATTATAATGTGCGTATAGTGTGATCTCATTATGGTTCTCATTTGATTGATGAACATCTTTTCATGTGATTGATGACTATTCATATATCTTTTTTGATGAGGTGTCTCTTTCATCTTTTGCTAATTTCTTAATTGGGCTGTTTTATTTTTCAGTTGCAAATGTTTTTATAAATTTGACATACATATTCTTTGTTAGGTATGTTTTTTTCTTCCTAACCTGTGGTTTTACTTTTCTTTCTTTTTATTTTTAATAGTGTCTTTTGAAGAGACAATATTTTAAATTTTCATAAATTAGAATTTATCTCTCTTTCTTTTTTTAAATGATTTTGCTTGTGCTGCCCTAAGAAATCTCTGACTGCTTCAAGGTCACTCAGTTTTGTTTTGTTTTGTTTTAAGTTTTATAGTTACAGCTTCTACATTTAGGTCCAGAATTTATTTTGAGTTAAATTTTGTGTAAGGGAGTAAGATAAAGGTTGATGATTTTTTTTCCATACAGATATCCAGTTGATCCAGCACCATTTGTTAAAAAGGTTTTTCTTTCCTATTGAATATATGTCGCATTTTTGCTTAAAGAGAAAGGATTATATATGTGTAGGTGGAGTCTAGTCTGTTCCACTGATTTAAATGTCTATCCTTTCCCTCAGACCACACTGTCTTGATTACTGTAGCTTTACTGTAAGTCTTGATACCAAGTGGTGTTATTCTTCTTTTTAAAAACTGCTTTGGCTAGACTAAGTTGTTTGTATTTTCATATTCATTTAGAATTAACTTGCCAATTTCTATTTTAAAAGCCTGCTGAAATTTTATTGGAACTGCATTAAATCTCTACATCACTTAGGTAGAATTGACATCTTAACAATATTGAGTCTTCTAATCCACAGACATGGTAAATCTCTCCATTTATTTATGTAGGTCTCCTTAAATTTAATTCATCAAGGATTTGTAGTTTTCAGTATACAGTTCTTGCACATATTTTGTTAAATTTATCCCTAAGTACTTTCTGTTTCCTCATGCTATTGTAAAGGAAATTGTTTGTTACTAGTATATAAAAATACTACTGGTTTTTATTTAAAAATTTTGAATATTGTGTCCATGTTAAATGAATTTAGTTTTAGTAGTCATCTCAGAGTTTAATCAGTCATTATGCCTAAAGAAGGATAGCTTTTACCAGAAACACAGTGGAAACTATAGGACCCCAACCAAGACAGGACCCCAACCAAGACAGGACCACCAAGATCTCAGATCCTACTGGAAAGAAGGTTTAGGCACCCCCATCAAGTAAAGTTCCTGACCAGCTGAGATCCTGGCGGCAGGAATAAGTGGTGGAAGAAGAAATAATTTATCAACTTAAATCAATTAGTGAACTTGTGGCCAGCTACAAAAGCAACAATAGCTGCTATCTTTTATGTTAATTGTTTTTTTCACACCCCTCCACCTTTTTTTAAACTACTTTATTTGAATAGCACTAGTGTAGCTAATATTTTAGATTTGAGATGAGAATATGACAAAATAGCCATCATGCCACGCTGATATGGTAATAGACTTTTCTATCCTGCAGGTTGAGGATGTAAATTCTTCACCCAGACAAGAATTGATTATGAGCAACAAAAGGGGTTGGAATGGACATCTTCAGCTACAATCTATATCCTACTTTTTGCCCAAGGAATCTGACCCAAAAGGACTGGCTGGGTGGAGCCCGTGGGAGGCACTGGCAGAGATACAAAGGGCGTGAGAAAAGTGAACTTACAGTAGTTTTCTCTTGGGTTTCCTCCATGCTAAGTGGCCTCAAGGAGACTGCTTTCCTTTAAAGAGGGCCAAGCTTCTCTTGAGTGGCCATCTCTACACAACTCTCTCGGGGGTCCTGATAATTCCTTTTATCCCTTACCTATCCCTTCAGGCTGAAAGATGATAAAGGCTCCCCACAGTATTGCACACACCTTTTTGCTTTTCTGAAACACTGCCCACATATTTGTAAATGGTCCCTTTATTAGACTCTCCTTCAATCACTCACTTTTATCAGGTAATCTCTTACTGTGACCCAGCTGATATGCAAATTATAGTTTTGTGCCTTAACAACAATTCCTACACATAGTTCAGCTCACAGGTGTCAGCGTGTGTGTATTTATGTGTTTGGGAGTCTGTGGGTGTGTTTAGGGGGTAGCCATGGGTCTGAAGCCAATATTCAGCTGCTTCATCTCCTAAAGGGCAGGTAATTCTGAGCCCAAGGGGTGGGAGCTGGCAGGTCAACGGGACTCTGCTAGACTCTGCCTCTGTTGAGGTGTTTTTGAGCCCAGGTTGCCCTTGCAGGGAGGCCCACTGCTGCCAGTTGCCAGGAGGTCCCAAAGGAATAAAGGTGAGTAGTCAAGGTTTTCTAATATCCAGGGATTTCAGTGCATTGGTTGCTTTGGTCAGTTTTAGTGCTGATACAAATATAGTAGCTTCTATCATCTTCTTTAGAATAAAGTTAAGAGTTTATTGAACAAAAATTTAATTATTAAATAAGTTAATAAAGTTATGCAAGTAACCAGAAAACAGCCAAAACCAAACCAATAAAAAAGCAGAAATACGACTAAGACTTGAAGTTCTATTACATAACTGATGCATAAATGCAACAAGGCCAGAATGGAAAACTGTTAGAAACCTGCTAGTGCCTATCCCAGTTTCTGCAATTGCAAATAAGCATAGTTAGCATTTATTGAGCAGTTATTACATGTCAGCCACTTGTTCTAAGCATTTTGTGTTAGCTCATTTAATTTTCACAACAAGAAACTGTGACTCAGAAAGGGTTTAGTAATTTGATAAGTGGTAGAACTCAAATTTGAACCCAGGTAGTCTGACACTAGAGCCTGTGTTCTTAACCACTGCCCCATGCTGCTTTTTTCACCTGAACAGGGAGATGGTTGGTGTAATGACCTTCCAAGTTCTTTTTTAGCTTGAATTTTCTGTGGCTCTGAGTCTGTTTCATTCCCTACACAGAACGTTAATAATTTCCCTTTAACATCAAGAATACCCTAATTTCTCACATCGCCAATACACAATACTGTGCCAGTGAGTGCACTGGGCCCCCTACTCTTCCCCTACCTCTATTGGGGTCATCCATTACACTGTGTGGCAATTTGCACTTGAAATCACTACTACTAGGTTGTGAATCTCTGTGGTCATGGACTGTTTATCTTCTCTGAAGCTCAATTCAGAAAATGCCCTTATGCACTTACCCCAACTCTTCCTAAGAACCTTACCATTCTCAGAGGTAGACCTGATATGACACCAAATTTCCACTGGAACCTAAAGGTCTAATAATTCCATGATGACACAAATGCCTGTCATACCTGTCATACTTAGTCAGTGTCCAAATGTAGTTATTATGGAATATCCAAATCTTTCCTGTTTACTTTATCTCTTCCTCTTATAATGCCTTTCCACCTGCTCCATTCTTCCATTATTTCCTCCTTCAAAACTTTCCACAGCAACCCATAAGATTCTCCACTCAGGTGAAAAAATTCTCCTGCCTTCTCAATCTCAGTGGAGTAACTAATTTTTTGAGGAGATCATCTTTGACCCAAAACTATCCATATGCCGTAAAAAGTGATAGCAGAATTTCTGGAGAGGTGAAACTAGCATTCTGATGGTAAGATTCAAGTGTGGTGGACCATTTTACAATGAATGCAATTGTTCTTTAGAGACTAGATGAAAAATAACTAGCTCATAGATTAAAATAAATATACCTCTTTCTTTAATAGAGCCAGCCTTTACACAAGTGTCCCAGCTGAAATAGCACTTTGGAACTTGATGCTTCCTGGAAAATACAAATGAGCAGCCAGATCTTCAATCTGATCATACTTGAGATAAAGGAAGCATATTTAAATGTGAACAGATGGATCTGTTAGCAGAGCGTCATGAACAAAGGCTATCATAGATTTTAGAATGATTAGTTTACATTCTTCAAGTTTCTTTAGATGTGTGGCCAGTGCTACGGTACTCATCTTCCAACTCCGGTGGAAAAATACGTGCAGCATGTGCTGTAACATCTAAAATTTTGTTCAAAATAAAAGTTCAAGAAATGATGGTTTCTTGCTGAGGCCTTTCTATTTTGGAACCCTTGATTATGACTGTTAAAGAAGAAAAATTCTCTGAGTTCTATCAAGAATTATAAGGTTTTGGGCTTCCCTGGTGGCACAGTGGTTGACAGTCCGCCTGCTGATGCAGGGGACACAGGTTCGTGCCCCGGTCCGGAAAGATCCCACATGCTGCGGAGCGGCTGGGCCCATGAGCCATGGCCGCTGGGCCTGCGCGTCTGGAGCCTGTGCTCCGCAACGGGAAAGGCCACAGCAGTGAGAGGCCCGCGTACCGCAAAAAAAAAAAAAAATTATTATAAGGTTTTTTTTGTTTGTTTGTTTTAAATTTATTTATTTATTTATTTATTTTTGGCTGTGTTGGGTCTTCGTTGCTGCGTGCGGGCTTTCTCTAGTTGCGGCGAGCGGGGGCTACTCTTTGTTGCGGTGCACGGGCTCTAGGCACCCGGGCTTCCGTAGTTGCAGCATGCAGGCTCAGTAGTTGTGGCTCACGGGCTCTAGAGTGCAGGCTCAGTAGTTGTGGTGCACTGGCTTAGTTGATCCGTGGCCTGTGGGATCTTCCCGGACCAGGGCTCGAACCCGTGTCCCCTGCATCGGCAGGTAGATTGCTAACCACCGCGCCACCAGGGAAGCCCCAAGAATTATAAGGCTTTAATTAACAGTCTTCACCCATTTGCGTCTTAGCTTAGGTGAAGTGTGAATTCCTCGAGAAGTAATTTAACTTCATTTCATTAAAATAATGTTGTTAAGAGTATCCTGAGGGCTTCCCTGGTGGCGCAGTGGTTGAGAGTCCGCCTGCCGATGCAGAGGACACGGGTTCGTGCCCCGTTCTGGGAGGGTCCCACATGCCGTGGAGCGGCTGGGCCCGTGAGCTATGGCCGCTGGGCCTGCGCGTCCGGAGCCTGTGCTCCGCAACGGGAGAGGCCACAGCAGTGAGAGGCCCACATACCACAAAAAAAAAAAAAAAAAAAAAAAAAAGTATCCTGAGCTCTAACTCTTTCACTGGACTCTTTTCCAAAGCATAGTCCAAATTTATGGAGTATAACATTTAATAATATATTAATCTACTACATTAATGGGCATATATTTAGTGGCACCCATTATAGTTAGGAATGATTCTAGGACCTAAGAACACAGGAGTGAATAAGCCAGGATGTGAGGGTCATGTTGGAAGAGACCTAGCCACACTTACAATTGCACATGACAATGCGTGGTGAATGGGCAACACCAATGGATAAAGAAAATGGATTAATAAGTCACAATGATTAGGCAGATGCAGGGGAAGCTAGAGAAAGTTGCACACAAAACTGAAATGTTTTAGGTAAGTTTTGAAGGATAACTCAGAGCTCTCCAGTTGGACAAAAGGGCTAAGAACATTTCAGATGGAGAGAATCCATGCATCCTGTGAAAGCAGATGGACCTTTGAAACCAAACTTTCTGATTCATCCGATCAGCTTTCCCCAGTATAAAACTAGGTATTCTAATAAGATAAAACACTTGGCCCTTCTATTCCAGTTCTGTGAAATCAAGGTGGAAACAACTCAAGGGAGTCAGAAAGCAAATGCTTGCTTGTTTGTACAAATTGTTTATCTAATAGAAATTAAAATTAGTTGAGACTGGGTGCTCCTTTAACTGAGGGCTGCATTATGACTTCCATTGCACCTAAGCACTTGCCTCTGTGGACCCCTCCCTCCATTAAAAAAGTGATAAAAATTCTATTTTACAACAGTGCTGATAAAAAGACGTATGTTAATATTACATATTAAAACATTTTTCTAAAAATTTATTTTTTTCTTCTGATTTTAGAGGAAATTAAAACATTTTCTTGGGACCCTAAGCACTGTGGCTACTGAGCCTAGTGATAAATCACCTTCAGGTATCCTCTCCCATATTCCATTCTGCATTTCGTTGCCAAAAACACTTCCAAAATTTTCCCTTTCATTGAATCACAGAGAACCTTCCAGCACTGCCATTCAATGTCGCGATCCCAGATCCTCTGCCTTGAACTCACGGCTTCACTAAGTCTTGTTTTGCCTGGCAATTCAACCTGACTCCAAATGTACCTTTGACTTCATCAGGCCAGTCCTCCTATCCTAGTCCAATGCTGTGATTTGAAGTAAACTAAAGAGGTGTTTTTTTAAATTTTGTTTTGTTTTACATTCTGATTCCAAAACCAATCAAATCAGAATCTCTGGATGTGGAACCCAGAAAGCCATACTTTTTAAAGCTTCTCAGTGATTCCAACTTGCATACAGTTTTGCGAACCAGTGCTCTGAGTAACAAAAAAAGATAATCATTCTCCTGTAATGTGCTCTATACATGTATGTATGTATCATATTGCATTGTAATAGCTTGTTTACACATGAATCTCTTTAGATGAAAAACTCCAGGCATCATTTCTCAAACATTTTAATTTGACCAACCACCTAGTTCAATGACTAGCATCCAGTAGACACTCAGTAAAGGTTTTTATTGAATGAGTAAATGGGTGAGTGAAATGATGCAGGCACTTAAACTGCTACTTTCCCTTTTCCTTTATTCTTCTTCATTGTCTTACTCCAAGCTTCTCAACCCTGCCTGCACGTTAAAATCACCTGAGAGCTTTGTAAAACAATCCTGGACCCCACCCCAGGCCAATTAAATCAGAATTTCTGAGGGTGAGGCACAGAGAGTCTTTAAAATATCCTTAGGCAATTTGAATGCACAGCCAGGGTTGAGAATCACTGACTAAGATTTACTCACTCTTTAAGGCTCTCTTTAAGAGCCAACTTTTTCAGGAAACTATCTGTTACTCTGCCACATGTATCTTTCAATTTCTTAAATTCTGGTTCTTAAGAGAAAACTATGTAATTTCAGTCTTCACTACTTTCTTGGTGCATCCATGTGTATGTTTTCACTTTCAAGCTAGCATTGGAGGGCAGGACTCATGCTTTGTATAGCTTTGCTTTCCTGGGAGACATGAGAAGGGGAATATCATGTTTCTTAGATCTTTAGGTGATCAATAAATTGCTTGACATTTTCAATGTGTTGTAATAACCAATTAATTTTCTCAACTTGTCCCTACTTTAAAAAGCTTTGATTTAAACTATAACTTGAGTTTGATACCACACTGATGGACAACTCCCTCAAAGGCATTAATTCAACTTACTTATCAAATGAGGATCAACAGACTGAATTCAGTCTATGAAGGAACAAGGCAAAGAGATTCAAAATTCAAGTTACATAGCTATCCTTGATAGTTCTAACCCTTAACATATTTTCCCAGGGGAAATAAAGGTAGTATAAGAGTTTGGGAGGCAACTTTTAGAACTCACCTTGGGCATGTGAACACCTGATTATTTTTATGACCAAATCAGAGAATACATTAATGCTTATTGAAAATGCTGATTTTTTTTATTAGTCAGCATTACTGTGCTGAATGGTATGAATTAGGTAACTTAGCAGTTGATGGCTATACATTTATTAATGACTGGGAACAGTTTCAGTGCAGGATTTTATATACATATTTCAGCTATATATTTTGTAGGACTCTGATGTTTTGAAATTTCCCTTGTCTGTTTTTAAATTTAGAAATAAATATTTAACAAATAAGTGGTTTCCCAACCAGGAAAAATGCACGTACCTCATCTGTATTGGAGAAGCAAAAGGCAGACAAAATGAATATGGGGATTTCGTCATTCTGTGATGAATGGACAGTATCTGACTCTTGAGGGGAAAAGTCATACCTTTATAATTGCATAATGTAGCTGCAAATTCTGAGTTAATTTTAGCATCCAAAAATTTAACTTACATGAAACTCTTGCTAAATAAAATCACTAGAAATGGTGACTTTCATAAACCTCTGTAGTGTCTATAAGTTTTCACCAAAACCAAAGGAATTATAATGTTTCAAGAGGAATTCAGTGAGACATTTCTTTTTACAGTAAAGATACTTGTTTTCCATTCATAAATGTTGTTCTTAAAGTTAGTTTAATCGTAATAAGCACAAACTCTTGGATGTGGTTGATGAACATCCGCTTGGGAAAAAAAAAAATCTGCTAAGTACCAAATATTTGTAAAACACTCAAACCCACACAGATATACACAGACATGCACAAACACAACCAAAAGAGGGGTTTTGGTTTATATTCTGAGATCCAAATGAAGAAACGAATATATGATAAAAATTCCAGTTTGGCACTAATTATGCAGAAGTGTTTGAGTGGAAAGACTAATTCAAATGCCTTGTATTAAGCTAAATATTTAGAATCCTGTGTCTGTGCAAACCCACAATTTTTATATACCAAAGCAAATAATGAAAACATAGAGATTTGTACTGAGTTACTCGTTTCAGTTTTCTTGAAAGAGATTAACAATAGATGGTTTTATTCATAATTTTAAGAATTCAGCAATCTTTTTTATTGGTATTGTACTCATATGGGTTAGGTGGCAATAGTCAAAAAAGAAGATGAAAAGCCAATTTCTTCATCCTTCTGTATCTACCAGATAATAAGAAGACCCAACATGTGCTTTACATTTTTAAAAGCATTTTAATAAACATTGTTTTTTATTTTCCTTACAGTAACTTATAAGATTTATATTTTTTTCCTTATTTGACAAAGGTAAGGTAAATTAGATTCAAAGTTTTAATGACTTTCCCAAATTTTCACAATCTTCAAACTCAATGCCAGTTAAGTTTATATCTATTATGTACACAACAGCTTTATAACATACAGATAAGAAGGTAACATATTTTAATTCTCTGTCATAAGAAACACAATACTGAGACTTCCCTGGTGGTTCAGCGGTTAAGAATCCGCCTGCCAATGCAGAGGACATGGGTTCGAGCCCTGGTCTGGGAAGGTCTCACATACCGCAGAGCAACTAAGCTTGTGCGCCACAACTACTGAGCCTGCTCTCTAGAGCCCACGAGCCACATCTACTGAAGCCTGGGCACCTAGAGCCCGTGCTCTGCAACAGGAGAAGCCACCGCAATGAGAAGCCTGCGCACCACAACGAACAGTAACCCCTGCTCGCCACAACTAGAGAAAGCCCGTGAGCAGCAATGAAGATGCAACGCAAACCATAAATAAATAAATAAATAAATAAATAAATAAATAAATAAATAAAATACTGATGAATTGAAAAAAAAAAAAAAAGAAACACAATACTGTTTGCTTTCAGATCACAGCCTGGCCACTTTATTATATAGTCAATACCTTTCACTACTTTCTGAAATACCTTGAGATGAGAAAAACCTTTCACCAAGATTCTCAAACACTCCTGAAATGTTTAGAAAATACTGGCTGCCTTAGCTCTCTCATGAACTAGTAATTGCTGTAGTCACTCCTGAATTAAAGTCTAGGTAACCCCGTAGATGAGAACAAAGCCCATTCATGCTTAGTGCCAATGAGTCCCTTCAGCCTCAAGAGTTGGCATGAAGTTGGCAGTATTTCTACACAAAGTGGTTTTTAATAAGTGTTGGTTCCTAACATCATGGTGGTTGTAAATGCTAATAAACTTCCTACAAGGGAAGTAGAAGTGGAAAATTTTATTTGTTAAACAGTTTATCGCTGTACTTGGTTAGCATGGATAATTACCCCAGTTCCCTGAGGCACTTATTCCCTGAGTGTTTAGCAGTTAATGAATATAAATAGTAGCAAACCAGCAATTTTCAAAACCATAAATAATTTTTCCTCTGAAAGCTCCTGCCAATGGAAAAAAAATTAAATGAAAAAGAACTAACATAGCAAAAATATTACTTATTAACTTAAGGCCAAAATTGAGGTTCAAAGCCTTTCTAATTGTACCATCCCAGGACACTATAAATCTATTCAATTAATTCACAGATGAAGCTTTATAAATGTAAGTTTCTTTTCCATCTACAATATTTATTCTTTATGTAAGTCCTTAAAAAATAGACTATAATAAAATCTCCATCAGCAGGATAGTGTTCATTGATGATCAATAAATTTAGTCTGGATTGATATTTCTAAAATCATTCTTTATTACTTTTTTGAATTAAAAATATTCCTTTAAGAATACAAGTTCAGGGCTTCCCTGGTGGTGCAGTGGTTGAGAGTCCGCCTGCCGATGCAGGGGACACAGGTTCGTGCCCCGGTCTGGGAAGATCCCACATGCCGCGGAGCGGCTGGGCCCGTGAGCCATGGCCGCTGAGCCTGCGCATCCGGAGCCTGTGCTCCGCAACGGGAGAGGCCACAACAGTGAGAGGCCCGCGTACCACAAAAAAAATAAAAAAATAAATAAAAATAAATAAAAAAAAAAAAGAATACAAGTTCATGGGGAATTCCCTGGTGGTCAAATTGTTAGGACTCAGCGCTTTCACTGCCGTGGGCCCGGGGTCAATCCCTGGTCAGGAAACTAAGATCCCACAAACCGCTGGGTGCAGCCAAAAAAAAAAAAAGGAATACAGGTTCATATAGCAAATCAAACAAAGAAGTAAATAAAGAAAAGCTAACAATTTCCCACTTCTTGACTCTCCATCAATAAATGCAGTAATTGATTTAACACCCTACATTAACATAGCAAAGTATCAAAAACATATTAAAACAGCACATTAACTCAGGATTTTGTTTTGAATTTTATTTTATTTATTTTTTATACAGCAGGTTCTTACTAGTCATCCATTTTATACATATTAGTGTATATATGTCAATTCCAATCTTCAAATTCATCCCACCACCGCCCCACCCTGCCCCGCTTTCCCCCTTGGTGTCCATACGTTTCTTCTCTACATCTATGTCTCAACTTCTGCCCTGCAAACTGGTTCATCTGTACCATTTTTCTAGGTTCCACATACATGCGCTAATATACGATATTTGTTTTTCTCTTTCTGACTTACTTCACTCTGTATGACAGTCTCTAGATCCATCCACGCCTCTACAAATGACCCAGTTTCGATCCTTTTTATGACTGAGTCATATTCCATTGCATATATGTACCACATCTTCTTTATCCATTCATCTGTCGATGGACATTTAGGTTGTTTCCATGACCTGGCTATTGTAAATAATGCTGCAATGAATATTGGGGCACAAGTGTTTTATTGAATTATGATTTTCTCTGCATATATGCCCAGTACTGAGATTGCTGTGTCATATGGTAATTCTATTTTTAGTTTTTTAAGGAACCTCCATACTGTTCTCCATAGTGGCTGTATCAATTTACATTCCCACCAACAGTGCAAGAAGGTTCCCTTTTCTCCACACCCTCTCCAGCATTTGTTGTTTGTAGATTTTCTGATGATGCCCATTCTAACTGGTGTGAGGTGATACCTTATTGTACTTTTGACTTGCATTTCTCTAATAATTAGTGATGTTGAGCAGCTTTTCATGTGCTTCTTGCCCATCTGTATGTCTTCTTTGCAGAAATTTCTATTTAGGTCTTCTGCCCATTTTTCGATTGGGTTGTTTGTTTTTTTAATATTGAGCTATTTATATATTTTGGAGATTAATTCTTTGTCCGATGATTCATTGGCAAATATTGTCTCCCATTCTGAGGGTTCTCTTTTCATTTTGTTTGTAGTTTCCTTTGCTTTGCAAAAGCTTTTAAGTGTCATTAGGTCCCATTTGTTTATTTTTGTTTTTATTTCCATTACTCTAAGAGGTGGATCAAAAAAGATCTTGTTGTGATTTATGTCAAAGAGTGTTCTTCCTATGTTTTCCTCTAAGAGTTTTATAGTGTCTGGTCTTACATTTAGGTCTCTAATCCATTTCGAGTTTATTTTTATGTATGGTGTTAGGGAGTGTTCTAATTTCATTCTTTTACATGTAGGTGTCCAGTTTTCCCAGCACCACTTATTGAAGATACTGTCTCTTCTCCATTGTATATCCTTGCCTCCTTTGTCATAGATTAGTTGACCTGGGTGCATGGGTTTATCTCTGGGCTTTCTATCCTGTTCCATTGATCTATATTACTGTTTCTGTGCCAGTACCATATTGTCTTGATTACTGTAGCTTTGTAGTACAGTCTGAAGTCAGGGAGTCTGATTCCTCCAGCTTCATTTGTTTTCCCTCAAGACTGCTTTGGCTATTAAGGGTCTTTTGTGTCTTCATACAAATTTTAAGATTTTTTGTTCTATTTCTGTAAAAAAAAGTCACTGGTAATTTGATAGGGATTAAATTGAATCTATAGATTGCTTTGAGTAGTATAGTCATTTTCACAATATTTATTCTTCTAATCCAAGAACATGGTATATCGCTCCATCTATTTGTGTCATCTTGGATTTCTTTCATCAGTGTCATAGTTTTCTAAGTACAGTTCTTTTACCTCCTTAGGTAGGTTTATTCCTGGGTATTTTATTCTTTTTGTTGCAATGGTGAATGAGATTGTTTCCTTAATTTCTCTTTCTGATCTTTCGTTGTTAGTGTATAGGGATGCAAGAGATTTCTGTGCATTAATTTTGTATCCTGCAACTTTACCAAATTCATTGATTAGCTCTAGTAGTTTTCTGGTGGTATCTTTAGGATTTTCTATGTATAGTATCATCTCATCTGCAAACAGTGACAGTTTTACTTCTACTTTTCCAATTTGTATTCCTTTTATTTCTTTTTCTTCTCTGATTGCCATGGCTGGGACTTCCAAAACTATGTTGAACAATAGTGGTGAGAGTGGACATCCTTGTCTTGTTCCTAATCTTAGAGGAAATGCTTTCAGTTTTTCACCTTTGAGAATGATGTTTGCTGTGGGTTTGTCATATATGACCTTATTATGCTGAGGTAGGTTCCCACTATCCCCACTTGCTGGAGAGTTTTTATCATAAATGGGTGTTGAATTTTGTCAAAGGCCTTTTGTGCATCTATTGAGATGATCATATGGTTTTTATTCTTCAATATAATAATATGGTGTATCAAATTGATGAATTTGTATATATTGAAGAATCCTTGCATCCCTGGTGTAAATCCCACTTGATCATGGTGTGTGAGCCTTTAAATGTGTTGTTGGATTCTGTTTGCTAGTATTTTGTTGAGGAGTTTTGCATCTATATTCATCAGTGATATTGGTCTGTAATTTTCTTTCTTTGTAGTATCTTTGTCTGGTTTTGGTATCAGGGTGATGGTGACCTTGTAGAATGAGTTTAGGAGTGTTCTTTCCTCTGCAATTTTTTGGAAGAGCTTGAGAAGGATGGGTGTTAGCTATTCTCTAAATGTTTGATAGAATTCCCCTGTGAAGCCATCTGGTCCTGGGCTTTTGTTTGTTGGAAGATTTTTAATCCCAGTTTCAATTTCATTACTTTTGATTGGTCTGTTCATATTTTCTATTTCTCCTGGTTCAGTCTTAGAAGGTTATACCTTTCGAAGAATTTGTCCATTTCTTCCAGGTGGTCCATTTTTTGGCATAGAATCACTTGTAGTGGTCTCCTAGGATGCTGTGTATTTCTGTGGTGTCCATTGTGACTTCTACTTTTTCCTTTCTAATTTTATTGATTTGAGTCCTCTCCCTCTTTTTCTTGATGGGTCTGGCTAAAGGTATATCAATTTTGTTTGTCTTCTCAAAGAACCAGCTTTTAGTTTTATTGATCTTTGCTATTGTATTCTTTGTTTCTATTTCATTTATTTCTGCTCTGATCTTTATGATTTCTTTCTTTCTACTAACTTTGGGTTTTGTTTGTTCTTCTTTCTCTAGTTCCTTCAGGTGTAAGGTTAGATTGTTTATTTGAGATTTTTCTTGTTTCTTTTTTTTTTTTTTTTTTTGCGGTACGCAGGCCTCTCACTGTTGTGGCCTCTCCCGTTGCAGAGCACAGGCTCCGGATGCACAGGCTCAGCAGCCATGGCTCACGGGCCCAGCCGCTCCGCGACATGTGGGATCTTCCCAGACCGGGGCACGAACCCGTATCCCCTGTATCGGCAGGCGGACTCTCAACCACTGCGCCACCAGGGAAGCCCTTTTCTTGTTTCTTGAGGTAGTCTTATATTGCTATAAACTTCCCTCTAAGAACTGCTTTTGCTGCATCGCATAGGTTTAGGATCATCATGTTTTCATTGTTATTTGTCTCTAGATATTTTTTGATTTCCACTTTGATTTCTTCAGTGATCTCTTGGTTGTGTAGTAACGTACTGTTTAGCCTCCATGTGTTTGTGCTTTTTACGTTTTTTCCCTGTAATTCATTTCAAATCTCTTAGTGTTGTGGTTGGAAAAGATGCTTGGTATCATTTTAATTTTCTTAAATTTACCAAAGCTTGATTTGTGACCCAAGATGTGATCTATCCTGGAGAATATTCAGTGTGCACTTGAGAAGAAAGTGTAATCTGCTGTGTTGGATGGACTGTCCTATAAATATCAATTAAATCTATCTGGTCTATCGTGTCATTTAAAGCTTGTGTTTGTTATTAATTTTCTGTTTAGATGATCTGTCCATTGGTATAAGTGAGGTGTTAAAGTCCTCCACTATTATTGTGTTACTGCTGATTTCCTCTCTTATAGATGTTAGCAGTTGCCTTATGTATTGAGGTGCTCCTACGTTGGGTGCATATATATTTATAATTGTTATATCTTCTGCTTGAATTGATCCCTTGATCATTATGTAGTGTCCTTCCTTGTCTCTTGTAACATTCTTTATTTTAAAGTCTATTTTATCTCATATGAGTATTGCTACTCCAGCTTTCTTTTGATTTCCATTTGCATGGGATATCTTTTTCCATCCCCTCACTTATAGTCTGTATGTTTCCCTAGGTGTGAAGTGGGTCTCTTGTAGACAGCATATATATAGGTCTTGTTTTTGTATCCATTCAGAGAGCTTGTGTCTTTTGGTTGGAGCATTTAATCCATTCACGTTTAAGGTAATTATAGATATGACCATTTTCTTAATTGTTATGGGTTTGTTTTTGTAGGTCCTTTTCTTCTCTTGTATTTCTCACTTTGAGAAGTTCCTTTAGCATTTGTTGTAGAGCTGGTTTGGTGGTGCTGAATTCTCTTAAATTTTGCTTGTCTCTAAAGGTTTTAATTTCTCCTTTGAATCTGAATGAGATCCTTGCTGGGTAGAGTAATCTTAGTTGTTGTTTCTTCCCTTTCATCACTTCAAATATATCATGCCACTCCCTTCTGGCTTGTAGAGTTTCTGCTGAGAAATCAGCTGTTAACCTTATGGGAGTTCCCTTGTATGTTATTTGTCATTTTTCCCTTGTTGCTTTCAATAATTTTTCTTTGTCTTTAATTTTTGCCAATTTGATTACTATGTGTCTTGGCCTGTTTCTCCTTGGGTTTATCCTGCCTGGGGATTTCTGTGCTTCCTGGACTTGGGTGACTATTTCCTAACCATGCTTGGAATTTTTCGACTATAATCTCTTCAAATATATTATTGGGTCCTTTCTATCTCTCTTCTCCTTCTGGGACCCCTATAGTGCGAATGTTGTTGTCCCAGAGGTCTCTTAGGCTGTCTTCATTTCTTTTCATTCTTTTTTCTTTATTCTGCTCTGCAGCAGTGAACTCCACCATTCTGTCTTCCAGGTCACTTATCCGTTCTTCTGCCTCAGTTATTCTGCTATTGATTCCTTCTAGTGTATTTTTCATTTCAATTATTGTATTGTTCATCTCTGTTTGTTTGTTCTTTAATTCTTCTAGGTCTTTGTTAAACATTTCTTGCATCATTTTGATCTTTGCCTCCATTCTTTTTCCGAGGTCCTGGATCATCTTCACTATCATTATTCTGAATTCTTTTTCTGGAGGGTTGCCTAGCTCCACTTCATTTAGTTGTTTTTCTGGGGTTTTATCTTTTTCTTTCATCTGGTACAGAGTCCTCTGCCTTTTCATTTTGTCTGTCTTTCTGTGGATGTGGTTTTCCTTCCACAGGCTGCAGAATTGTAGTTCTTCTTGCTTCTGCTGTCTGTCCTCAACTCAGGATTTTATTGATGTCCCAATAGCTCGTAGAGAAAGAGCAGCAATCAGCTAAATAAAAAAACCTGGAATGAGAGCTAGACAACCCTTGTAGAATATTTAAATTTGTTCATTATTAAAGGACATTTGCTGAAGTATGTGTACCAATCTCTAATATTAGTTATTATATCACCAGAAAACAGATTTCAATTATGATTACCAAAGAAACAGGGTTATAATATTTTGACAAATATCTCTGCAAAGTTGTAGGAGAGATCAAGCTAGAATTCAGTGGTTTTTATTTAACATAATCTTTAAAAAATTTTTTAAATAGTTTTAGTGTTACATAAAAGTTGCAAAGATAGTGCAGAGAATTTTTATATATAACACTTCCAATTTCCCCTATTGTTAACATCTTACATAACCACAGTACATTTGTCACAGCAAACCAACATTGATATGCTACTATTAACTAAACTCCAGACATTATTCATATTTCACTAGCTGTTTCTTAATGTCCTTTGTTTCTGGATCCCATTCAGGGTACCACATTGCATTTGGTCAACATGTCCCCTTAGTCCTCCCTAGTCTATGGCAACTTGTTTTATTTTGATTTTGATGACCTTGGAAATTTCCCTGGTTAGGTATTTTGTACAGTGTCCCTCACTGTGGATTTGTCCAGTGCTTTTCTTATTGTTAGACTGGGGCAATGGGTTTGGGTGAAGAATATCATAGAAGTCAAGTGCCATTCTCATCACATTATAGCAAGAGTACATACTATCAACATTGCATCACTGAAGGTGTTAACCTTGATGTTAAACTTAAGATAGTGTCTGTCAGGGATTTCCCCAGTGGTCCAGCAGTTAGGACTGGGCACTTTCACTACTGGAGCCCAGGTTCCATCCCTGGTTGGGGAACTAAGATCCTGCAAGCCTCAAGAGCATGGACAAAAAGCATATGCCAAATCTTTCCACTCTAAAGTTACTTTGCCCTTTTCCCATACTCTATCCTTTGGAAGCAAGTCACTAAGTGTAGCTCACACTCAAGGAGAAAGGTGGGATGGGAGGTGGGGTGGATTCAGTATCTTTTTGAAAAACTCTCCAGATATATTTGTCCAGTTTTCCTGTAGCAAGCATAGGCAATAGAAATCAAGTTACTAATCTTTGTATCTGATCAGGAAGTTGGAATTCTCTCCTCCTACTCTGATGAAACCTTTATTTGCTGCCTGATTTTGAAGAGAGATGGAATGATCCAAGAGTAGATAGGCATGGAAGGAAGGGAGAGAGGAAAGAGAAAGAGGGGAAGAAAATTGAGATATTGGCCTAATTTTACAGCTATGCAATGCAAGCCTCAGTACATTGAAGATGCTTTTATTAGGGAGTGTGTTTGAAATGGAATTGGAGAAGTATTTGGGAAAGGAGATAAGGAAAAGTAAGCATTGGCTGATGTAAAAAAATCCTTGAGGTTACTATGTGACTACAGAATTTTATTGCTCTCTAGTATTATTTCAGAAGCCAATAGCATTATGAAAGAAGCAATAATGTATGTAGCATTTTATTTTGTATATAATTTGAGTATTTATTTATTCATGTTCTTATTCATTCAACTCATATTTACTGAACACTCAGTGTATATTAAGCATTATTCTGGGCACAAAGCATAAAGGAGTGAACAAGAAGTCACATCTTCCTAAAAAAATGTTGCTTTCACGAAGCAACAATCCTTGGGAAAAAGAAAAGTAGGAGGACCCTAGAGATAGACAATAAACAAGCAGGCAAATAAATGAACTAATTTTGGTGGACAAAAGTCTGAAAAAGAACTCCGTAGATCAGCAGTCCCCAACCTTTTTGGTACCAGAGACTGATTTTGTGGAAAACAATTTTTCCACGGATGGGGGTTGTGGGGGATGGTTCAGGCAGTAATACTAGCAGTGGGGAGCACAGATGAAACTTCACTTGCTCACCCACTGCTCACCTCCTGCTGTGCAACCCATTTCCTAACAGGCCTCCGACAGGTTGGGGGGTGGGGATCCCTGCCATAGATAATAAAACAGGGATGGGTACGGGGAGAGGCTACTTTATGTTGAGTGATTTAGATTCTGATAATAAGTTCACAGTTTGTGTTGTTTTTGCCAGTGTTCTGGTTTGTCTGTTTGTGTTTCGGTTTTCAGATGTTGTCAGTCTTGTCTCGTCCACTTCACTGTGCTGTGGCACAAGTTCTAGAAAAGAGGGGAGGGAAGTAGGAAAAGGCAATACAAGCAGAGTGGATCCTAAAGTGAATTCTATCTTAAGATTTCTCAATCTCATGTAAATGAAATGATCAAAGATTATGCTCTGAAACTGGGACCCCACTATACAGATATTTAAAGAAGTCTGCATAACCATAAAGAGGTAAAAGGACTTTTAACACTAGTACCAATGCATTCAAGTGAATATGTGGTGGTACATGAATCCCCTTTGCATATTAAACATTTACTGAAATGATACTCTACTACTCAAAATTCCCAAAGAGGACAGAAAATTTTGAACAAGCAGCAAATAAACTCTATAGCCACCAAATTTACTTCTTTGGAAGGACCAATATACATTTAGATGAATAATTTCTGGTAATTTGCTTTTTAAAAATGAGTCATCTTACTTTGAAGTCACTCTTCATATTCTTCTATAAACCACTCCTAAGACATTTTAGAGACCTTTTGCTTTTTATATTTTGTTATTTATGTCATGCTGTATGGCTATGCTCAACCTAGCAAGAGTTTTTATAGCTTTAATTATTTTTTAATTAATTAATTTATTTATTTACTTTGGCTGCATTAGGTCTTCATTGCTGCGCATGGGCTTTCTCTAGTGTGGGGAGCAAGGGCTACTCTTCGCTGTGGTGTGCGAGCTTCTCATTGCAGTGGCTTCTCTTGTTGCGGAGCATGGACTCTAGGTGCCTGGGCTTCAGTAGTTGTGGCACGTGGGCTCAGTAGTTGTGGCTCACAGCCTCTAGAGTGCAGACTCAGTAGTTGTGGCACATGACCTTAGTTGCTCTGTGGCATGTGGGATCTTCCTGGACCAGGGCTCAAACCCATGTCCCCTGCATTGGCAGGTGGATTCTTAACCACTGCACCACCAGGGAAGTCTTTATAGCTTTAATTTTTAATTTATGTATATATATAGTCTCTCCCCTTTGCTGCAGTCTCTCCAGTCTGCTCCAGCTGTAATGGTCTCAGTGCTGTTCCTAGAATTATATATGTCAGGTCTTGTCAAATACATATGACATATATACATATATAACGTGAGAGATATTGGTGTAATTGCACAGTTATGTAATGTAAACCTTAATATGTTGAGGATGCTTTTTTAAGAGAGTAACAGTAATTTAGAAAACTGTAGTCTGTTAAAAATTAACTTAGTATATAAAAGTTCAAAATTAAAGGTCTGTTTTCACCTATAGAGATAAATTTATCTTAACCAGTTTTCCATAAATCCTATAAGCAAAACCTGTAGAGTTAGGATCATTTCCATTATTACTGTATACCACTTACTTCCCTTAAAATTAAAATGACCTACTACAATTACTATTTAATCTTGTAATTATCAGTGATATTATTGTGTAATTGCTAATTTAATTAATATTGCAATGGCCCTACAGCCTATTTCTAGAAATATTACCACCTTAAAAGGAAATATGAAAAATATAGGGACTTCCCTGGTGGTGCAGAGGTTAGGAGTCTGCCTGCCAATGCAGGGCACATGGGTTCTATCACTGGTCCAGGAAGATCCCACATGCCGCAGAGCAACTAAGCCCATGTACCACAACTACTGAGCCCACGCACCAGAACTACCAAAGCCCACGTGCCCTAGAGCCCACGTGCTGCAACTACTGAAGCCCGCGCCCTCTAGGGACTGCATGCTGCAACTACTGAGCTTATATGCTGAAGCTACTGAAGCCCGCGAGCCTAGAGCCTGTGCTCCGCAATAAGAGAAGGCCCCACTCGCCACAATTAGAGAAAGCCCACACACAGGAACGAAGACCCAATGCAGCCAAAAATAAAATAAATTTTAAAAGTATATATATATATATATATATTTTGCAGTACGCGGGCCTCTCACAGTTGTGGCCTCTCCCGTTGCGGAGCACAGGCTCCGAACACGCAGGCTCAGCGCCCGTGGCTCACGGGCCCAGCTGCTCCGTGGCATGTGGGATTCTCCCGGACCGGGGCACGAACCCGTGTCCCCTGCATTGGCAGGCGGACTCCCAACCACTGCGCCACCAGGGAAGCCCTAAAAAATATTACATAAATCTTTAGAAAGGCTAAGGAAACCAATTCATACTTCTTGATTCCAATAAAAACATTTGGTTTCAGTGAAGCCTTGGACAACTTTTCAGTTAGTAGATGTGTAGAATTGAACGGTTCACATCTCATTCCCTCAGTTAAGAACTCTTCCATGAAAAATTTAGGAGAATTACAAGCTATCCATTGATAAGGTATTGTTGAGGTGAGCGTGGCAACTAATAATAGCTGCTCACTAATTTGCTTACATGGCTTTGGGCTGTTCTTCTGCCCCCAGGTAACCGGCACACCTAAATATTCTATTAGAAGCTCATTTTGGATTGTCCTAACAAGCTTCTCTGAATCTTAAGTAAACCAAATGAGGTAAAAACATTAGTCTTTGTCATCCAAGGATGCGTCACTGTTACTTGCTAGATCTGGCTACTCCCTGTTATATCCTTCCTCTTTTTTCTTTTTCCACCTGGCCTTCTGGCACAAATGATAGGCAATTCAATTAAATTCTTTCGGCAAATATCATCCCTACTCTTTGCCAGTTACTGTGCAAGGTACAGCAGTGATCACACTCAAGTCTGTCTTTGAGGCATATATGGTTTAGAGGAGAAGACAGATAAGTAAAAGGGCAACTTCAAAACCTTAGGATGAGTATAAAATCACAAGTGTGATATAGCGCACATTAGGGGTCCTTAATCCAGTTCTGTAGGATCATGGAAGACTTCCGAAAGGAGGTAAAGTCTAAACTGAGACCTTAAAGTAAGTAGAATCTAACTAGCCAGGATCGTCCTTGTCCTCCATGGTGCTAAACCTGAAGGTCAGTTCTCAGTCTTCATCTTACTTGACCTATCAGCAACCTTGACATAATTGCTTGCTTCCATATCTTTGCGAAGCTTTTTTCACTTTACTTTTATATCATCACATTCTCCTGGCTTTCCTACTATCTAATCTCAATTTCCTTTGTTCCTTAGATGCTCTGAGGAATATTGGTGTACTTCCAGGCTCAGTCCTTAGACTATTACTCTTTTATTTCTACACTCAGTCTCTTGATTATGTATCCAGTTTCATGATCTTATATTTCAACTATGTGCTAATGATTTCCAAATTTATATTTCCAGTCGTGAATCCAGACTTGTCTACTGAACAGTCTACTCAAACTCTCCACTTAGATTACAAATAGACATCTCGAACTTAACATATTAGAAAATAAACATCTCACACGCCCTCCCTAAATCTGCTCTTTCTGCAATCTTTCCCTCTTAGGTAATGATAACGCTATACTTCCTGTTACTCAGGGAAGTATGATGTAATCTTTGATCCCTTTCTCTTTCATCTCACATAAATCTATTAACAAATAATATCCTTAAGCATATATCCACAATGGAATAATTTCTTACCAACATCTTTACAACAATCTTAGACCAAGCTACCTTCATTGCTCATCTGTATTATTTTAATAGCTTCTTGATTTGTCTGCCTGCTTTTGTCCTTGGCCCCCTTCAGCCTATTATTTAAAAAGAAAGTAGATCACGTTATGCCTTTAAGACCTGTGGGCCTTCCCATGGCTTCCCGTTTCATCAAGGGGCCTTTGTGATATGGCCCTTCCTTACCTCTCTGACCTTACCTCTACCTAGTCTCCCCTGTGCTCACTCTGCTCCAGCTATAGGGATCTCTGTGCTGCTCGGAATTTTTTGACAAGACCTAATGGTTGATATGGATATGGATGGATGAGGGAGAGAAGGAATTAAGGATAAGACTGAATTTGTGGCTTGGGCCACTAGGGGTATGGTGATGTGTTCACTAAGGAAGGGAGCATGGTTGCAAGACTGGCTTTGGAGTTGATGGGAAGAGAGACAATGAGCACTTTTTGAAAATGTTGAATTTGAGTTGCCTCTGAAACACCTGTAGAGATACAATAGTCATTTTAAATATGAGTTGAGCTCAGAAGAGAGATCTGTGTTATACATTTATATTTTGAAATCATTATTATATAGTAATTGGGGCCATGAAACTTGATGAGGTGACTGGGGAGTGGGCCTAGCAGTTATGATTCCCTATAAGCCAAGGGATAGAGAATGCTTGAAGCACCTTCAAATATGACAAAGAGGAGAAACCAAAAATACAATAAAAGAAAACTAGGAGAGTGAGAAAGGTAACTTAGGATGCTTTCAGTGGAAAATAACAGAATACACTAGTAAATATAGCTTTAAAGGTAGGGGTTTATTATCTACAAGACAACTTATCTGGAAGTGGGCATTTCAGTGGCTAATGATGCCTCCAGAACCCAGACTCTTTCCCTCTGTCTACTCTTCACTCTATTGGCTTTTGTCCTCAGGTATTTTTTAACAAGTATCCTAATCCTATTCCAGTCCCACTGTTTCAGAAAAACTAACTTATTTAAGTCTCACTTTAACCCTCTTAGCCAGTTCAAAATATTATCATCATTTCCAATTTACAGGTGGGAAAATGTCAGTACAGAGATTAAGTAATTTACCCAAGTTATAAAATAGCATACTGGGGAGCTGGAATTTGAACATCGGACTCCAGAGTTCATACTCTCAACCACAGTGTCATACTGCCTCTCCTTTTTACTTATAAGATGACTATCAGACATCATTTCTTCACACAACTCATTCCAAGGCTGAGAGGGCTTGCCAATAGCCCTCTACCACAGATCTTCTTATACCTTATAAGCCAGAACTAGGTCACATGTACTCTCCTAAATCAATCAGTGATAGTAGAAAATGGGATAACTTTGCTTGAATACAGCATCAGCAGATATTTGGGAAAAAATTCAGGTTCTGTTGAAAAAGAAAAGGTATGTGTTGGGGAAGAGACACTAATATTATGGAAACCTAGGGAGGACTGTGCTTTAAAAAGAAGGGAACATTTAAAAATTTGAAATGTTATGGCGAGGTTAGATAAGACCTTAAAAGTGTTAAGAGGATTAAGTGCCAAGAACCCTTCACTGGTGACCTTTTTGACAATAGTTTCTAAAGAGTTTGGGGGTGGACCAGATTGGAGTGCTTTGATGGGTGATGAGATTGTAAAGAGAATAAAACTATTCTTTGAAGTGAAGTAGAAAAGGGAAGAGGTCAGTAGATATTGGGGCTAAGAAGTTAAAAGGAACTTTCTTATTTTGATGAGATAATTGATTTGAGTATACCTAAAGTGTCATAGGAAGGAACTGGGAAAAGGAAGCAGGAGAAATGAGCTTCCTGCAAAGGAAGGAGAGACTGGGATCTAAAGTACACGTGGAGGAAGTAAATATCAGGTAGTTACTCTTCCACTGATATGAAGGAAAAAAGAAAACATATGTCATTTTAAGAAAATTTGTAAACATAATATTAGGACTTTGAGGTGGCTCCTGTTTGATGACTACACTTGCATCCAGGTGGCAGTTTTTAAGGTGGCTGGACTTTTCCTAGACTTGGTCCAAAAGTAAGTAAGTATTGTGGGAGCCTATTAAGACCGCTCATAAAAACACCCACAGGGGAATTACCGGGCAGTCCAGTGGTTAGGACTTGGCACCCTCACTGCTGGGTCTCTGGGTTCCATCCCTAATCGGGAACTAAGAGCCCGCAAGATTCATGGCCAGAAAAAAATCCCTGCAACACTTATAAGATTGATTCCAGTAGAATGCAGCACCTCAGATCTCAGTGACTTGCTTTATCACAGATAAGTCTTTAGACACATTCATTTAGAACTTAATATAAAGATAACTGTATTGTCATTTTCACTTTTTTGTATTGTGTGTCATGTGTTCCTGATTAGATTTTCATCTCCTCAAAAGTAGGATTTCTTTTTGTCAGTTCCTAATACTAGACTATGTAACTAGTGAATGGTCAATATGGGTCAACTGATGAGTGACAGGGATAATGATGGTTTTAGAGTAAAAATATGACAGATTTTATAACCCTTCTTTATCATGCAGGAAGTAATGGAGAGGAAATGCCCAACTGACCTTCATATTTTATTTATTTATTTATTTAGCTGTGCTGCATGGCATGTGGGATCTTAGTTCCCCAACCAGGGATCGAACCTGTGCCCCCCACAGTGGAAGCACGGAGTCCTAACCACTGGACCACCAGGGAATACCCTGACCTTCATATTTTTCAACAACCATTCTGGGTTGTCCACATAAAGGTTAGAATTTTATAAATTAATTTTACCATGTGCAATAAATAAATTCCTACTGGCCAGTAGCCATAATGCCTGTGACTTATGGGCAGACAAAATTGGGCAGTGTCAGAACTGGAAAAGGTATTCCAAAAATGATAGGTCACCTGGGTGTAACACATCTCTGAATCACCTAAGGGTGCCCACCTGAATCATCATCGACCAAAAGACAAATTATGCCCAAATATAAACAGTAATCTTTAAACAAGTAGGATAGGTGGGAGTGAAAAATAGATGAAACAGACAAGTAAAATTTCTGCCTATGTAAAACTAATCATACTTCATTAAATGTCATTGGACAATTGATTGATTCAAGCCCCATCGTGTTCCAAATTTAATTTTATTCTAACAATTGGAGAAGACGCCTATTGTTTTGTTCTCCTGGCAAGTATGCCACTTCCAACTCTAAAACAGACAGGAAGCATAACATTCATTCATTCCCTTATTCACTGAGGTGTTGTTGATTCAGCAGACATTTAGTGAACACCAAGTATACACCGGAACCAGGAATTCAGACAAACATGGTCATGAACTTTGTCTTCAAGCAATTCACGAGCCAGTCCTGTACCTCACAGTCCAGCTGTGAATGATTTTAACTGGACAGTAGCCATTTAATTAATAATTTCTTCTTAAATGATTCGTTGCTCTGAGCTTGTTTAATTAGTAAAATTCTCCAAAATTTCTGTTCTTTTCATATTTATATAAAGTGCAGATAAAGAAAAAGAAAAGCCAGTGTAGAATGTGGGTTTTAAAAAAGAAGGGTGCTGCTCTTTCAATGATTGTATAATTAACTAAAAGACATTTGCATTCCTTTTCTGAAAAGAAATGCATAAACCACTGTAAATGATGTACATGAATTATTTTAGGTATGAGGCAAATCTCATATATATATAAGATGCCTAAAGAACAGTTAAAATATGCAAAGAAAGAAAGAATTAGATGAATGGCATTGGCAGACCTCGAGATAAAAAGCAACTGCACATAATCTTTAATACTCTAGCCTATTCCTGGAAATGTTTTCTAAAATATGTTAAATATAAAGAAGAGTATTTCAATGAATTAATTCATCTAAACCAAATCCATTTAGTTTGATGTCTCGTATTCTAAGTGAATTCATTAATTTGAGTATTTTTTCTGCTTCTGAAATTCAAATAACCATTGATATTTTCTGTGCTTACCAGTAACCATAGCTAATTAGCTATAAATTAACAATCAGGCTCGGTGATAATGTTCCTCCTATTTTCGTTCTTAATTATTTACCTAAAAGTGCAACTATTTTACAACTTTTTTAGCTTATAACCCTCATTCATTTGTTTAAACAATATTATTTAGCATAAAATATATGCAAGGCAGTATGTTAATCCAATTTAAGAAATAAGGGATGCCTTGTTTTCAACAAGCTTATAATTTAACAGAGGCCATAACCCATGCAACCACATTGCCACAAAACCAAAAACAGAAAATGCAGGAAGTCATGACAGAGATTTAATGTATAACTTGAATTGAGGGGAAGAAGCTGCCCTTGAGCTTGATGTTGATGGAGGTGGATGAAAGGATATCCCAAGTTGAGGAAAGAGCATGTTGGGAAAAGATGAAGTGTTCCAGGATGGCAAGAGCATAATATAAGATAGAAGATTTGGAAGGCAGGAGTAGGCCAAAGAATTGATTATATGAATATTAAGTACTAGAATTTTGAGTCTAGGCAATAGAAAATAAATTATAATTGAAGAAGAGAGAAAATTCTTCCAAGTTCAATCAAGGAAAACAAGTAGGGCTAAAAACATCATTTTTCCACTTTGCAAATAGGTGTTTTGGCATTAAAAATACACAGTTTTTCTTATTGCCCTCCCCCTGCTTTTGAATCCTACAAAACAGTAGACAACTACACAGGGACCATCATTAATCACCCAAAAGATGCTGCTGAAGGTGTGGTTGGGAGGGGCTATCGTGTCTTTTTTTTCACGACGCACATTCATACTAAAATTATTCTAAATCATTGCAATAACTACATGACAGGACTCATCTCAATGATTCATTGTATGAGCCATAGCAACTCATTTCATGATCGGTGTGTTTTTCATTGCAAATAAGTGAAAATTTTCATCAACAGAGGGTATTCCATGCAATGGTACATCCATACAATGGTTTATTATATAGCCATTGAAAATAATGATTTAGAGCTATACAAATTGATTTAGAGGGATTTCCTCAAGGTGACATGGTAACAAATACTAATAATAACTAATTATTGACTGCTTAGTATATGGCAGCATTTTCCATATATTATATTATTTAAAATCTTCAACCAAATCCTACTGTTGTTATCTCATTTTAAATTTAGAAACTATGGCAGAGCGAGGTTAAGAAATTTGCCCAGGGACTTCCGGGTAAGATGGCGGAAGACTAAGACGCGGAGATCACCTTCCTCCCCATGGATACACCAGAGATACAGCTACACGTGGAACAACTCCTACAGAACACATACTGAACGCTGGCAGAAGACCCCAGACCTCCCAAAAGGCAAGAAACTCCCCACATACCTGGGTAGGGCAAAGCGGAGAGATTCCCGCACAGAGGAGCGGTGCCGACCGGCACTCACCAGCCCGAGAGGCTTGTCTGCTCGCCCGCCGGGGCGGGCGGCGCTGGAAGCTGAGGCTCGGGCTTCGGTCAGAGCGCAGGGAGAGGACTGGGGCTGGCGGCGAGAACTCAGCCTGAAGGGGGCTAATGTGCCACAGCTAGCCGGGACGGAGTCCGGGAAAACTCTGGAGCTGCCGAAGAGGCAAGAGACTTTTTCTTCCCTCTTGGTTTCCTGGTGCGCGAGGAGAGGGGATTAAGAGCGCTGCTTAAAGGGGCTCCACAGACGGGCGCGAGTCGCGGCTGAAAGCGCGGAGCCCAGAGACGGGCGTGGGACGCTGGGGCTGCTGCTGCCGCCGCCAAGAAGCCTGTGTGCGAGCGCAGGTCACTGTCCACACCGCCCTTCCGGGAGCCTGTGCAGCCCGCCACTGCCGGGGCCCCGGGATCCAGGGGCGGCTTCCCTGGGAGAACGCACGGCGCGCCTCGGGCTAGTGCAACGTCACGCCGACCTCTGCCACTGCAGGCTCGCCCCGCACTCCGTGCCCCTCCCTCCCGCCCGGCCTGAGTGAGCCAGAGTCCCCGAAGAGGCTGCTCCTTTAACCCTGTCCTGTCTGAGCGAAGAACAGACGCCCTCCGGCGACCTACACGCAGAGGCGGGGCCAAATCCAAAGCTGAGACCCAGGAGCTGTGAGAACAAAGAAGAGAAAGGGAAACCTCTCCCAGCAGCCTCAGAAGCAGCGGATTAAAGCTCCACAATCAACTTGATGTACTCTGCATCTGTGGAATACATGAATAGACAACAAATCATCCCAAATTGAGGATCCAGGAGTCAGTGCTGTGCCTCTGAGGTGGGAGAGCCAACTTCAGGACACTGGTCCACAAGAAACCTCCCAGCTCCACATAATATCGAACGGCGAAAATCTTCCAGAGATCTCCATCTCAACACCAGCACCCAGCTTCACTCAACGACCAGCAAGCTACAGTGCTGGACACCCTATGCCAAACAACTAGCAAGACAGGAACACAACGCCACCCATTAGCAGAGAGGTGGCCTAAAATCATAAAAAGTCCGCAGACACCCCAAAACACACCACCAGACGTGGACCTGCCCACCAGAAAGACAAGATCCAGCCTCATCCACCAGAACACAGGCACTAGTCCCCACCACCAGGAAGCCTACACAACCCACTAAACCAACCTTAGCCACTGGGGACAGACACCAAAAACAACGGGAACTACGAACCTGCAGCCTGCAAAAAGGAGACCCCAAACACAGTAACATAAGCAAAATGAGAAGACAGAAAAACACACAGCAGGAGAAGGAGCAAGATAAAAACCCACCAGACCTAACAAATGAAGAGGTAATAGGCAGTCTACCTGAAAAAGAATTCAGAATAATGATGGTAAAGATGATCCAAGATTCTATTTCCAAGATCCAAAATCTTGGAAATAGAATAGACAAAATGCAAGAAACAGTTAACAAGGACCTAGAAGAACTAAAGATGAATCAAGCATCGATTAAAAACACAATAAATGAAATAAAAAATACTCTAGATGGGATCAATAGCAGAATAACTGAGGCAGAAGAACGGATAAGTGAGGTGGAAGATAAAATAGTGGAAATAACTGCTGCAGAGCAAAATAAAGAAAAAAGAATGAAAAGAACAGAGGACAGTCTCAGAGACCTCTGGGACAACATTAAACGCACCAACATTCGAATTATAGGGGTTCCAGAAGAAGAAGAGAAAAAGAAAGGGACTGAGAAAATATTTGAAGAGATTATAGTTGAAAACTTCCCTAATATGGGAAAGGAAATAGTTAATCAAGTCCAGGAGGCACAGAGAGTCCCATACAGAATAAATCCAAGGAGAAATACGCCAAGACACATATTAATCAAACTGCCAAAAATAAAACACAAAGAAATCATATTAAAAGCAGCAAGGCAAAAACAACAAGTAACACACAAGGGAATCCCCATCAGGATAACAGCTGATCTCTCAGCAGAAACTCTGCAAGCCAGAAGGGAGTGGCAGGACATAATTAAAGTGATGAAGGAGAGAAAACTGCAACCAAGATTACTCTACCCAGCAAGGATCTCATTCAGATTTGATGGAGAAATTAAAACGTTTACAGACAAGCAAAAGCTGAGAGAGTTCAGCACCACCAAACCAGCTTTACAACAAATGCTAAAGGAACTTCTCTAGGCAAGAAACACAACAGAAGGAAAAGACCTACAATAACAAACCCAAAACAATTAAGAAAATGGGAATAGGAACATACATATCGATAATTACCTTAAATGTAAATGGACTAAATGCTCCCACCAAAAGACACAGAGTGGCTGAATGGATACAAAAACAAGACCCATATATATGATGTCTACAAGAGACCCACTTCAGACCTAGAGACACATACAGACTGAAAGTAAGGGGATGGAAAAAGATATTCCATGCAAATGGAAACCAAAAGAAAGCTGGAGTAGCAATTCTCATATCAGACAAAATAGACTTTAAAATAAAGACTACTAGAAGAGACAAAGAAGGACACTACATAATGATCAAGGGGTTGATCCAAGAAGAAGATATAACAATTGTAAATATTTATGCACCAAATGTAGGAGCACCTCAAAACATAAGGCAAATACTAACAGCCATAAAAGGAGAAATCGACAGTAACACAATCATAGTAGGGGACTTTAACACCCCACTTTCACCAATGGACAGATCATCCAAAATGAAAATAAATAAGGAAACACAAGCTTTACATGATACATTAAACAAGATGGACTTAATTGATATTTATAGGACATTCCATCCAAAAACAACAGAATACACATTTTTCTCAAGTGCTCATGGAACATTCTCCAGGATAGATCATATCTTGGGTCACAAATCAAGCCTTGGTAAATTTAAGAAAATTGAAATTGTATCAAGTATCTTTTCCGACCACAATGCTATGAGACTAGATATCAGTTACAGGAAAACAGCTGTAAAAAATACAAACACATGGAGGCTAAACAATACATTACTTAATAACGAAGTGATCACTGAAGAAATCAAAGAGGAAATTAAAAAATACCTAGAAACAAATGACAATGGAGACACGACGACCCAAAACCTATGGGATGCAGCAAAAGCAGTTCTAAGAGGGAAGTTTATAGCAATACAGTCCCACCTTAAGAAACAGGAAACATCTCGAATAAACAACCTAACCTTGCACCTAAAGCAATTAGAGAAAGAAGAACAAAAACATCCCAAAGTTAGCAGAAGGAAAGAAATCATAAAAATCAGATCAGAAATAAATGAAAAAGAAATGAAGGAAACAATAGCAAAGATCAATAAAACTAAAAGCTGGTTCTTTGAGAAGATAAACAAAATTGATAAAGCATTAGCCAGACTCATCAAGAAAAAAAGGGAGAAGACTCAAATCAATAGAATTAGAAATGAAAAAGGAGAAGTAACAACTGACACTGCAGAAATACAAAAGATCATGAGAGAATATTACAAGCAACTCTATGCCAATAAAATGGACAACCTGGAAGAAATGGACAAATTCTTAGAAATGCACAACCTGCCAAGACTGAATAAGGAAGAAATAGAAAATATGAACAGACCAATCACAAGCACTGAAATTGAAACTGTGATAAAAAATCTTCCAACAAACAAAAGCCCAGGACCAGATGGTTTCACAGGCGAATTCTATCAAGCATTTAGAGAAGAGCTAACACCTATCCTTCTCAAACTCTTCCAAAATATAGCAGAGGGAGGAACACTCCCAAACTCATTCTACGAGGCCACCATCACCCTGATACCAAAACCAGACAAGGATGTCACAAAGAAAGAAAACTACAGACCAATATTACTGATGAACATAGATGCAAAAATCCTCAACAAAATACTAGCAAACAGAATCCAACAGCACATTAAAAGGATCATACACCATGATCAAGTGGGGTTTATTCCAGGAATGCAAGGATTCTTCAATATACGCAAATCAATCAACATGATACACCATATTAACAAATTGAAGGAGAAAAACCATATGATCATCTCAATAGATGCAGAGAAAGCTTTTGACAAAATTCAACACCCATTTATGATAAAAACCCTGCAGAAAGTAGGCATAGAGGGAACTTTCCTCAACATAATAAAGGCCATATATGACAAACCCACAGCCAGCATCGTCCTCAATGGTGAAAAACTGAAACCATTTCCACTGAGATCAGGAACAAGACAAGGTTGCCCACTCTCACCACTCTTATTCAACATAGTTTTGGAAGTTTTAGCCACAGCAATCACAGAAGAAAAGGAAATAAAAGGAATCCAAATCGGAAAAGAAGAAGTAAAGCTGTCACTGTTTGCAGATGACATAATACTATACATAGAGAATCCTAAAGATGCTACCAGAAAACTACTAGAGCTAATCAATGAATTTGGTAAAGTTGCAGGATACAAAATTAATGCACAGAAATCTGTGGCATTCCTATATACTAATGATGAAAAATCTGAAAGTGAAATCAAGGAAACACTCCCATTTACCATTGCAACAAAAAGAATAAAATATCTAGGAATAAACCTACCTAAGGAGACAGAAGACCTGTATGCAGAAAATTATAAGACACTGATGAAAGAAATTAAAGATGATACAAATAGATGGAAAGATGTACCATGTTCTTGGATTGGAAGAATCAACATTGTGAAAATGACTCTACTACCCAAAGCAATCTACAGATTCCATGCAATCCCTATCAAACTACCACTGGCATTTTTCACAGAGCTAGAACAAAAAATTTCACAATTTGTATGGAAACACAAAAGACCCCGAATAGCCAAAGCAATCTTGAGAACGAAAAATGGAGCTGGAGGAATCAGGCTCCCTGACTTCAGACTATACTACAAAGCTACAGTAATCAAGACAGTATGGTACTGGCACAAAAACAGAAAGATAGATCAATGGAACAGGATAGAAAGCCCAGAGATAAACCCACGCACATATGGTCACCTTATCTTTGATAAAGGAGGCAGGAATGTACAGTGGAGAAAGGACAGTCTCTTCAATAAGTGGTGCTGGGAAAACTGGACAGGGACATGTAAAAGTATGAGATTAGATCACTCCCTAACACTATACACAAAAATAGGCTCAAAATGGATTAAAGACCTAAATGTAAGGCCAGTCACTATCAAACTCTTAGAGGAAAACATAGGCAGAACACTCTATGACATAAATCACAGCAAGATCCTTTTTGACCCACCTCCTAGAGAAATGGAAATAAAGACAAAAATAAACACATGGGACCTAATGAAACTTAAAAGCTTTTGCACAGCAAAGGAAACCATAAACAAGACCAAAAGACAACCCTCAGAATGGGAGAAAATATTTGCAAATGAAGCAACTGACAAAGGATTAATCTCCAAAATTTATAAGCAGCTTATGCAGCTCAATAACAAAAAAACAAACAACCCAATCCAAAAATGGGCAGAAGACCTAAATAGACATTTCTCCACAGAAGATATACAGACTGCCAACAAACACATGAAAGGATGCTCAACATCTTTACTCATTAGAGAAATGCAAATCAAAACTACAATGAGATATCATCTCACACCAGTCAGAATGGCCATCATCAAAAAATCTAGAAACAATAAATGCTGGAGAGGGTGTGGAAAAAAGGGAACCCTCTTGCACTGCTGGTGGGAATGTGAATTGGTACAGCCACTATGGAGAACGGTATGGAGGTTCCTTAAAAAACTACAAATAGAACTACCATATGACCCAGCAATCCCACTACTGCGCATATACCCTGAGAAAACCATAATTCAAAAAGAGACATGTACCAAAATATTCATAGCAGCCCTATTTACAATAGCCCGGAGATGGAAACAACCTAAGTGTCCATCATCGGATGAATGGGTAAAGAAGATGTGGCACATATATACAATGGAATATTACTCAGCCATAAAAAGAAATGAAATTGAGCTATTTGTAATGAGGTGGATGGACCTAGAGTCTGTCATACAGAGTGAAGTAAGTCAGAAAGAGAAAGACAAATACTGTATGCTGACACATATATATGGAATTTAAGAAAAAAAAAGTCATGAAGAACATAGGGGTAAGACAGAAATAAAGACACAGACCTACTTGAGAATGGACTTGAAGATATGGGGAGGGCGAAGGGTAAGCTGTGACAAAGCGAAAGAGAGGCATGGACATATATACACTACCAAACGTAAGGTAGATAGATAGTGGGAAGCAGCCGCAGAGCACAGGGAGATCAGCTGGGTGCTTTGTGACTGCCTGGAGGGGTGGGATGGGGAGGGTGGGAGGGAGGGAGATGCATGAGGGAAGGGATGTGGGAACAGATGTATATGTATGACTGATTCACTTTGTTATAAAGCAGAAACTAATTAAAAATATATATATAATAAAAAAAAAAAAGAGGAAAAAAAAAAAAAAGAAATTTGCCCAGGATCACACCCGTAGTAAGTGGCAGAACCAGGATTAGAACACAGGCGCTCTGCCTCTATAGATTCCAACTACCACCCACTTAACTACACTGTTTGTCCAATCTAGGGTTGCGTTTGCTAAAATTTTTTATGAGGCTAGTCATGTGTTTTATTTACTACCAAATGGCACTATAAGAGCAGTAAATATCAGGCAATGTCAAGAAGACATTCCATTTTTATGAAGAGCTTTATAGTTTTAACCCTCACATTTAGGTCTATGATGCATGCTGTGAGGTTCCATAGCGTTAGGGTTAGGGTTAGGTTCCATAGGGGTATACAGTTGCTGTAACAGCATTTATTGAATTACATTGGCACCTTTGTAAAAAAGTCACGTGATGGTATATGTGTAAATCTGTTTCTGGACTCTCTGTTTTGTTCCGTTGATCTATTTTTCTATGTATAAACCAAAACCAATGACTTCATAGTAAGTCTGAAACTATGGTGGTATTAGTTCTCAACTTTATTCTTCTTCAAGCTTATTTTGCCTATTCTAAGTCTTTTTATATTTCTATATAAATTTCAGTATCTACTTGATAATTTCCATTAAAAAGGCTGCTGGTATATATATCAATATATATGTATAAAGTCTGCTAGGATATATATTAATATATCTAGATATCTAGATCTAGATCTTCCTGATAGGTTGTCCAGTTCTATTTTTCATCTTCTCATCCTCTGAGCCACCTCTTCTTGGTAGACACTCCTAAGAAAAGAGAAGCTCCAAATGTTGGAATTATTTCTCTGTTTTCTTCTCTCAAATGTTGGCCCTACATATTTTCAATGCTTTGTTAGCTTTCTCATGTCATTAAATTAATAATTTTAATGTATTTTGGCCATGCTTTCTTGTTGTTCTCAGTGAGTAAGTTGGTTCCATTTCCTACCCCATTATTCCTGAAAGTGGAAACTCCTCCCAGAATGTTTGTTTTCCCTCTTCCATTCACTAGACTGCCTCTGATTCCTCCAAGGTTGAAGAAGGAATGGATAGAAAGCAGAAATAAGAGGTAGGAAAAATCTTACTTGACTGACACCAATATAATCTATTATTAGTTTCTTCTATCTGATGCCAGAGTTACAAACTGTTTTTATTTCTCTCTTGAGCACTCTAGTGGACTTATTATATTGTACTTGCTTTTGATTTAGGCAACACTCTTCAGCTAATAATGCATGACCCTTTCAATTTACGATTTTTCTGCTGAGGCTGCCTGGCCCCTTATAAGAAGCCTTCTTCTGTGAGATCTCTTTCAAAATAATTCTAGGATAAAATTTCTACTTCAGATTCCACATCTCTTCCCTAAAAAAACCCCATCAGTTTGTTGACCCATTCTCCGGGAATACACTTCCCAAACACTCCTCAATTCCTTTGCCATTGAGAGTTTAAAGTTGGGTAAGAAAATTAAGAAATAAATAAATGTAGAAGGACTAAAATTAAGAAACACAGTAAATTAAGAAAATGTGTTTTATATATTTGACTTAGAAATAGCATATATTTTGAAACTTCTTCAAACTGTTTCTTAAGCTGAAAGTGAATTTTCTGCCTGCAATCTAGTCTGTTACACAGTGGGTGAATTACATCAAATAATATTTGTCTTTGTCTTCCCTATGTTCTCACAGTCACAGTGCCCTCTTTAACTTTTCTCATCTCCATTCCCATGAACTCACTGGTTTGATTCCGCATGACCACATTCTGCATTAACAAAGTAACTTCTTGGTTGATTTCCAGTTCTAGTATTATCCTCTTTCAATTGTCCCTGAACTGAACTCTGCTTACAAGACTAATCTTAGAGCATATTGTTTTAATCATATCACTCTTTAATCCAAAAATTATACCAAGACATCCTCCTGTTTTTTTTTTTTTTTTTTGGCTGCACTGCACTGCTTGTGAGATCTTAGTTCCCCGACCAGGGATTGAACCCAGGCCCTCAGCAGTGAGAGCATAGAGTCCTAACCTCTGGACTGCCAGGGAATTCCTAAGACATCCTACTATTAGTTTTATCTCCTGGGAGAGGTAATTAAGGAAAAAGCCACTAATTTTTGACTAAGCATTTGCTAGATACCTGCAAAATATATAATACAGACCAACAAAATGTATTCTACATTTTTATCTTGAGTCTTGGATCAAGTCCCAATTTCAACCTACCCTAATGTAGTTTTGTTCCATTTAGCCTAGACAACTCAGGTCCACACAGTATTTCTCTTGGCCTCTACTCATTTCCTCCTTAGTTTTGCGAGAACAGGAATCATCACTCTGAACAGGAACCTACCCACTGACTGCCTACAATTCCATAAGAATTCCATGAGACAGAAATGCAATAGAAAGACTTGGGGAAAAGACCCTCAACTCAGTTCTCTTTGTAATTCCCTTACTACTCACCCCCCAAAACTCCAGACTTAACAAAGTCTCGTGTTTCCCTGAGCTCCCCTTGAAGTTCAGCGCATTCATTAGCATTTGTTATCTACCAAAACAAATTCACAACTCTCATTGCACTTAGAGAGCAGACCATGTTCATCTCAGCATCATTTGCTTGCAATTGAATAACAAAAATACAAGTCGAGTACAAAAGATATTTAAAAGTCTTCTTCTAAATTAAAAAAAATATTTATTTATTTATTTGGCTGTGTAAGGTCTTATTTGCAGCACGTGGACTCTTTGTTGTGGTGTGCAGACTTCTCTCTCGTTGTTGCATGCGGGCTCCAGAACACGCAGGCTCAGTAGTTGTGGTGCGTGGGCTTAGTTGCCCTGCGGCATGTGGGATCTTAGTCCCCCAGCCAGGGATCGAACCTGCGTCCCCTGCATTAGAAAGTGGATTCTTAACCACTGGACCACCAGGAAAGTCCCAAAAGTCTTTTAAATAATTAGGGAAAGGTTTGATTGATTGTTTCATCATTCATTCATTCAATAAATGCCTTGGGCTGAAGCATAAATACTGCCTTTCAGTTTTAGCAGAATTGTCTTTCCAATAGGTATAAATTCTAGGGACCAGTAGAAATAAAGGGCACATTGTATAAATATCTGGAAAGGGGAGTGTACCAAAGAAAAACATCTTCAAACGATAAAGACTCAAGTTGCCTGTTTAATTCATTAGTTTATTCATCCAGTCAATATATTTTAGTGCTTTTTTTGAAAGTCTTTTGACATGAGGATTGAACAATGAACAAGATATGACATCTGCCCTCAAGAGATTAACAATCCCATGATAGCTGACAGATGACAAGGGCACCACATGAAAGATAGCAGAGAGCAAAAGGAGACACGTATTTCAGAAGAACGTGACATTTAATTGAAATTTAAAGGATGAATATATTTAGAATAGTTGGCAGTAGGGGAAAAGGTTGCTGGTTAAGGTCATGTAAATGTATCATTGATGTATTAAAAACCAATAAATAAACTGGAAATTTACATTTTAACTCCAGTAAGATTTTTATTACAGAATTTTTTTTAACTTCCGAGAAAAGTTAGGAAAGAAAAATCTCTCAAATGCCTTTCCAATGGCCCCAAATGATCTGAAACAAAATAGAAACTCAGAGGAAGAATACAGAGAAAGAATGGGGTACATTAACAATAAAATTTTCCTATTTAAATTATGATTTGGGACATCTTGGATTATTGCTATGGTATCTTAAAGGCCTCAAAAAAAATTCCAGTCAAATTCAGTTCATACAATAAACAAGTTTTATTCCACCCATACAACTTTGTAAATAAGCTAATTCCTTGTATTTGTAGAGATTTGAAAGGTCACAAGAGTCTTACCTTGCACATAAGAAAACAAAGACCCAGAGAAATAGTAAACAAAGTTACACAGGAGTTGGTAGCAGGGGCAAGTGAGATATAATTCAGTGCTTCATCTACCATACCAGACTGAAAAAGTCAAAATATGGCAAGAAGGAAAAATTATGCAGAGCTTCATTAATACCATTTTCTTTCCACAATCGTTATGTTAAGCTAAGCTTTAAAATTTCCCTCCACTACTTATAAGAACTGCCAGAGCATGTCAGCAGCAATAAATCTTTGAGATTTTTAAAAGCACACACTTTTATTAATTAAATAGTTTTTTAAGAAACTATCTCTGAAGATTTGGAATTTTCCACTTTCCAAGTTCTCACCATGTTCAAATAAGAATGGAAAAACACAGATTCATTAAAAATCTCTTCACAGAAATAATGCATTCAAAATGTATAAAGTTGGGCTTCTTTCATGTAATTTTTGTAAATTTTAATTCAACAAAGATTTATTGAGCATTCAATGTGGGTAAGGATTATACCAAATGCTAAGGATAAAACAGTAAAAACAAACATAAAAAGGACCTATATCTTATTCTTGTGGCAAAAACAATCCTGTGAATAATGTGTCTCAGAAACAGTACGTTTTGAAAACTATTTATTTCAAGCATAAGTCTATGTTGCTTTTCAATGTTTCAATAGTTTTTACTGAAATTAAGGAAACAGGTTCTCTAATCACAGATTATATGCTTGCCCTCAAAATACTGACTTTAATTTTTGACAATCTGATGACGATAAATGGTATAGCATTAGGTTTGTAATTTGCATATACCAGATAACTAAAGAGCTGGAGATTTGCATATATTTATTGGCCATTTGTACTTCTTCTGTGAAATGTATGTTTGTTCCTGCGTTTACTGAATTTTTTTAAAATATATATTTATTTATTTATGTTTGGCTGCGTTGGGTCTTTGTTGCTGCGCGCGGGCTTTCTCTAGTTGCTGTGAGCAGGGACTACTCTTCGTTGTAGTGTGCGGGCTTCTCATTGTTGTGGCTTCTCTTGTTGCGGAGCATGGGCTCTAGGCATGCAGGCTTCAGTAGTTGTGGCCCATGGGCTCAGTAGTTGTGGCCCATGGGCTTAGTTGCTCCACGACATGTGGGATCTTCCCGGGCCAGGGCTCAAACCTGTGTCCCTTGCATTGCTGGGCAGATTCTTAACCACTGTGCCACCAGGGAAGCCCCTGTGTTTATTGAATTGTTGATCTTTTTTTCTTTTTGAGGTTTAAGAAGTCTTTATATATTATGGATAGTAACCCTGTGTTATTATTTATATTCTTATGTATGACACAGAAGTCTGGAAGGCTTGATTTTGCCTGTGTTCTTTAGTGAATCCACTCTTGCCTATATGTTAGTCTAAGCTGCTCTTACCTTTACATGTTCAAATCACATTTATGTTCTCCCCCAAAGTTCTTGTCCTGAATTTGACACCTACCATTAAGGGACATTCATCCTATTCTAGAAGTCCTCATAATATTTCAAATCTATTATGACATTACTGTATCCCCAACACCTAGAAGAGTGTCTGACACCCCATGGTTATTTAATAGCTTAGATGAATGAATGAATGAATGAATGGAACTAACTGTCCAGGATCTCATCTTCCAATGTTGGGGCTACTTTATCATTTTTTTCATACAACAAATATATGTTTATTATTTATTTATAATAAGTAATTCAGAAACTAGAAAGATAAATTTTAAAATTGATTCAAAACCTTGTGGAAGAAATAACATGTTAAAAATTATTCTTGGGGATTCCCTGGTGGCTCAGTGGTTAAGAATCCACCTGCCAATGCAGGGGACACGGGTTTGAGCCCAGGTCTGGGAAGATCCCACATGTAGCAGAGCAACTAAGCCCATGAGCCACAACTACTGAGCCCACGCACCACAACCACTGAAGCCCACACGCCTAGAACCCAGGCTCCACAACAAGAGAAGCTACTTCAATGAGAAGCCCACGCACTGCAATGAAGAGTAGCCCCTGCTCGCTGCAACTAGAGAAAGCCCACGCGCAGCAACGAAGACCCAACTCAGCTAAAAAATAAATAAATGAATAAATTTATTTAAAAAAATTATTCTTAGAGTGATAAGAATGATAGTAGGATGGAATCATCTGCTTGATTATCTCCTACTTCTTCCTGCAAAAGATCCAAATGGGGTTTTCAGGAAAAAAAAAAAAAAAACTAGAATAAAAGTGTGAAATGTAAATATGAATTAAACAATCAGAATCCAGTAAATATGAATGAAATTATTGTGTCAAAATCAGGAACCCAAATATGTAGATCATGAGATTATACACAGTTGATTTTTCAGATTTGATTTTAAAGTTACTGGCAAACAAAGAAGAAAGGGATATAGCATAAATTTCAGATCTTTCATTATCAAAATGGAGAACACGTAACAGTGTTTTAGACAATATTTTTCTAGAATTTAGCTCTAAATAAATTTCCCAAATGGCATTATTGGAAGCAATAAATAATGTCCTAGAAAATGTCCTCCACACAGTCATTCACGGTGCAGCAAAGAGTTGGGTAGAGGAAGAGAACCTTCTTGTGCAGATAATAGGTACATACCAGGGGCTTTGGGAGAATCTGGGAGAAGTTTACCCACTCTGTCAGCTTCTGTCCAGGGGATGGGGATGGGTGAGAGGAATTCCAAAAAGAGTAATAGGTTCAATTTGAAGAAGAAAAAGGGCCAGATCAAGTGCCAAAACCAACTCTACGGATTGAAGATAGAATAGGCAGAAGCCCAGGTTTGACAGAAAAACAAAAAAAAATATAAGTACAAGTGAGGACAAGGATCTGGGTTGTGTGGAAATCTGAGGTCAAGGAGATGATACATCAGTTAGTGTAACAGGTCACCAGGGCAGCAACTTTGTTGCTTCAGAATTTCTTTTGAAGTTTCTATTTCACGCATTGGCCTACCCAGGGTTTAAAGATGCATGCTTCAGAATATGGAACCCACTGGTTCATCCCATTCTCCACTACTCAGAACTAAGCTGAAGAAGCCAGACAGTGTTTGAGAAAAGAGGACAAATATTTTTATTCACTGACTTCCTATTATGTGCCAGGTATTTTTGATATATTATGACATTTAATACTCAATATATTCCTGTAAATATAATCTTCATTTTGCAAAAACAAAACCAAAAAACAGGGAATGATAAATTTATAGTTATTTAGTTAAGATTACTGTGAAGAATTCAAATGATATAAGGAAAGATAAAAAAGGATAAGCTACTTGTCTGAAGTGACTGGCTCGTGACCTGGTGGAGCCAAGGTTCAAAACCAGGTTTTATCATGTTGAACAAGTACGACAGGGTTGATTTTGCATTAATCCATTCTTAATGGTAATCTATCCCTGACCTTGTGCTCAAGGTTTTATAACTAAACTTCTACTTTGGACCAGAGTTTGCCTTCTAATAAGAAATATTAGAAGGACACACCTCCCCCTGCCAAGCCTCAGGCTCTACTTTACCTTTAATAACCATGCCCCCTTCCCAGAGTGTTATGATCCTGAGAGATTGCCCGCTAAGTGAATTAAAGCCTTACTTCTTCCTTTCTGATTTTCCTGCACTAACAAGTTGCTAGGCAGCCAGGATTTTCAAACACAGCATCACTTAGAGTTCCCGCTCATTATTCACTCCCCATCATTAGGATCTGGGGTTTGAAATTGTGTTGTTTTTGTGAAAAGCTATGCTCTCATACCCTATGCTTTGGGCATCACACCTTGCCTAAAAATTGAAATTTTTATTAGTGCCTCTAGGAGAAGAACAGTGTCTCCCTACCCCATAGCTAACATATGCCACAATAAAACTCACTCCAAATTTCATGCACAATAAAAACTACTATTTTTAAAACTAGTTTTCTTACTATCATCTAAGAAATCTTAAGGAAGATATATTTTCTTAGATATTGAAGACTCTAAGAAGTTAGAACTCAGATTAGTGAGCATTTGATAAATACTATGCAGTGAAGCAGAGACTAAATATTTTATAGTCTATCATAATCTCTTTTAATGTAAAATTAAGCCACAATAGGAAAAAAAATCCATACTCAGCTTTACTATTCAATAGTATGATATTACATTCTCTGATAATGACCTATTAAGCATTTCAGTATATGTAATATATTTTCTTTGATTCCTCTTACCAGCTGTTTCCTCTGCTTCATCATTTCTTTTTTAAATTAATTAATTAATTAACTAATTTGGTTGCACTGGGTCTTAGTTGTGGCAGGCGGGCTCCTTAGTTGCGGCTTGCAGGCTCCTTAGTTGTGGCACGCAAACTGTTAGTAGTGGCATGCATGTGGGATCTAGTTCCCTGACCAGGGCTCAAACCTGGGCCCCCTGCATTGGGAGCACGGAGTCTTATCCACTGCGCCACCAGGGAAGTCTCTGCTTCATCATTTCTGATGAATGACATTTTTACATAAACTTTATCTTGAGATTAAGGTCCCATTAGAACAACCACACTTGAGGGAAAATTCCAGCTGCTTTACTGCATTGAGATCTCTATTGAGGATAAACTAAGTCACAGGAAATTTGGTGCCTATCAGTTGAGTCAGATATATCTTAAAGATCATATTTCCAAATATTTCTCTAACTGTGACTTACCTAAACGGTCTGTCTTCTAGACTTTGTTTGAAAATAGATATAGAACTTAGAGGAAATTTTTCAAAAGTTAGAACTATTCAAAATGTTCATAAAAAGCTGTTAGATTCTTGGAGATGGTAGTAACTGATCTGAAAAACACAGCTTTCTTCACAGAGGGCTCAAAACTTTGATTCTCTGTTGCTGATAACCATCGATTTTTAAAAAATTACAGTACTGATTTAACACAGAAACCAGAACTACACTTTAAGTAGTAATATAGTTCAAGGTTATCAGGTAACTCCTGTCCTCAAAACTTCAAGACCTTCTGAAAAATCTAAACATCTATGATTGTGAAACTCTGGACTTTTAACTAGCATGTCACAAAAATTGGCAACTTTAGTCAAGGGTTCCCTTCTCTCATATTCCTTATAAATTTAGTATTAAATTATGTTACTGGCTAATGTGAAATGTCTAGTACCCACTCCCTCCCCAGCTAACTTCCTTCTTCATTCTTTATCTAGGAAGGACGTAGCTTCTGTTTATCTCAGGGCAACTAATGTTCTCAGAAAACAAGCATCCATATGTTTAATTATTTTAGTGCATGACAGGAATTTTCTTACCATTTCAGTTTTAAGGAAGAACCCGGGACACACATACCTTAGTTTGTATTTAGCTCTCTGAAAATAAATGATATGATGATTTGTAAAAATGTACCAAAATGCTCATTTAACCAGCCTGTTTCTAAAATCCTACAAAATGCTTACTGGTGAGAGAATTTAAAAATGTAAAACTGCCTAATCAGTCATTAAACACACACATACACACACCCACTCACATGTGCATGCATGCATGCACACACACACTCCTTTTGTACTAGAATAATACCTGATTAAATAAAAGTGTAAGGAGTCATATTGATTTGCATTTATAATTTATCTTAATGGTAATGCTTCAGTCCTTAATTCTTGAATTAATGAGAGGTGACCACATATATATTTATATATATTTTTTTGCAAGATTTAAAAACCGATATAATACCACCTTATATTGATGTGGCATTTCATATTACTTTCTCTCATTATCACAATAAGCCTCATGAGAAAAGTCTTGTAATCTCATGTATTATCTGTGTTTGACAATTGAGGAAGCTAAGACTCAGACCACTTAATAAATTTGCCTAAAGCCACAAAGCTAGAGTGTCAGAAGTGGGACTCATTCCTGGTCTTCTGTCCAGAGTCTGATACTACTCAATCCATAAGGGCTGCCTCATGTTTCCTATGTATAGCAACTTCTCAGATATCATCCTAGAATATTCCCGTGGTACAGAACTTGAGCAAGTTACCAATAGTACATTTTTAAATGAGTGAGAGAGAAGATGTTGCACAGAATAATAAAGAAAATGAGCTTTGGAGTCTATTAACACTTGATTCACACCCTATCTCCTAAATTTACTAGCTGTGGGACCTTGGACAATTTATTCATCTTTTCTGTACCACAGAAATTTTATGGAATTATTGTGAGTAATAAAAGTAAAGTACCTGGCTCATCACAGGCACTTATTAAATGGCAGTTATAAAAATAGTGAAATGCCCCAGTAGAGGTGGAAAAGTTTAGCTCACCAGCAGAATCACCTGTAGAGCTTTGGAAAAACATACATCTTTGGGCCCCAATGCAAAACTGTAGAATCTGAATCTTCGTAGATAGAGCCTGAGAATTTGTCTTTTTATAAGGGTTCCAAGATGATTCTGATGATAAGCCAGATTTGGAAACTTTGATTAATTCATAAAATATAAATGTTTATTTTTATTTGGCATTAAAAAGATAATGGAATATAAGGGAACCACATTAAATTTCTTCTATAAGACAGAAACCAGGCCAGCCCCTTGATAGCAATTTATCACAGCAACACGAGAGAAAAATTATTTTTTTCAAGTTAAAGAAAACTGACACTTGAAGAATTATGAATGAGGGAGCCAGAATTGGAAGTTGTCTGTCTAAATTTTTTCACTCCACATGTTATGTTTCTACATATTCATGTTTGCTGCAACTATGACATATGTTGTCACTGAAGCTGCTCTCAAAGTTAATGTGATTATGGCAATGACGTACTTCTGAGCCATAAAGTTGTTGATTCTGATTAATACCACATGAGGGGAGTAGAGTGGAAATACACAGCATTGTGTAAATTGTTAGATTTTCTTTTTAAGGGCCATGGTTGTTTACTTATTTCTCAAGATTGGCCTTCTAAATATAGATCATTTGACTGAAGTGAATCACCTTTTTTAATGATATTTAGTATAGACGTAATTTTCAAGTAGAAAATTCTGCAGTTCAACCCTTTCCAGTAAAATCCTATCTTCTATGCAGAGAAAGCTCACCAACACAAACAAAGTGTAGTTGTAAATTTACATACAAGTCATGTTGCAGGGTATTCACCATTTTTGTAGGAATTTTAACTGTTACAATGAGACATTTGCAATGTTAAGCTTCAAGATGATAGTTTAATACGTGGATAGAACTCATAGTCATCTAACATCCATTCAATTGTTTATTCAATCATTAGATGGATCATACAAATTATGTTAAGAATACAAAGGTGAATAAAACCATTAAGGTCCTTCTTATGAAGGTTACAGTCCAGTTGGAGAGAGGGTTCTTACTCAAATAATCACACAAATAAGTGTAAAAAATGTAACCATCATAGCACCATGAAGAAAAGGTATACAGTGCCATGAGGAGTGTGATGGTTAATTTTATGCATCTACTTGACTGGGCCACAAGATGACCAGATATCCAATTAAACATAGTTGCTAGGTATGTCTATCAAGGTGTTTCTGGAAGAGAGTAACACTTGAATTGGTTGATGGAGTAAGCAGATGGGCCTCCCCAAAGTGAGTGGGCATCATTCAATCCGCTGAGGGCTTGAAAAGAACAAAAATATGGAGGAAGGTTGGATTCACAGTCCCTCTGCCTAACTGAGCTGGAATATTGATCTTCTTCTGTCCTCACCACTACTGGTTCTCAACCCACCACCAGCCTTCTTGGGTCTCTGGCAAATCATAGGACTTCTCAGTCTCCACAATCAAGTGAGATAATACCTTATAATAAATCTCTCTATATATCTTATTGGTTCTGTTTCTCTGGAAAACCCTGACTAATATAAGGGGTTATAATTGGAAGACTTTTACGATAAAGTGACATTATTAAACGAGGTCTGAAGGATGAGTAAAATTGATTAGGTAAAGAGAAGTAGGAATAATATACCAGGCAAAGGGAGGAGTCTGTATAAATGCTCAGTTCTAAGAACCAGAAAAATGTGAGTGTGAGTAACAGAGAGAGGACGCTGGAGCGGGAAGTAGGTGAGACCAGGTTATGTAAAGCTTCACAGGCTGTGTGGATTTTTCTATATCCTAAGAACATCTACAAACATCAAAGCGTCATAAGTGAGAGGATAATTTGTCAAATTTTTATCTGAAAAAGATCATTCTGGCTGCAGGGGGGAACATACAGGAAGAAAACAGAAAGAAGGTGTAAGTGAGAGGAGATTATGGCTTGAGCCAGGATAGTGGTGGTGGATATGGAAAAAAATTACACAAATACAAAAGATATTTAGGAAGTAAAATCATGAAAGGAGGCTTTTATGACTAGATGGATCATGCTATTTTTCATCAAAATGGGAAAAAAGACAGGCAGATTTAGTGAGGTGGATAGAAAGAGGGTAGAAGAGGCTACATGAGTACCATTTTGGACATGCCAAGTTTGAGGTATCATTGTAACACTGAAGTGAACAAAGTAGGCTTTTAGATATTCAAGTTTGGAGCTCAGGGGAGAGTCTGAGCTAGAGATATAAATATTTGAGGCATCTGCATATCATGGGGCCTAGGGAGAGGGCAGAGAAGGGAGAAAAGAGGGCCTAGGATCAAGTGTGGAGGAAGAACAAAATAGGACAGGTGAGGATGAAGCTAAAAAGATGAGTGATGAAGAATCATCAAAGATGATGGAGAAAAACCATGAAAGTGGTATTTCCAAAAGTTGAGGAAAAGGGCAGTTTAAAGGAGAAAAAGATCAATGGCCACTTGTGCTGAGGGAGTTAGTATCATGAGGTCTGAAAAATGTCCAAACTTGTTATGTTTTTACTCCGTTTTCCGTAATATATGCCTCTTGTCTTTTATTACTTTAAATATGTATATACATACATTTAATTTCCAAAATATTCTATGGCTAACCAGGCATGTGAAACTTCTGTAAACAAGGGAATTTTTTTGGATCCTGAGAGGTAACAACCAAAATAGAAAGCTATGCTTCCAGATTATACTTTTCAAATTAGGCAATGAATTGTTGTCACTAGGTACTAATAACATGCACACATAATCTTAGAATCACTGAACTATAAAATGTGATGTGGAAGCAAAAGTATCTTGGAAAGAGATTTCAAAGTTTCTCAGAGCCAAGTATATTTGTTGTCTAAAAGTTAAGCAAGAGGTGTATACCCCCAGTTAGATCATAAAACAAAACCTATTTATGCAATATGTAGAACACGTATCTTAAAAAGTTAAGGACGACTGAAAGTTAGAGAACAGGAAATAACATCGCAGGCAAATGCAAAGAAATAGAAAGTACTGGTTAAGATATTAATATGAAACAAAATTAAATACAAGACAGAAGAAAATGAAAAAAAAAGAAGAAAATTTTATTATAGCAAAGCCCAAGTAAAAATGAAGATCCATTTATTGTGAATCTTTATACATGAAATAAAATAGTATTGAAAATTATAGAGCAAAATTAAAATACATTTAATACAAGAATGAATCCACAGAAAGCAATGTTAAGAATTTTAACTTGCTTTACTGTATTAGTTTCCTAGGACTGCTGTAACCAAGTACCACAGAGTGGCATAAACAAGAGAAATTTATCTCACAGTTCTGAAGGCTAAAAGTCTGAAATTAAGATGTCAGCAGGTTGGTTCCTTCTTAAGTCTGTGTGAATCTGTTCCATGCCTTTCTCCTAGGTTCCGGTGGTATACCAGAAATCTTTGGTGTTCCTTGGTTTGAAGCAGCATAACTCCAATCTTCAAATGGCATTCTCACTGTGTTCTATCTCTGTGTATAAATCTACCATTTTTGTAAGGAAATAGTTATGCTAGATTTAGGGCCTCTTCTTACCTTGATCATCTGCAAAGACCCTATATCCAAATAAGGTCACATACACAGCCTCTGGAGGTTAGAATTTCAACATCTTTTCAGGGGAGACAAATTCAACCAATAATACTTACCCAAGCTATAATAAATAGGCTAAGAATATATAGATACTATCTAATATAATTAAATAACAAAAATAAATACAGGGGAGGGGGAAGGGTAAGCTGGGAGGAAGTGAGAGCGTGGCATGGACATATATACACTACCAAATGTAAAACAGATAGCTAGTGGGAAGCAGCCGCATAGCACAGGGAGATCAGCTTGGTGCTTTGTGTCCACCTAGAGCGGTGAGATAGGGAGGGTGGGAGGGAGATGCAAGAGGGAGGAGATATGGGGATATATGTATATGTATGGCTGATTCACTTTGTGATACAGCAGAAACTAACACACCATTGTAAAGCAATTTATACTCCAATAAAGATATTAAAAAAATAGTTTTCAGAAAATATAAATACCATGTTTGAATCAAAAAATAGGAAATTCAGACTGACTTTTTTTTTTTTTTTTTTTTTGCAGTATGCGGGCCTCTCACTGTTTGTGGCCTCTCCCATTGCGGAGCTCAGGCTCCGGACGCGCAGGCTCAGCGGCTATGTCTCACAGGCCCAGCTGCTCCGCGGCATGTGGGATCTTCCCGGACCGGGCACAAACCTGCGTCCCCTGCATCGGCAGGTGGACTCTCAACCACTGCACCGCCAGGGAAGCCCCAGACTGACTTTAATGGAAAAAAAAATGAGCAAGTGGTCAAACACCTACATCCTAAAATGACATCAAATCTACATGGTTTCACAGATAAATTATATCCGTTACTCAAATAAATAATTTCAATAATATTTTACTTATTCCAGACCTTACAGAGGAAAAATAGGCTTCCTGTTTCTCAAGGGCTGGGGTCTTTGTTTTTATTAGTCAACACTGGAGCCCACGTCAGCGACTGAGGATTCTCTATTCACCACACAGGCCACTTCTGCAATAGAAACCAGAAGAGCCAGACACACACTTTCCCAGCCTCCTTTGCAGCTAGAGCTGGGCACAAAACCTAGGAATGTACCCAGGAGGGCCTGTGAGTCAGCCGGCTGCTCAAGAACCAGAGCCCCTGTCAAATAAAATCTGACAACGGGTATCAGAATTGGTTTCAGCCATTCATTTCCAGAGATAACAGTGACGGCATATCCAGTGATGCCATTGGGAGGCCCGTGTTCATTGAATGGGGCTGTTCAAGTCACAATATGTGGTGCTCAACAGTAGCAGAAGTGCTGTCTTCTTCTCCATACCAGCCTGGAGGGTGCCTGGAGGGTGCCTGTGGGGCATCGATCCTGACAATGTAACTTCCTAGTCTAGTTCTCAATATTTTAGAGGTTTTCTGAGCCCCCTAAATTCTTCCATGAATCCATTTTACTACTATTAGTTAAAATAAGTTTCCATTTATTCCAGCTGGGAACCCAGACTGACACACAATAAAACACTGGCAACAGAAGCTGAGAGAGATAATCTTTTAAAAGTATAGCTCCATGTCACATGTAAGTATCCATGTTAATGTAAAAATCATTTAATAGAATCTGGCAGCTTATAAAAAGAATAACTTACCATGACTCAGAGGGGTTTTCCCAAAGGTTTTTATTATTAGGAAATCTACTGCTATAATTAATGTAATTAAAAGGTCAAAGGAAATAAGCCATTTAATCATCACTATCGATGCCAAAGAGATGTGATAAAATTAAACATCCATTACTGGTTCAAAATTAAATTTCATAAAACTGGAAGGATAGATTTTTTCAACATAATAAAGTATAAATTTTTTCAAACTCAAATTACAGCATACCCAATAGGGAAACTATATTCATAGTCTCACTAACATCAGGCACAAGATAAGCATGCCCACTACCTTAATTATTGCCATAAGTTTTGAAGAACTGGACAAAGTAATTAGAAAAAGGAAGAGTCCTCAAAAACTGAAGAACAAGAGAGAAAGTGTCACTTATTTCACATGGTACGATTGTATATCTGTAAATTCTATCAACTGATATTCAATTGCAAACTAAGAAATCATTTAGCTGGCTAGATACAACTTAATATACAAATATCAAGGTCAGTGGCTTTCTTACAATGACTTTCCTTACAACCCGTTAGGAAAATACATTAAAGAAAGAAAAGGTTTTGATTTACAATAGCAACAACAATAAAAATATCTAGGAATAAGCTTAAATGTGTAAGAATTACATGATGAAAACTTTAGCCAAAGATACATTTAATAAAGTTGAGTAAATAGCGACATATGCATTTTTTTTCAGAAAAGAAGTTTCATTGTCATAGTTGCATTTATTTTCCTTAAGTTATTTTATAAACACAATTCAATCTCAATAAAAATATAAATATTTTTTTTGAGGGAACAAGAAAAATCTACTACAAAATTCATGTAGAAAAATAAAGATAACAGGTAAAGAAGTAATGAAGGCCTAGTCCTATCATATATGTAAATCTGTAATTACAGTGATTAAAGTGGTATTACATTAGCAAATAAAAAGATCAGTACAATAGAGGCATTCATAAAGAGACCCAAAGAGATAGAGGGAGGGCTTCCCTGGTGGCGCAGTGGTTGGGAGTCCGCCTGCCGATGCAGGGGACACAGGTTTGTGCCCCGGTCCGGGAAGATCCCACATGCCGCGGAGCGGCTGGGCCCGTGAGCCATGGCCGTTGAGCCTGCGCTTCCAGAGCCTGTGCTCCGCAATGGGAGAGGCCACAACAGTGAGAGGCCCGCGTACCTCAAAAAAAAAAAAAAAGAGATAGAGGGATTTATATATAACAGGGCAGCATTTTGCAATAGTGGAAAATGGCAAACTATTCACTATATGGACAATTTGGCTATCTGTTTTGGCAACTGTTTAGCTATTTGAAAAAGAAAAAAACAAACTCCTATCTAATTCCTTAGACCATGATAAATTCCAAATATATCAAATATTCAGTGTAAATACCATGAAAAAGTGAAAATTTCATATAAAAACATGAGAGAATTTTACTGGGGAGGCCTTTCTTCATATTCAAACTGTAGAAGCCATAAAAGCATTTGACAAATATGAATGCATTAAAGTGAAACATTTCTTAAAAATGACAACAATGTATATACAAATATAAATATGGGTATATATACATTTTATATGTGTGTGTGTGTGTACATGTATGCATGTATAAATGCCAGTAACTCTGTCAGATAAAAACACATTGAGAGCGAGTCTGGCAGGAACTTACCCTGAGAAAGCTTGAGCCACTCAAGTGGCTGACCACTGGGTGGGGTAGAAAGGAAGATAATGAAGCTCATTCTCTGTCATTCTCTTCCCAGTATCTTCCCGAGGGGGAACATGAACTATCACACTGCCCATGAGAAGGAGGTAGTAAGAGCACAAGGAGAGCAGAGGCCCATTCAAAAGCCTCAAGCTCCAGTCTTAACTGTCTGACCCCCCCAGCTCCAGTGTCCCTGCTGGGTACAAATAAACAGTGTTTTAGCTCAGGGTCCTCAGGAAACTGCCTCTGAGATGGAGACTTTCACAAAGGAAGTTTACCTAAATATGTTCTGGGGAACAACATCCTTAGAGCAGTTCCAAGGAAGTGGTATTGGGCAAAAGGGAGTCACTGAACTTCAGGAAACTTAGCAATGGGCTTCACCACCACCCCTCCCAGCAGCTGAGGAAATGAGCTCCTCAGTCCTGCAGGGGTATCCAGGCAGTGCACTATAGCATCTACCACAGAGAGCAAGAGTGCCTATGAAACGCCTTGTCTCAGGGCAGAGATGAACAAATGCTGAACAATTATTTTCCAGATATGTAACTTTCGTCATTCCAGTCTATCGAATGGTCTCAGATTTGTATTTTATTCACTGCTATATCCCATACATACATAGATACACATATGAAACAATTCCTTAGATACAACAGATGGCCAGATAATAGTATTAAATGAATGAATAAATAAGACAAATTTTGATTTCCTTAAAATATAATGAATTCTTTCAACCAGTTGGCCAACATCTATCAGTATTTTTAATGTATAAGTCCTTTGGCTTTATAATTGCATATCTAGAAATTTTTTCTGCAGTTATAGTCATATAGATGAATAAAATATATGTGATAGAATATTACTTGCACCATTATTTAAAATATTAAAAGACTGGAAACAATAAAAAGTGTATAAATATGGAACTAAGAATGAATAACAGATGGATACAGTTGAACACCATGCTGTTCAAAAGGAGGTTATAGGATGCACTGAAAAGAAATTATCTCCTAGGCATACTTTGTAGTGATAAGAAGCGTGATGAAAACAGTGGGTATAAAGTTCTCATGTTTGATAAAAATAAAAACTATACATACATAAAAATAAAAATCAAGTAAGAATATAATAAAAACTAAGGCTCTGCAAAATATCAAAAATATTTGTCATTTAAAAAAATAAATTTATTTGTTTATTTATTTTATTAGTTTTGGCTGTGTTGGGTCTTTATTGCTGCGCACGAGCTTGCACGGGCTTCTCATTGCAGTGGCTTCTCTTGTTGCAGAGCACGGGCTCTAGGTGCACAGGCTTCAGTAATTGTGGCTCACAGGCCCAGTTGCTCCATGGCGTGTGGGATCTTCCCAGACCAGGGCTCGAACCCACGTCCCCTGCACCGGCAGGGAGACTCCCAACCACTGTGCCACCAGGGAAGTCCCTGTCATGTTTTTAATGACACCTGTTAAAAGGGTTTCTGACTTTCTCCCTTCCAGATCTTATCAGAGTAGGGAATTCCCTGGTGGTCCAGTGGTTAGGACTCCATGCTCTCACTGCTGAGGGCCCGGCTGCATGTCTCGGCCAAAAAAAAGTATTCAAATCCTATCAAAGTAGTTTTTCTGAGTAGCTTTATTACTTTGCCAGGCAAAGGGGGACACAGTGCCTGGAAAAACTATGTGTCCCCACCCAGGACGCCAAGGGTGGGGTTGCTGACACGATTAGGGTGTGTGCAGGGCCTCAGGTGGTCTCCTAATCTTGATGAGCTTCTTGGTCCCTTTAATCTTACCTCACGTGGTTTCTTGGCTGTTCCTCCCTTGATTAGCAACAGTTCGAACCTGCCCTTCAGATCTCAAGGAAGGTCATAGAGGCTGGAGTCTTGCCTACAAGAAGACAAAAAGGCCTCCGTGCCCGGGAGCCCCACAGGGGCCCAGCTCATTTTCACTCCCCGCTTTTCTTTGATACCCCTCACTATCAGAGTAGTTACATCATACTTAAAGTCTACATTTGTAATAATCATCACTGGTTTTGGGGCATTCTTTAAATTCAGCACTCTTCTAATTTCAACTTTACAAATTAATAAATAAATGTCTTGGTATTTCACATTATATATAATCTATAGAGTTTTTCTTAATTTACATAAATTTTCAAATGCACTCATTTTTAATTTGATTATTTACTTTTTTTTTCTTTTAATGGTTTACTGCCTAGGAATAGTTTTCCTTGAGCAGATTACATTTATTTATTTATTTTTAATAAACTTATTTATTTTTGGCTGCAATGGGTCTTCGTTGCTGCGCACGGGCTTTCTCTAGCTGCAGTGAGTGGGCTTCTCATTGCGGTGGCTTCTCTTGTTGCAGAGCACGGGCTCTAGGCACAGGGGCTTCAGTAGTTGTGGCACATGGACTCAGTAGTTGTGGTGCACAGGCTTAGTTGCTCTGCAATATGTGGGATCTTCCTGGACCAGGGATCTAACCTGTGTCTCCTGCATTGGCAGGCGTATTCTTATCCCCTGCGCCACCAGGGAAATCCTGAGACAGCATCACAGACATTTTTAAAGCTGAAAGAAACTTTAGGAAGCCTTTTAGATATAAGGAAATTTGGGCCCATAGAGATAAAAAGCATTACCGAAGATTCAGCCCTAGTTAGTAGCAGAAGCTGCGGAATGCCACGTATCTGACTGCTGTCAGATATTCTAAGTAAAAACAATCTTTTAGTTAGATTTCATCTATCATGAGTTTTCAGATCACGTGAGACAGCTAAAAATATATTGTGACTTGGTGAAAAGAAAATATAAATCATCTAGTATAAATTTATTTTCAAAGGTAGTATTTACAACCAAAGTAATCATTTATCATGTAGTTTATACTTGGGCTAACTAGGGTGATTTTTCCAGTGCGGACCTGCATAATATAAACCTCCTGAAGATAACTAAGAAAATTTTTCTAGTAGGACTTTATTAAATAAATCCTTATTTAAATGTTCCTCAACATCTTTTCTTAAAAGAATTTATATTTCTGTTTAAATAGGAGGTTTGAAAAATGTATGGGGTGGTGGTGTGATGAATTGGGAGATTGGGATTGACATATATACACTGATATGTATAGAATAGGTAACTAATAAGAACCTGCTGTATAAAAAAATAAATAAATAAAATAAAATTAAAAAAATATATAAAGCCTTCTCTAAAAAAATCTGTCGGGACTCAAGGTTTACTTTATACTCAACAAGAAGTTTTTGCCCTTTCATTTGATCACAGTGGTGAAGAGCACACACTCTGGTGTCAGATTGCCCTGGTTCAAATCCCAGTTCTTCCACTTAATATATGTCTGACCTTCCTTGTACAAATGATGTGGTCTTTCTGCATGTCAGTGTCCTCATCTGTAAAAGGTATATGGTAATACTAATCTCTATGAGTCGTTTTGGAACTTAAATGAGTTAATATAAAGAAGCTTATAATAGAATCAGTTAGATTGTAAGTCTATGTAAAAGTTAGCTGTTTTTATGAGAGAAGCAGCCATGCTCTCGAAATTCTGCAGTAATAGGAGATGTCTCTAGTGGTCGAGATTCTTCCCCTTTCCTTTTTCCATCCTTCTTCAATAAAAATGTATTGAGCACCTACTTGGTTCAATATACTTACCACCCTTGGGACAAATGTGTTTCTGTGTGAGGATAACCAATTGTGTAATCTTCCTCATCTCCAACATATTTGTATTCTTTACTTCTGCTGAGTACCCTTAGTAGGTCATGGACTGAATTAATTTTTCTAGCATTTGTGATAAAATTGCTCAGCACCATCTTGATTCTCTTTATCGCCTAAACTGCAGATTTGTGAAATGGCAAGCTTGGATTGGATGCTTAGTTCCTGAATAAGGAATAAAAAAACAAAAAAAATGCTCATTACATTTCTCACTCCTCAATCTTAAATCCTTTTTGATCCTATTACTCAAACTGAATTCTAAAACACAGAAATTAAAATATTTTTAAAGAAATCAGAAAAATTCATATGCATTTTTTTTTTCACGTGGACTTACTCCAAAGCTGATTTACTGTGAAGATAAAGTTTAAGCTCTGGTTCCCCTTACCAGCACTGGCTCTTTCCAAGGCCTTGGAGGAAGCTCCAGCCTTGTATAGCTTGGTTGTTGTGTACTCAAAAAAGTAGTTAAGATTAGTCCCTGCATGAGAAAACTTGACATTCTCTGAAACCTCATCACTCATTATGAAAGAAACTTGATATTTGCCCATATTTTCTAACAATTCTAAAAAATTTACTTGACATTACCAATAATGGACATTATACACTCTTGGGTATTTAATATATAGAGAGGAGATTTCCTATGGGAAAACTTGATGTGATCTTCAAATCAGTATTATATGATACGAATCAAATCCCTGGGAGACCCTAAATCAAAGTACTAGAAGTCACTTTTTAGAGCAGTTGCACCCACCACACTGTCCCATGAATATAGAGAGATGCTGAACACTAAGGACATTAGAACACATGTGTAGAGTGCCTCACCCATGGCTTGAATGCAGAAGGAGTAAAATAGATTTAATCTGTGATGAATATTAATAACATCAAAATACACATAAATATAGAAACACCAAGGATTTACAGAGTGTTGACTATGTTGCTAGGCACTATTCTAGGTGGCTCATGTGCATTATCATATTTTATCCCCTCTTACAAATAAGAAAACTAAGGGACAGAGAAGTTAAGTATTTTTTCAAAGGCTGGACAACAAGAAATTAGCAGAACCTAAATCCAGAGACCATACTCTTAACAAAACAGTGTCCTACTGCTTATGTAGCTTATTTTGTACAGTTGGAAAAACAGATATGTAAATAATTAAATCTCAGATTAGTAATTCACTAAGTGTGTGATCTTGGTCCTCTCTGAGGCCCAATGTTACCATCCATAGAACAGACTTTAAAATATGCATGAAGGACTTCCCTGGTGGTCCAGTGGTTAAGACTCCATGCTCCCAATGCGGGGGGCCCGGGTTTGATCCCTGGTCAGGGAACCAGATCTCCCATGTGGCAACGAAGATCCCGCATGCTGCAACTAAGATCTGGTTGCAACTCTTAACAAACAAATAAATAAATAAATATTTAATAAATAAATATATAAATATTAATATAAATAAATAAATATTTTTTAAAATACGCATCAGTCAGAGCTGTTGTGAAGATTAAATTACACTCTATACTATGCCTCACCTCAAATAGATATTCAGTAAATGTTATAATAGAAAGAATAATTACCCAAGTGTTCATGAAAGCAATGGAGTCCTGACCTTTTTTTTTTTTTTTTTTGCGGTACGCGGGCCTCTCACTGTTGTGGCCTCTGCCGTTGCGGAGCACAGGCTCCAAACGCGCAGGCTCAGCGGCCATGGCTCACGGGCCTAGCCGCTCCGTGGCATGTGGGATCTTCCCGGACCGGGGCACGAAGCCGTGTCCCCTGCATCGGCAGGCGGACTCTCAACCACTGCACCACCAGGGAAGCCCCTGACCTTTTTTTAAAGTTATTTTAAATTGCTGGAACACAACAAACATTTGATACGGAATATTTTTCTCTATCAACAATTTTGGGCTCAGGACTTCCCTGGTGGTCCAGTGGTTGAGACTCCGCACTTCCACTGCAGGGGGCACGGGTTTGATCCCTGGTTGGAGAATTAGGATCCCACATACCATGCAGCATGGACAAAAAAATAAAAACGCAATTACTGGCCTAGAGAAGAGTGAAGACTCCATGGTAGCTAAAGAAGGAATGATGTTTTATGACATAAGTTGGTATCTTAGCTTTTTTTGACTTCTTACAACAAAGCTTCTTACTATAAAGGTCAAAAACATTGTATTAAAACTGCCACATATGGTGTGTTTCAATTGTTCATTTATTCATAATAAAGCTCACCAAAGATCAAAGGTATGTTATGTTCTGTATCAACAGACTCTCCTTGACCAACCTATGCTTCTCGATCACTGAATCTTGTTCAATGCCTTCATATAACTTACTTCAATTTGTAAATATATGCATTCCTCCTTAGTTTATCTTCTAGTTTATCTTATCTTCTGCCTTCCCAATAATATAAGCAGGGCCCTTAGGTAATCAGTGATTATTGTTAATATCTGTAATGCCAGTAGATGACTGAGTGAACATGGTTCCAAGGAAACAGAAGAATGAAAGCCATGCACAATCTGTCATTTGCCAAATATTTACTGAGTACTTACTATGAGCCAGAGATTTACAACTACTCCCATTGGTATGTTTACTCATAAAAGCAGGCCATTGATTTGCTTGCTTCAAAACCAAGCTCTGAATTTTGACTCTGTTATAAGCTTTGTATCTCCTACCCACAGAAGACACCTAGTGAGTATTTTGTGAAAATATATACAAGCAATAAAAAAGAACAGATATTGCATTCAGTGACTGTAAAATAGATAAAGATTTAGCTTAATGTATTAGGATTACTCAAAGTTAAAATATGAAAGCAAACAACAAATGGCCTAGTAAATATTAGTGCACCCATTAAGCCACTTTACATTTTGTTTTGTTTTTGTAAATTCTGTTTTACATAAAACTTTGGTAAGGAAGTTGGGGGCGGACACCTTCTTTAAATGGATTTTTTTCCATTTGCTTCTAAAATAAATTACATGCATCACTTATAAGTGAAAACAGCTGATTTACAGAGTAAGGTTTTACTTAAATGCTAACTGAAGAATGTAAATTTAAAAACAGTATTTGCAACTATTCAAATAATACCGAAATGGAAACACCTTAAACCACAAAAAGGAGACATAATCTTTTTTTTTTTTAATGGATGACCACAACAAAAGCAACAATGATTGCAATTACCAAACACGAAACACACTCATACTATGTCATAATATTGACATTCAGTCCAGTAATCCTCCACTGTAACAGCTCCTTTACTTTGCAGTGAAAATTGATTTGTATATTTTTTGCTTCTGAGTCCTTGTGGGATTTTTTTTTTCATTCAAACAGAAAGTCACAAAAATTATAATCATCCTCATCAGTTCACTCAGTCCCATGTAATTAATTTTTTTCATCTTGATTTTTGTTAGCACTTTTATGAATTCATCAATTTTCCATTAGAGTTCTGAAAATGCTTATTCATTTAGTTCAGCAGTATAGTCAGTCACCAGAAACCTGACCTTGTCAGAGTCTTGTCCATGAATTCCTTGAAGATGAAACCCTTTTTTTTTTTTTTTTGTGGTACGCGGGCCCCTCACTGTTGTGGCCTCTCCTGTTGCGGAGCACAGGCTCCGGACTCGCCGGCTCAGCGGCCATGGCTCACGGGCCCAGCCGCTCCACGGCATGTGGGATCTTCCCGGACCAGGGCATGAACCCGTGTCCCCTGCATTGGAAGGCGGACTTTCAACCACTGCGCCACCAGGGAAACCCTTTTATAGGGACATTTTTGCAAAAGCATCAGAGTACACCCAGAACTGTCTGTAAATGACAAAAGACTTAAAAATGACCATGGTTAAAGATTTGATGAAAGTTCATAATAATGCATTTGACAAGGAAATTTAGTTATTTCTGAGGAGACATATTCTTGATGTTGAACGTCTCATTCCATTACAGTTATGTATGTCAAGATGTAAAAACATTAACAATTATTGACATATAGTGATAATTCAATACACAAACACTATTAATTGTATTTATTTATTTTATTACTAAATTATTAATTTCTGAGCAAAATGATCTTTTGATTTTATTTGCAGTTCTTTGTTTCTTAGGGCAAACTATTTTTTTCTTATGATTACTAAGCAATTCTACATAGAATTAATTCATCATGGCTTTTGCCTGTTTACCTACTGGTATATTTGATTTTTAAAATTCAATAAAGTGTTTTTTATTTAGTAAATGTTATAATTATTTGCCAAAAGAATTTCCTTAGTGTAATTTTTCTTTTTCATTTTGATTATTGTGGGCATTTAAAAAAATAAATAAATATTTAAAATGATTTTATATAGTCCACATTTCTTATATAGTCTGCATTTTTTATATAACCTCTTCAGCATCACATATTCTTATTGTTCAAGAAATATTCTGAGCACAGACCGTGAATTAGGTACATGTACTAGGTACTGTACTAGGTGTTAGAGATACAGCAGTGAACTGAAGAGACAAGGATTGTCTTATGATGAGCACCTTTGAGAGAGGGAAGGAGATAATAAGCAAGTAAGTAAATAAATTTAAAAAATTAGATTGTAAAAAGTACAATGAAATAAAAAAGCAAGAATATATAATGGAGAGAGTAACTGGGGGAAACAATATTTGAGCTGATCACTGAGAATAAGAAAAATCCAGTCATATAGAGGAAAACCACTCTGGGTAAAAATAACATCAAGTGCAAAAGCCTTTGGGCAGCAAAAAGTTAGATGTGATTAAGACACTCAAAGTCCCGTATGACTGGATCACAGTGAGGAAGAGAGTTGTATAAGAAAGTTGGGGACGTAAGCAGCACCTTAGAGGCCATTGTAAAGAGTTTAGATTTTATTTCAAATGCAACAAGAAGCTGTTAAACTTGATAGATGAAACATGATGTCTGACATCCTTTTTAAGAGTATACAGGTTTAAAAAGTAGGAATATAAAAATTGGCAGATGTTGAATCCAGCTGCTTATGTGTAGCTGTTGGAACACATTAACAAGAAATCCATAGATAAGGGAAACTCTGGGGGAAATCAATCATGACTCCATCTCAATAACACCATCAAGGACCCAGGTTCTTCTTAACATTCCTTTCTTGTATCATTGATCTGTTGACCTGTAAAAATGGCCACAGCAGTTCTTGGTGGCAGAGGACTCCAGCAGTGTCAGCCATAACAATTGCATTTTAAAAAAAGCTTTAACGGACTTCCCTGGTTGCGCAGTGGTTAAGAATCCGCCTGCCAATGCAGGGGACACATGTTCGATCTCTGGTCCGGGAAGATCCCACATGCCTCAAAGCAACTAAGCCCGTGTGCCACAACTACTGAGCCCACGCGTCTCAACCACTGAAGCCTGCGCGCCTAGAGCCCGTGCTGCATAACAAGAGAAGCCACTGCAATGAGAAGCCCGCGCACCGCAACAAAGAGTAGCCCCCGCTCTCGCCGCAAACAGAGAAAGCCCATGCGCAGCAACAAAGACCCAAAGCAGCTGAATAAATTAACAAATAAAAGCTTTAAAAATATAGATACCTTTGATTTGGAAATTCAAATTTTAGGAAAGGACTACAAGATGAAATGAAGGTCATCTAATTATTAAAGCTGATTTTGAATCCAAGCAGGACCCTGTGAGGCTCCTGGGCACAGAAGCCTTTCAGTGTCCCTGTTTCTTGTAGGAAATAGACTTCAGCCTCCATGACCTTCCCTGAATTCCAAGAGGCAGATTCAAACAGTTGCTAATAGGGAAGGGAGAAAATGCAGAAACAGAGGAGGAGTAGGCAAGAAACAATAGTGCACTGATAAAACAGGGTCTTGGTTCCTCTTCAAAGGATATGCGTATCTTTGAGATCTTCTTCAGGAACTAAGGCCCCCTACCCCAGTGGAGGATGGTAACTTCAGGCTGAGCACAAAATTCCTGGGACACCACACTCTTGCCTCACCACCAACCAGTCAGAAGAAATTCATATGCCCTGCAGCCCACACCCCAAATTTTGCCTTTAAAAACTCTTCCCCCAAACCATTGGAGAGCTCAGAGTTTTTGAGCATGAACTGCCTGTTTTCCTTGCTTGGTCCTTGCAATAAGCCTCTCTCTACTCCAGACTCCAATGTTTCCATTTGTTTGGACTCACTGTGCATTGGGCACAAGAACTTGGGTACAGCAACATTTCAAGAAAGGGAGAAAGAGGTCTTACATGAATATAATCTCTGGATATGAGAGGAATGAGGGAAGGAATAAATTCTTCAGATGTTCACAAGGGAATTATTGTCCCTAGGGTAGAGTGATATTTTAGTTGAGAAATGACCATCTGTCATTTTTAAGCCTGCAGCATTCAGCCTTGAAGATTTTTACCAATGATTATGAATAGTCATCAAAAAAAATATGCATTGCCTTTAGCAAAACAGTCTTGTGGCTCATATGGTGTAGGTTGTTTTCATACACCACTAAAAATAAAGTGAAACCTGTCAAGAGAGTAGAATTAATACATGAACAAGTGAAAAAAGAAACAGCTAAAATCAAAAGCCCTTATTTATGGGCTGAAGTTTTGTTTTTTTCTTAATTGATAAACTTTATTTCTTAGAGCAGTTTAAGGTCGCAGCAAAATTAAGCACAAAATTAAGCACAAAATTAAGCACATATACCCCCTGTCCCCATACACACACAACCTACCCCACTGTCAGCACCTCTTACCAGAATGGTACATTTGTTACAGGTGATGAACATAAACTGACACATCATTATCACCTAAAGAGGTTATTCTTCTTGTTCTCTTTTTTTTTAAATATAAATTTATTTATTTATTTTTGGCTGTGTTGGGTCTTCTTTGCTGCACGTGGGCTTTCTCTAGTTGCAGCGAGAGGGGGCTACTCTTCTTTGCAGTGCATGGGCTTCTCATTGCAGTAGCTTCTCTTGTTGTGGAGCACAGGCTCTAGGCGTATGGGCTTCAGTAGTTGTGGCACGTGGGCACGGGCTTCAGTAGTTGTGGCTTGCTGGTTATAGAGCACAGGCTCAGTAGTTGTGGCACACAGGCTTAGTTGCTCCATGGCATGTGGGATCTTCCTGGACCAGGGCTCGAACCCGTGTCCCCTGCATTGGCAGGCAGATTCTTAACCACTGCACCACCAGGGAAGTCCTCTTCTCATTCTCTTGACAGTGTCTTTCACAGAGCAGAAGTTTTTAATTTTAGTGAAGTCTATATTATCAGTTATTTCTGATTTCATGGATCATGAAGTGGTGTTAAATCTAAAAAGTCATTGCCATAACACAGGTCATGTAGATTATCTCCTATATCTTCTCTTATATCTTTTATAGTTTTGCATTTTACACTTAGCTCTATTTTGAGTCAATTTTTGTGATGAAAATTAGGTCTGTGTCTAGATTTTTTTTTTCTTGCACGTGGATGTTCACTTGTTCATGTCCAGTATCATTTGTTGAAAAGACTGCATTTCTCTATTTTTTCTATATTTCTCTATATTACTTTTGTTCCTTTCTCAAAGATCAGTTGGTTCTATTTATGGGGTCTATTCTGGGCTCTCTATTCTGTCTTATTGATCTATTTGTTCTTTTGCCATATTGCACTGTCTTAGTGACTGTAGTTATATACTGTCTTGAAGTCAGTAGTATCAGCCTTAAAATCTTGTTCTTTTCCTTCAATATTTATATAAATAGCTTAGGTCTTTTCCATTTCATAATCTTTAGAATCAACTTGTCTATATCCACAAGATAACTTGCTGGGATTTTTATTGAGATTGCATTGAATCTATCAAGTTGGGAAGAATTGACACCTTGACAATAATGTCTTTCTATCAATGAACATGAATATTTCTCCAATTATTTAGTTCTTTGAGGTTTTTTTTCCCATCGGAGTTTTGTAGTTTTCTTTATATAGATTTTGTACATATTTTGTTAGATCCTAGCTTGCATACTTGGAATAAATTCCACTTCATTACAGTGTATAATTTTTATACATTGTTGGGCTTTGCTAATAATTTGTTGCAAATTTTTGCACCTATATTTATGAGAGATATTGGTTTGTAGTTTCCTTTTCTTGTAATGTCTTTGTGTGGTTTTGGTTTTTGTTCTTTTTTTAAACATCTTTATTGGAGTATAACTGCTTTACAATGGTGTGTTAGTTTCTGCTTTATAACAAAATGAATCAGCTATACATACACATATATCCCCATATCTCCTCCCTCTAGGTGGACACAAAGCTGGTTTTGGTATTAGGGTAATGCTGACTTCATAGATTGAGTTAGGAAGTATTCCCTCTTCTTCTGTTTTGTAGAAGAGACTGTAGTGTTTTGTGGAAGAGACTGTAGAGAATTAGTATAATTTCCTCTTTAAATGTTTGGTAGAAATTGGTAATGAATCCATCTGGGCCCAGTGCTTTCTGTTTTAGAAGGTTATTAATTATTAATTCAAATTCTTTAGTAGATATAGTTCTATTCATATTGTCTAACTCTTCTTCCTTGAGTTTTGGTGAATGCGCCTTTCAAGAATTTGTACATTTCATCTAGGTTATCAAATTTGTGGTCAGTTATTATTTAGCCTTTAATTAGCCTTTTAATTTCCATGGGATCTATAGTAATGTGCCCTTTCTCATTTTTAATATTAGTAATTTGTGTCTTCTCTCTCTCTCTCTCTCTTTTTTTCTTAGCCTAGCTGGAAATTTTTATTTTATTGATTTTTTGAAACAAGCAGCTTTTGGCTTATTGACTTCTCTACTGATTTCTTATTTTTGATTTCACTGATTTGTGCTTTAATACTTGCTATTTCATTTCTTCTGCTTGCTTTGGATTTAATTTTCTCTATCTTTTTCTTTCTTTCTCTTTTTGGTTTTGTTTCCTCAGGTGGAAACTTAGATTACTGATTTTAGATCTTTCTTCTTTTCCAATATATGCATTTAATCCTATAAACTTATCTTCAAGCACTGCTTTGGCTGAGTCCCACAAATTTTAAGTTGTGCTTTTATTTTCACTTAGTTCAAAAATTTTTAATGTCCCTTGTTATTTCTAATTTGACCCATGTGTTATTTAGAAGTGTGTTGGGTAATCTCCAAATATTTTGGGATTTTCCAGTTATCTTTCTGGTTATTGATTTCTAGTTTAATTCCACTGTGGGTGGATACATTGTATGATTTTTATAGTTCTAAATTTGTTAAGGTTTTTTTTTTTTATGGCACAGAAGGTGGTCTATTTTTGTATATTTTCCATGTAACCTTGAGAAGAATGTGTATTCTGTTGTTGTTGGATAAAGTAGTCTACAGATGTCAATTATATCCAGTTGACTGACGGTGCTGTTGAGTTCAGCTATGTTCTTACTGATTTTCTCTTGCTAGATCTGTCCATTTTTGATAGAAAAGTGTTGAAGACTCCAACTATTATAGTGGCTTCATCTATCTCTCCTTATAGTTCTATTTCTATCAGTTTTTGCCTCATGTATTTTGACGCTGTGCTGTTAGGCACATACACATTAAGGACAGTTATGTCTTCTCAGAGAATTGACCCCTTTACATTATGTAATGTACTTCTTTGTCCATGCTAAGTTTCCTTGCTCTGAAGTCTGTTCCATCTGAAATTAATATAGCTACTACTGCTTTCTTTTAATTAGAGTTAGCATGGTATATCTTTCTTCATCCTTTTACTTTATATATGTCTTTTTTTTTTTTTTTTTTTTTTTTGCAGTATGCGGGCCTCTCACTGTTGTGGCCTCTCCCATTGCGGAGCACAGGCTCCAGACGCACAGGCTCAGCGGCCATGGCTCATGGGCCCAGCCGCTCCGCAGCATGTGGGATCCTCCCGGACCGGGGCATGAACCCGTGTCCCCTGCATCGGCAGGCAGACTCTCAACCACTGCACCACCAGGGAAGCCCTATATATGTCTTTATAGTTAAGGTGGGTTTCTTGTAGAAACCACGTAGGTGGGTCTTCTTTTTAAATCCACTCTGATAATCTCTGTCTTTTAATTGGTATATTTGTACCATTGTAGTTTAAAGTGATTACTGATATAGCTGGATTAATATCTACCATATTTGTTATTGTTTTCTACTTGTTGCCCTTGTACTCGGTTCCTATTTTTGTCTTCCATTCTTTTTTTTTCTGCTAATTGTGGTTTTCATTGAGGATTTTATATGATTCTATTTTCTCTTCCTCCTTAACTTATCAATCATACATAAAACAATTTTTATAGTGGTTGCCATATACATTTACAACTAATCCAACTCCATTTTCAAATAACATTATACCACTTCATGGATAGTGAAAGTGCTTCATGACAAAATATTCCTAATTCCTCCCTCTCATCCTTTGTATCATTGCTGTAATTTACCTCCTACACATAAGCTATCATCCTCAAATACACCTTTGCCATTATTATTTTGAACAAACTGTAACCTGTTAGATTAATTAAAAATAAGAAGAATAAAAGTTTTTATTTCACCTTCACTTATTCTTTGCTAATGTTCTTTGTTCTTCTGTAGATCTGAGATTCTGACTTATATCATTTTCCTTCTCACTGAAGAACTTCTTGCAAGGCAGATCTACTGGCCATAAATTCCCTCAAATTTCGTTTGTCTGAGAAAATTTGTTCCTTCACTTTTGAAGGATAATTTCCTAGGTTGGTGATTTTATTTTATTTTTTTGGTTTCAAAACTTTAAATATTTTATTTCATTCTCTTCCTGCTTGCATGGTTTCTGAGGAGAAGTAGGATGTAATTCTTATTCTTGCTCCTCTAAATATAGTAAGGTATTTTTTTTTCTCTAACTCTTTCAAGATTTTTTTCCTTTATATTTTATTTTCTGCAGTTTTACTATGATATGCCTAGGTATGGTTTCATTGGCACATTCCTACTTGATGTTCTCTGAGCTTCCTGGATATATGGTTTGGTGCCTGATATTAACTTAGGGAAATTCTCAGTCAGTATTGCTTCTGTTTCTTTCTCTCTTTCTTCTCCTACTCTAATCCCATTATACCTATGTGAGACCTTTTGCAGTTCTTCAACAGTTCTTGACTATTTTTCATGTTTTTTTACAGTATTTTTTCTCTTTGTATACTTTTTCTTTTCAGTTTTGGAAGTTTCTACTGACATATCCTCAAGCTCAGAGATTCTTCCCTCAAACATGCCCAGTCGACTTAGAAGCCCATCAAAGGTGTTCTTCATTCCTGTTATAATGTTATTGATCTCTAGCATTTCTTCTTTATTTTTTCTTAGAATTTCCATCTCTCTGCTTATATTACCTATCTGTTCTTGCATATTAACTACTATTCTATTGGCACTCATGATCTGATTATTTCCAATATCTCTGCCATATCCCTGAGTCTGGTTCAGACGCTTGCTCTGTCTTTTCAAACTGTTCTTTTGCCTTTCAGCATGACTTGTCATTTTGGGCAAGATGTACTGGGTGAAAAGAACTCTGGTAAATAGGCCTTTAGTAATGTGGTAGGGAGGTGTGGGGGAGGGGGAGTCTTCTAGAGTCCTGTGATCAGTTCTCAGTCTTTTAGTGAGTCTGTGCCTCTGAGCTGTGAATGTCACAAGTGCTAAGTGGGACATGGCTAGAGGGTGATGGAGTTGAGTATATCCTTTCCCCTAGGTCATTTAGGGTCTGATAAAATTCCCATAGTTTAGGCTCTGGTAAAATAGTTTCTTTTGAGTGCAGGCCTAATTAAAAAGAACATAATGCTCTGGCATATTTCAAAATGGTTACTTCTCCCCCCCATTCCCCAAGGGGATTTTTTTTTTCCTGATATTGACTGTGGGAACCTGGTAGAGTTTCAGGAAGTAAAACTCACAAAAATGAATGGACCCCCTGGAATTTTTAACTCTCAGATTTATGCAAGTTAAGCATCCAGCAATTCCTCAATTACACTTTGACTTTTCCTACATAGGTACTGGTATCTATGGAGGTTTCTGCCTGTGGGTTTCTGTTGTGGTAAATTGTGCTTCTCTGTATGGTCAGTCTCTCCAATTTTGAGGGCAGTTTTTTATCCTGTCACCTCACTTCTTTGAGGGATCTAAGAAGAGCATGGAGTTTTCAGTTTGTTCAGATTTTTATTTGTTAGGATAGAGAGGCAACTCCCAAGCTCCTTACAAGCTGGGTCAGAAAGCGGACATGTTAAACTGATATTTAATTGGTGAGTGTGCTTTCATCACGCTGGCCCTAGCACACCCTGCTCACACTCTCTTGCACTTCCTTATCCCCTTTTGGGATTCCTAGCTCCAACACAAAGACCATGTTCAATCTACCTTGGCTAACCTTAGTAGTTATGATATACAACCATGAAAATGAAGAAAAAGAAAAATCTATCAGGGAACTGAGTAGAGAAAAAGAAGATAATTTTTTTTTTATAAAACTCAGAAGTAGATATTATTTGGTATTTCTTCATTGGTTTAACAGGATTTTTTTTAATTAAAAAAATGTTTATCCTTGTCAACTGAAAAAACAAAAGCACAACCTAAGAGTTGAGAATTATGTATTATTCGGTGGACTTAAGCCCAGGACACAAAGGTAAGAGAGGAGCCAGGATATACAGGAGTTTTTGCAAAAAACAAATAAACAAAAAAAACCCAAAACAAAAAACCCCCCCAAAAACCCAGGTAGTGGAATGTCAAAAGATTCCTGCTAATTGAAGAAAACCAGACATCTCAAGTTAATGAATTTAGTGCTTTCCACACATGGGAAGATGCAGGAGTTTGGTTTATTGAACTTATTCCTTGATAGGGCCACTATCTTATTTTTCTGCACCCTGAATCCCCTCAGGGTACACAGTCAGTGCAGTGGAAGCCTGTTTATCTCCATCCTGAATCCCCCTCAGGGTGCACTGTCCTGCACCATGGGGGAGGGGGGTGGGTCAGTGGCTGAGGGTTTTACATCCTTTGTTTACTGAAATGATAGGTGATGTTCTTTGTCCACATGCTCTTGTTTTTAGCTTTGAAAGTGTAGCCAGGAATGGGTATATAGCGAGGATTTACTAAAAGACTAAAGTAAGGGTCTTTTATGGGTATTTTTTCTGCCCTTCAGGAAACAGACATACTCTGTGGTATAACCTTGCTAAAATGTCTCTTAAGGCAAGATGCAAGATAGCAAAGCTCTTTTTCTAGCCAGCCTGTCATGAATAAAAAAGACAAGTGGGACTTCCCTGGTGGCGCAGTGGATAAGAACCTGCCTGCCAATGCAGGGGACATGGTTTTGAGCCCTGGTCCGTGAAGATCCCACATGCTGCAGAGCAACAAAGCCCATGCGCCACAACTACTGAGCCTGCGCTCTAGAGGCTGTGAGCCAGAGCTACTGAGTCTGCGAGCCAGAGCTACTGAGCCTGCGTGCCACAGCTACTGAAGCCCGTGCACCTAGAGCCCGTGCTCCACAACAAGAGAAGCCACTGCAGTGAGAAGTCCACATACCACAACGAAGAGTAGCTCCCATTCACTGCAACTAAAGAAAAGCCCGCGCACAGCAATGAAGACCCAACACAGCCAAAAATAAATTAAAAAAAAAAAAAAGACAAGGGGCAATCGCCACTCTCTCTGAGTGAATCACAAAATCAGCCAAAGGAGAAGGGAGGGAAATAGAAAGAAGCTCCATGACTAAGACAGTGGATATGAGCATCCTTCCACATCTGAATGGTAGAACCCTGCTCAAAGCAGTAAGATATATCTCCCTTGAAAATGTTAGCTCATTTAGAATTTTGGGTATTAATAGCCTTTACTGTTCATTTTCTTTTGGCTCATATGAATGGCTTATCACTTCAATTAACACATATTTCATTCCTTTTTAGTATATTCATGAAAGTTAAATTTCAAATGAACACTGCATATGTGGACTTTTAAGAACATTATAACATCACTCACAAAATCTACTTAGTGATCTTCACAGCAATCAGAAAGAAAAAGAAGTTGATTAAAAATGTAGCAGCAGAAGGGGGCAGTAAAACTCAACAGAATGCTCTGGAAGATTTTTAATATGCTTTCTTATTTTCGCTTTATACAGAGAATTTCCCAACAAATTTCAGAGACTAATAAAAGAAATTTTATATAACAGATACATATATTTGTCTAAAATGTACACAGAAACACTAAATATATACCCAAATGAGAGTTAAAATTTTTACATAATCATAACCTTATTTTTTATGGTGTGACATACAGCATAATAATCATAGTACTTTTCTACATAAGACAGGTTTAGCCATTTTGATTTGGTTTGGGACATTTAATATTCCCTCATGACCAGCATCCCCAAATGTACTTTCCATTTTATTTTATTGTCTCAGACTTGTCAATATTAATAAATCACTATTGTTTTTCCTGAAGCCCATAATTGGACTTCATTTCTAAACTGCACCCATCCTTAAAATGTAATTTTCTCCTTGAACTATTTTCTGACTGCATAGGTACATGCAACTCTCTCTATTGTGCTATAGAAGTTACAGATTAAACCAAGTACTTTAACCAAATAGATGTTTTTTAATTAAATTTCCACTATGAAATGGAGTTCAATTTCTTTAAGTTCCAAGTAGTCTAAATGTGATTATTCTCTACGCTGTTTTGTTCTCACTTTTGAATGCAGCCTCTCTGCAAACAACAGAACACACTTATATACACAGTAGGTATATATACTTATATACATAGTAGGTATACAATTAAACTCTGATGAGGACAATGATGATGATGACTTCAAAATGAATTCAGGATTACAATATAAAATTTTAGTATACTTAAGAATTCAGAGTATGAATTCTTCCTTCTCATCTAACCAAGCTCAAATTAGTAGTCTTAAATATTATCTTAAAATTTGAGTAGATACATCCTGCTCACTTAAAATGAAACAGAAAATTGGAATTATTAAAAGAAATTATTTTTTTAAATCTATGCTCTTAGTTGAAATTGCATGTAAGACTCAGTACAATAAATGGGAGTGTCACAAATGGAATGATTAAATACGTCTAGAGGAGAAAGGCTTCCTGGGTGAGGTGGAATTTTAGCCATTTGTGTCTCATGTAGAATCAGATAATGTGTACATTAAGCAAAATATTTTTTAAAAAATCCAGTGTCTTTTTTTTAAAGGCTCTACAACGCTGCTACATTTTTTTTCTTTTCTTAGCATTTTACCCTCACACACCCTCCCAACCACCACCAAAAGATAGATGTTAAACAAAAGCAAAGGATGATGAAATTTAAAATTGTCAAAATCACCCTTCTTTTACATCCATTCCATCCAAATTCCTCATCAAATTACCTTCCAAAACGAGAATCGAAAATTGGCCCTAATAAACCCAGACAATTGAAAAGTAAACGTAATGTATTTTAATCCTTTGTCACAACTCATCATCCTGGAAAAGTAGGCAGAAAAGACAAAAAAGCAAACTTTAAAAACCTACTTCCTTCTATTTGTATCTCCTGTGAAGGGCTGGCGACCCAAACACTGGAAACCACGCGGCAGAGAAAGAAATGCATTAAAGCAGAAGTTTTGGACGTTTAGCATCCCTGCAGATCCTGGTCACCTTCGCTTCCCTGGTTCATCGGAGAGGAAAGTTTATAGCGGTGACTCTTCGATCCCAGATTGACTATTTACAGGATAAGCACTCAGGATCGGTATTGAGGAGAGGAATTTACCTTTATTTCGCCTCCCCAAGAAGCAACGTCGGAGTGGTGGCGTGGAGAACAGCATTTCTTATGTTAAAAACAACTCAGCTATAAAGAGAAGCTACAGATATGTACGTTGACTATAGCTATCACATTTCATTAGGTCAAGTAAAAATCTAAAAAAGAATTTTAATGTATGTGTGTGTGTGCTGAACCTACACGAGGCTGAGTGGTCACTGAAATCATGACACGTCTTAAATACACGACATGAGTAAAACATGTCAGCCTTTCTTGGACCCATTCTCCCCAGTCTGTCCAGACTGTCTTCTTCGGCCCCCCAAAGCCTAGGGACCAGACCAGGGGGCGGGGGCGCGCAAGGGGATTCCCTGCGCTCCGGAATCTTCCAGGCCCCTCTGATTCCGGGAAAGGAAGCCCAGGGGGCCGCCCTTCCCCCGCAAGAAGATCTGCCTCGGCACCGGGTCTTGGAAACCTGGGTCAAAGACCCGATAGGAGGAGAGAAATCTGGCGTGAAGCCCGGCGCCGAGGGCGGAGAAACCCAGGGAGGGGCTCAGGAAGATCGAAGTGGGGAGGGGGCGATCCGCTTTGCACCCACCTTGGGGAAGCCGAGCGCAACCTCCCAGGTTTCCGATTTTCCAGTTTGCGTGGGTAAAAAAAATCCTACCCCGACCCGGGCGGGTCTTACGCAATTATTATTTAAGTGGAGAGAGGGAGGAAAAGTTTTGGAGGGGGGGAAGGAAAGGCGGAAAGAAACAGTCATGCCGTCACGTGGGCTGTTTTCACGCATAAAAGGAAGGTCCTCTCCGTTAGCTTCCAGTTGTCAAACGACTCGCAGCGACCGTCAGAGGACGCTCAGGAACTCCGCACCGCGCCTTCCTCCAGCTGGACAAGCGGGACCCACACAGCGCAGCGCCTCCGCTGTTTCCGCGCCCCTCCCGCAGCCGAGATGCTCGCCCGCGCGCTACTGCTCTGCGCCGCCCTGGCTCTCTGTGGTGCAGGTGAGTGAGTACCTGGGCGCCTGGCACCTGGGACTCCGCGGCTCCGTACACCCGGGTCGAGTTTCTGCTCTGACCTCTCCAGAGAACTCTAGGTATTCTGAATACCCTCGGAAGACAGAGGCTGTATGACTTTGTAAAAAGGCTGGACCACTCGAGTCCAAGTAAACTGGACTCAGCTTTGCCATCAGCTCTGATCATCATGGGTCACTTACTTAACCCGTCCGAGTCTCACTTTTCTCATCTGCTAAATAGGAATAGTGATACTAATTTGCAGGTTGTCATAAGACAGAATCTGATCAATATATGCGAGATGTTTTTTTTTTTTATAGTACCTACTGTTATTGAATGCAAATAATTGTGTTAAATACCCTAGTTAGTGCTTTCCTGCCCCAGGGAAGTCCAGATTGTTTTTTCAGGTAAGCAAAATGCTTAAAAATGAAGCTGTTTTTACTTTAAAATTTTCTTTTATTTTTTTGGCCGCACTGCGCGGCTTGCGGGATCTTAGTTTCTTGACCAGGGATGGAACCCAGGCCCTCAGCACTGAGAGCAGAGTCTTAACCATTGGACGGCCAGGGAATTCCCTGTTTTGTTTTTGTTTAATGTAAATTAAGTCATGCCACTTTAATACTGTAAGCCATTCAATGATTTCCCTTGACACATGGAAAAAAACCCAAATTCCCAGAAGACCCACATGATCTGCCTTTGCCTTTTCTGAACTCACCTTCCACCTCTCCTCCTAGCTTTGCTTCTGCCACACTCTCTCAAACACGCCTCAGGGCCTTTGCACTAGTTTTCCTCTCAACTTGGAATGTTCTTCGTCCAGATCTTTCAACAGCTTTGAGTTCTGACAAAAAAACAAACAAACAAACAAACAAAAAACTTATAACGTACTAGATCTATTCACTTTAATTTTGGAAGTCCTACTTCTTTGAGCCTCTTAAAAAGGCTAATTTGAACATCTAAAAAGTTACGAAGAAAAGCTTAGCAACATTCCACCAATATGTCTGGTGGAATATTTTGTTACCTTTAGAATAGGAAGTTGGTATTTCTACATTATAACCGTTCTGTGAGGCAAGCCAAAAAAAATTGTTTTCCCATGACTACCTGTATATTTCTTGAACTTTTTTTATCATAAAGTTGACTCACAGTAAGTAAAACAATTAAATGTTTAAGTCAAGATTAAGACAGTGAAGAGTGATTTATTCACTGTCTTTACTTTCTTTTTCTTTTAAATTCGGGTATAGTTGTTTTACAATGTTTTGTTAATTTTTACTGTACAGCAAAGTGGAGTTCCCTGTGCAATACAGCAGATTCTTATTAGTTATCTATTTTATACATATTATGTCATATATATGACATATATATCAATCTCATTGTCTTTACTTTATTGTAGCAAATCCTTGCTGTTCCAGTCCATGCCAGAATCGAGGTGTATGTATGAGCATAGGATTTGACCAGTATAAATGTGACTGTACCCGAACAGGATTCTATGGTGAAAACTGTACCACACGTAAGTTTGTTTTTGGGTGCCCTCATTTGGAATGGGGATATATACAGTTATCATTTTACAGAATTGTGTCATATAATGAGGTCCCGTTAATTTCTCTCTTTTTTTCTCATTGCAGCTGAATTTCTGACAAGAATAAAATTATTCCTGAAACCCACTCCAAACACAGTGCACTACATACTTACACACTTCAAGGGAGTCTGGAACATTGTCAATAACATTCCCTTCCTGCAGAATATGATTATGAGATATGTGTTGATATGTAAGTACAAATCACTTTCTAGGGCTTTCAGCGGCCTCAAAGAAAAATGTACTTTATACAACTTTAGATTTTTAAACTTAATCCAAAACATTTAAATATACCATTTTAGTTTACCTTCTGTCTTAATGGCCAAAAATATTGACATCTGAATCCCTTCAAGTTTATAAAGTTCTGTTTCACAGTCAGAATTCTACTTAAAATCCTGCATACCTGCATACCTCTTCTAACCTTCACTGTTCTTGACAATTTGTGAAGGAAGTGTGGTCTAGTTGTTTATTGAATGCCCATGGGCCACAGGATTGCACCCATTAAAATAAATGGATAATTTGGATTGGGGTCAGCAAGAAAACACCTTTATTTCTAAAGTGAGTGTCAAGCCCAGACATTCCTCATAGGCCTCTTGAACAGTAAGTGGATGGTTATTTGAAAAATCAAGATGGCTGAACCATACTGTCTTCTGTAAAGTATATATACATTATCAAAGATGCATTTTAATGAATCATGCTTTCTTCTTTTGAGTACCAGTGGCAGTTAGGATTTAAAGTATAACTGTTTTAAAACAGAGTATCTTTGTTAGGATTAAATTCACTCTAGTGCCACTTTGCATATTTTACAATAAAAATGAACATTGATTTGCCTTGCATATGGGAACAAATAACAGTTTTTTTTCCCCTCAAATTTCAGCGAGATCACATCTGATTGAGAGCCCGCCAACTTATAATGTGCATTATGGCTATAAAAGCTGGGAAGCCTTTTCTAACCTGTCCTATTACACCAGAGTTCTTCCTCCTGTGCCTGATGACTGCCCAACACCCATGGGTGTGAAAGGTGAGTGAGAGGAAGCAGTTAGAGATGTATTAACTGTAACTGGGATTGGATTGCTACCTAGAAAATTTGACCATAAACTATGATTTATTTGTTAATAAAGCCATTTTTTCCTTATGGATATCTCTGGAGATTTTTTTGAAAGTGTGAGTCCATGTAAACTACTCCATGAAAGTGAATGGGCATTTTGGTATAATGTCATGATGTTTTCAAATTCTATCATTAAAACTGAGTTAATACTAAACAAAATAGATTAAAATATTCAGTAAGAAGTTGTTCCCCTGTATTTTGGAACTTCCATTTATATTATGATCCTGTTCAAAGTTGTACTTCTCCTATAAGTGAAAAAGACCCTGGTTAATTGACAGTCACTCTCTGCTTCCTTGAATATATAGATGGATTCTTATCTTGGCTTTTTCATTTTTCAGGGAGGAAAGAGCTTCCTGATTCAAAAGAAGTTGTGGAAAAAGTACTTCTAAGAAGAAAGTTCATCCCTGATCCCCAGGGCACAAATATGATGTTCGCATTCTTTGCCCAGCACTTCACCCATCAATTTTTCAAGACAGATCATAAGCGAGGACCAGCTTTCACCACGGGACAGAGCCATGGGGTAAGACAGAGTTAAATCAAAATTAGTAGCAAATCATAGTTCTATCTATAAAAACCTTAATGGAGTTTCCATTTTAATTCACTGGTTTGGTAAAATAACAACCACACACACACACATACTTACATACATATATACAGATTATTATTTGTAGTTTGGCTCTTATATTTTTAGTTTAAAATATTGGCACTGCAAAAGGTTGTCTTCAAAGACATTTGTACCCTGATTATGCTGCCTTAAATATTATAAGGTGAGATTTTTGCAGCATTATTATCTCTTGGATTTCAGTAGCTTCAAGTTATTGATAAGAATTTTATATAAAACATTTTCTGCTGCTTTTTAAAAGAAATACCATATAGTTATAGTGAAATTTATGATATAAGCTCCATATGAGACACTAATAGGTGACATATTTAGGAGACATATTTAGGTTTGTAGGTTTTAGTAGCTTCAGTGGATAAACAAGTTAATTTATTATTTTGTGGCTGTGAAAAATGTGTTATTGAAAAATTTTAATTAAATCAAACTAAATCATCAAGTTATTTAGTGATAAATACATCATAGACACTTTACATAAGAATAAACAACAGCAACAAATTAAAAATTTTCCATAATCTTCTAGGTGGACTTAAATCATGTTTATGGTGAATCTTTGGAGAGACAGCATAAACTGCGCCTTTTCAAGGATGGAAAAATGAAATATCAGGTTTGTTCCATTTAAATATTAAGAATTAGTTATGACTCACTAGCTACCTATGTTCAAAATCTCTAATGATTAAAATTTGTTTACCTCTTTTGTTACTGTTATTTTTTAGATAATTGGTGGTGAAATGTATCCTCCCACAGTCAAAGATACTCAGGTCGAGATGATCTACCCCCCTCATGTTCCTGAACACCTGCGGTTTGCTGTGGGGCAGGAAGTCTTTGGTCTGGTGCCTGGTCTGATGATGTATGCCACAATTTGGCTGCGGGAACATAACAGAGTGTGTGATGTGCTTAAACATGAGCATCCAGAATGGGACGATGAGCAGTTGTTCCAGACGAGTAGGCTAATACTGATAGGTAAGCAAGAAGAGCAAATCATTTAAATAAAACCCTCTTCCCCAGAGAAAACTAACTTTGCTAGGTTTTCAGTAATTCTGGGGGAATGTAGTACCTGTAAAATCACCTGCTCCATATTCATTCAATTCTTGAGCTTTTGATAGTAAAAAAGAAAATATAAAAGTGAAGGAATGGCAAATTAACAATTGCATTTAGGTTGCTTGAACGTTTGTGAGAAGAAATTCATGTTTTAAATTTTTCTTTTGTGCCAATAGGAGAAACTATTAAGATTGTGATTGAAGACTATGTACAGCACCTGAGTGGCTATCACTTCAAACTGAAGTTTGATCCAGAGCTGCTTTTTAACCAACAATTCCAGTACCAAAACCGTATTGCTGCTGAGTTTAACACACTCTACCACTGGCATCCCCTTCTGCCTGATACCTTTCAGATTGATGGCCAGGACTACAAGTATCAGCAATTTATCTATAACAACTCCCTCTTACTGGAACACGGCCTCACTCAGTTTGTTGAATCATTCACCAGGCAAATTGCTGGCAGGGTAAGCATTATTATTGAAAAACAAAACAAAACATAGGACTAGTCAGTAACTAGAATTTCTGCCGCAGAAATGATTTTTCTTAAACTTACTAAAAGAGTAATTATTTGCTAGTAATATTCTCCTTGAAATAAGAAGCCTAACATATAATCTCGATTATAATATAATGTTACCATTATAATCTAGATCATAGAAATATTCTATAAATATTCCAAACTTATAGTTTAGGTCTCAGCTGGGAGCTGGGGCATCAGTCTTACGTACTTGGTACCCAAGGGATGCTTTTAAAATAGAAATCTGGGAATTCCTTGGTGGTCCAGTGGTTAGGACTTCACACTCTCACTGCCGAGGGCCCAGGTTCAATCTCTGGTCAGGGAACTAAAATCCTACAAGCCGTGCAGCACGGCCAAAAAAAGAAAAAAAAATCTTAAATATGCCTAAAACTCAATTGTGTTCTACAATGTAATTCATTTTCAACAGGTTGCTGGTGGTAGGAATCTTCCAGTTGCAGTAGAGAAAGTATCAAAGGCTTCAATTGACCACAGCAGAGAGATGAAATACCAGTCTTTTAATGAGTACCGCAAACGCTTTCTGCTGAAGCCTTATAAATCATTTGAAGAACTTACAGGTGAGAAACAGTTTCTAAACTTCTTCAGAGTCAAGGGGCAAATGGAAACAGCAGAAGGTGAAAGGAAATTGAGCAAAGGGTAAGACTTGTTTTTTTATTTTGTAGAAGTTTTACATTGGTTGTATCTCTGTCCTTGTCACCTTCACAGGAGAGACGGAAATGGCGGCGGAGTTAGAAGCGCTCTATGGTGACATTGATGCCATGGAGCTGTATCCTGCTCTTCTGGTAGAAAAGCCTCGACCAGACGCCATCTTTGGGGAGACCATGGTAGAAGCTGGAGCACCATTCTCCTTGAAAGGACTTATGGGTAATCCTATATGTTCTCCTGAGTACTGGAAGCCTAGCACTTTTGGTGGAGAAGTAGGTTTTAAAATCATCAACACTGCCTCAATTCAGTCTCTCATCTGCAATAACGTGAAAGGCTGTCCTTTTACCTCATTCAGTGTTCAAGATCCACAGCTCACCAAAACAGTCATCATTAATGCAAGCTCTTCCCACTCTGGACTAGATGATATCAACCCCACAGTACTACTAAAAGAACGTTCAACTGAACTGTAGAAGCTGATTGATCATATTTATTTATTTATATGAACTATTTCTTTTAACTTAATTATTTAATATTTATGTTAAACTCCTTGTGTTACTTAACATCTCTGTTAAGGAGAAAGGGGTCATACTTGTGAAGATTTTCATGTTGATTTTAAAGATGTCTTCAAGTTAAAGGGGGAAAACAGTTTTCATTCTTTTGTACAATCCAATGAGAAATGAGTGTGACATCTTTTTACTTGAATTTCAACTTATAATAAGAACAAAAGCTAAGATGTTTGAACATTTAAATGCTGTTACAAGATGACAAAATGCTGCACATTTCTTTCTACACTATCGATATTTCCAAGGTGTCTTCCATGATGTGTGAGAAGCAACTACCTACTCAATGATCATTTTATGCTCTTTTAGCCATTTTCTGATCAGTTTACTTCTATTTTGTTTTCCTGGTTTCAAGGTCTGAGTTTGTCTTTCTTTGGACTCTATACTTTCTTACCTGAACTTATGCAGGTTTTCAGGAAAAGCTCAGCTCAGGACTACTACAGAAGGCCTTTACAAGAAGGTATACACTCATTTTAAGTGAAAGGCAGAGAACTTTGTGAATAATTTAAAACCAAAGTAGCCTTATAGAGGCTAATAGCTTAGAACTGTAGGGGGTTCTTAACAGTAAGCAAGTTATTCCTATTCTAATGAATGTCCGTTCTCACTTAAAAACAAAATTAAATTGCTGAATAGTTCCCAGGAAGACAATGCTTCTTTTCCACATCTCATTGTCAGCTGACATTTTCTGGTACTGTATATTAATTTAATTTATTGAAGACTATTATTTATGTCTTCTTTGGATGGTTATTATAAACTGGGTTTAAGGCTGCATTGATTTTTTTTCTGCATTATATCAGAATCAGTGTATCTTTTGGGATTACCTCTGAATTATTAATACAAGATAAATAATTGGCTTAAGATTTGTGAATACATTTATTTAGGAATCCAACTTTGGTATACTGAGATGTAAAGTTGGAATTTGTCTTTAAGGTTTACCTATACACCAGCCCACAGAGAATGTTGTGTCTCATTAGCCTGGATGTGCTATAAGACTGATATTTTGTACATTTTTGAAGGACCTGTGGACGTTTCATTAATTCATTCACCCATAACTTTCTGGGGGGACATTCCGTGCAAAGAACTGTGGGTTTTAATATTTTTAAATCAAGCACTGATTACAGATAACATCAGTATTTATGTAAATAATTGAAAAAGTATGCCTCAGGCAGAGGGAGAAAATAAAATTTCATTAAAGAGAAATAACTCAGGGGAACTTTTAAGGTTTTATGTTATTGTTAAGAAACAGTCAATAGTAGAAGGGCTTGTATAAAAATTTAACTTGATTTAAAAAAACTGATTTGTTAATATCTGAATGACTGAATCTGGGAATTTGGAATATGTGTTGAATGTTTTGGTGCCTCAGACAAATGTATGATTAAATTAATTTATGTAAACTGTAAGTGTTGAAACAAATGTCTGTTTATTTTTGTACTATTTAAGAACTGAAAATCTCTTCTAAAATAAATTTTGACAGTTGCTTATATCTTTGTCATGAGATGATTTCTGTAAGGCATTATTGTTCTCCTATCTCTTCCAAACTGGACTGGCCCTTAATGAAATGGTTCTGCCCTCAGTCATACAGAGGCTTCTTAAGGTCATTATAATCTCTCATTCACAGCAACACTGTATTAGAAAATGTGTGCTCTGTGCTATAGGGGATAGCCACAGACTTGTTTTCATTGCCTAGTCTTAGAAGAGGAAAAAAAAAAAAAACCAAGTATACAAAAGGCAAAGAATAAGACAAATTTACTAAGGAGGTACAAAATTTAACAGGAAGTTCAAAGAGGGAAAGATTATGGCCAGTTGGGTACATCACTGAAACCTGGCTCATTGGCTTCTGTCAGTCCCTACTCTTGACATCTTGGTAATTTCAATATCCACATGGACTGCATACTTAACATCCTGCCTGGGCTCTCTTGTCCTCAACTCCAGTGTTGCCTTCTTCCATACTTCCTATGGTCATACAGACCTTGATCTCATCATTAATTATCGCACCATTTCCAAAATTTTCATTTCAATCATCTTCCTTTATTCCCAACACTTCCAGCTCACTTATTTTAGTACTTACACTCTAACATCTAACTTCAGTTTCACTGAGCCTACTGATTCACCAAACCTCATCACTATCTTTCACCTCTTATCTCCTCATTTCCTTCCTTATGCATCTAACTCAGATTCCATTGCCCATGTTTGGACTCCCTCATTTCTTAGTCTACTCTTCACTGTACTTAACTGGCACAGCTTAACTTCATCCATAAACAGATTATCTGACTTCTCAGTAGCATTCAACACAAATGTCTAGCTTCTTTACTGAAAGATTTTTTTTCTTGGCTTCATGGTTTCATACTCTCACCTTTCTTCCCTTTCACAGAGTGTTACTATTCAGAGGGTTGTTTGGTTTTTTTTATAAATTTATTTATTTTGGGGGGCTTTGGGTCTTCGTTGCTGCAGGCTTTCTCTAGTTGCAGCGAGCGGGGGCTACTCTTTGTTGCGGTGCACTGGCTTCTCATTGCGGTTGCTTCTCTTCTTGCGGAGCACGGGCTCTAAGCACGCGGGCTTCAGTAGTTGTGGCTCATGGGCTCTAGAGCGCAGGCTCAGTAGTTGTGGTGCTTGGGCTTAGTTGCTCCGTGGCACGTGGGATCTTCCTGGACCAGGGCTCAAACCTGCGTCCCCTGCATTAGCAGGCAGATTCCTAACCACTGCGCCACCAGGGAAGTCCCAGGTTGTTTGTTTTTAAAGCTCTTCATACATTACTGTATCTATAAATCCAAGTGTCTTGATTCCCCTTTCTCTTATCTAAACTCTTCCAGGTTAATCCCATCCAAGTTTATAAGTTGAAACACTAATTAATCACTCTCAAATTTGTCTCCAGAACCTACTTCCAACTGTCAATTAATAACTTCTCTACTCAAATTCATAAATTTAGTGTCTTACTTTACATCTCTGCCCTCTCAGCACCACATACTCCAAATAATCATCCAAAATTAAAGACACCACTATTCCCTAGTTTTCAAGCAAAAATGATCTCTTTCACATCCACAGCCAGTCCAGCAGCAATTCTGTCGACTATATCCCACACACAAATCCTAAATCTGTCATTTTCCCTCCAACTCCATGACAACCAACCTAGTTGATGTAATAATCTCTTGATTGGTGTTCCCTCTTCTATTCTTGCCTCACTCCAAACCACTCTCCTTATAGTAATGAGAGTGATCACTTTCAAACATAAATCATATTAGGTTGCTTTTTTTTTGGCCATACCGTGTGGCATGTGGGATCTTAGTTCCCCAATCAGGGATCGAACCCATGCCCCCTGCAGTGGACGTGTGGAGTCTTAACCAGTGGACCACCAGGGAAGTCCCAAACATAAATCATATTTTGCCCCTCTCTTCTTTGAAATCTTCTGGTGGTTTTCTATTCCACAATGGATAAATTGAAACTCCTTATCCTATCCTATGAGGGTCTTAGTGATCTGTCCCTGCCTATACTGGTCACATACACTATAATTCCCCACCCTCGTTCACTCTGGAAAATAGTTTGGGAGTTTCTTCTAAAACAAAAAAAATTCAGGGCTTCCCTGGTGGCGCAGTGGTTGAGAGTCCGCCTGCCGATGCAGGGGACGCGGGTTCGTGCCCCGGTCCGGGAAGATCCCACATGCCGTGGAGCGGCTAAGCCTGTGAGCCATGGCCGCTGAGCCTGTGCGTCCGGAGCCTGTGCTCTGCAACGGGAGAGGCCACAACAGTGAGAGGCCCGCGTACTGAAAAAAAAAAAATTCATTTATGGTATGCATTAGCTTTATATTTACTCTATAGCAAATGACCACAAACTTACTAGCTTAAAACGACACAAATTTATTATCTACAGTTCTGGAGGTCAGAAGTAAGAATAGGTCTTATGGGTTAAAATCAAACTGTGAGTAGCACTGCATTTCTTCTGGAAGCTCTCGGGGAGAATCTGTTCCTCACCTTTTCCAGCTTCTAGAGGCCACCTGCGATTCCTTGGCTCATGTCTCTTTCTCTGTCTTCAAAGCCAGCAGGGTAGCATCTTCTCACACCTGTGACTCTGACCTTTCTGCCTCCTTCTCATAAAGGCAATTTTGATTATTTTGAGCCCATGAAGATAATTGAGGAAATTCTCCCCTCCTCAAGATCCTTAATATTTCACATATAAAAAGTCCCTTCTGCCACGTAAGACAACATATTCACAGATTCTAAAGATTAGGGCGTGGACATCTTTGGAGGGCCATTATTTTGCCACCGCATCATACAACCCAGCCATTGCACTCTTATGCATTTATGCCAGAAAATAAAACCTATATTCATGCAAAAATCTGTTCATAGTAACACAAAATTCGTCAAAAACTGGAAATTATCCAAATGTCCCATAATAATTTAATGGTTAAACAAAATGTGGCACACTGTGGTATATCTATACCATAGCAAACTACATAGCAAAACAAACAAACAAACAAGTATTGATACTTGTAACAACTTGGATGGAACTCAAGGGAATTATGCAGAGTGAAAAAAAAGCCAAACTTTAAAAGTTACCTACTGTCTGAGTCTATTTATATAACATTTTCTTTTTTTTTAATTAATTAATTTATTTATTTTTGGCTGTGTTGGGTCTTTGTTGCTGTGCATGAGCTTTCTCTAGTTGCAGCAAACAGAGGCTACTCTTTGTTGTGGTGTGCGAGCTTCTCATTGCGGTGGCTTCTCTTGTTGTGGAGCACGGGCTTTAGGTGCACAGGCTCAGTAGTTGTGGCTCATGGGCTCTAGAGTATAGGCTCAGTAGCTGTGGTCCACGGGTTTAGTTGCTCTGTATGTGGGATCTTCCTGGACCAGGGATCAAACCCATGTCCCCTGCATTGGCAGGTGGATTCTTAACCACCGAGCCACCAGGGAAGTCCCTCATGTGGATTAATCTTCATATTCTTGGATGTATAGCACACTGTGATTGTGTGATTGTGATTGGATTTGTTGATTTCCAGCTTATGGAGACTATTTTTCTATGTGAAAGGGAACTCTGTTTGGATAGAGAGTTTACCATGTTAAAGCTGAAGTAAAGCTTAGGAATGTGCCATCTTATTCCTCATAAATGGCAATGTTCCTGGCATATCATAACTAATTACTATATATAGATTTAAATACATATCACTATGTGAAAATAACCTATTTAATAATCACAATGATGACAAATAATGAAAAATCAAAGCACATCAATGCAAAATGAAAATAATTGTTATAAAATTCATGTGCTAAAGCTAATGTACTTTATTCACTAGAAAGCATTTCAGGACCTCAATGAAAGGCAATTTTTTTAAACTTTTTTTTAACTTTTGTTTTTGGCTTCACCACTCAGCTTGTGGGATTTTAGTTCACCAACCAGGGATCGAACCCAGGCCCTCAGCAGTGAGTGCAGGAGTCCTAACCATTGGACCTCCGGGGAATTCCCAAAAGGCAACTTCTTTTTGATTAGGGTACTTGCTGATAGCCTGGTAATTAGAAAGATGGAGAAAATAGAAAAGTAAATAAATACACATCCCAAAATTAAAATCTAAGTGATATGTGGCAATTACGTATTTCACATTTTTGAATGATCACTTTAGTAATCAAGAAACTGCTACTTATCATTTTCAAACTGGATCCCCTGATGTTTCCTTACTTTCCTTCATCCCATAGATATAGATACAGATAGCTTTGGCATGTGTTGTAACTTATTTAATAATTATATTTTAACAACTTAATATCACAGACTTAGGAAATTCAGTGCTTCTTTTTTTCCAAAGTTCATGTTTAAAAAAAGATTTAAAAATCACAATTATCCCCCAACTTGATCTCCGATTCCAATATATTATTAAGGACTCAAGCTTTTGCAGAGCTTAGCCACAGTCTGGGTTTGAAGTAGAACGAAGTAGTTTAAGATGAATAGTAAACAGTTTGGAAAATTATTCTGTTTTTTAATCCAGACAAAAGGCATTACTTCCAAGGACCCTCACTAAATACAACTGGCATTCAAAAGTGATCAGATAACAGTACTCTCACTATAATAATTAATTTAAATGGCTTAAATTAAGTAGAATGTATTTCAGCATTCTATGTAAAGTTGCTCAGAAAAATAAACAGCCAAATTACGTGTGAGATGAACCCATGAAAGAACTTCAGAAAATAGATTGTTATTTGATAAAATAAAGAACACAGGAAGTTATCTTCAGTTTACTTCTCAAACAATTTCCTTCCTAAATGACTCATCATTGAAACCAAATGGAAGAAGCTTGAGATTTGGGTGGGTCTTCTGTGTCTTCATTCAAGTGGACTCTGTCCAGATAGCATCCACTTGCCCTTTCATGTTCCTGATTGTTCCTAATAGGTGATGTGGAAACATCATGGTGTGACTTTCCCTGGTTATTATTCAACACCTGTTCAAGATGGCAACATTCACAAAACACAGGGTGGAGTATATTTTACATGCTCCTGAAGGAATGGAAAACACGTACATCGTAATCTGAAAGAAGCAAAGAAGAATGGCCAATGGGTAAAAAATCTTATCCTCAAACAAAAAATAGTTGGAAATGATGCAAAGGAAAAGAATGTTCCTTTCACCCATGCCCTGAAATCTACTATTTAAAATGTATGTTTTCTATAACATTATCATAGTATATTTTATTTAGACTTGACGTTGTTGAGAAATGTTTTAAATATTGAGTTATCTGAAATGCTGTTTCAGTTGGAAGACGCCTCCTTCAAAGAGAGAGAGAGAGAATGAAAGCCTTTGAATGTTAGAAACAATATAATTGTATTAAGGCTCCAACTTTGGAGAGTTTAACACCAAATAGATTGCTGCAGTTCTCCCTTTTCTCATATTAATCCTCTTTATTCATTTAAAAGATGACATATATTATAAATATTCTTAAAAAAGTGAATTCACATAAATAGGCTCATTTAGAGTATGACTTCTACTTTACAGCATTACTTGAAATGATGTTATGTCCTTAGAACATAACATCATTTAGAAATCTACAGCATCACATGAAATGATGTTATGTCCTTGGGAATTATAAAACAATTGTGAATTTCTTTTTTTTTAATATTTATTTATTTGGCTGTGTTGTGTTTTAGTTGCGGCACACAGGATCTTCATTGAGGTATGTGGGATCTTTAGTTGTGGCATGTGAACTTCTTAGTTGCAGCATGTGGGATCTAGTTCCCTGACCAGGGATCTAGAGTGCGGGCCCCCTGCATTGGGAGTGCGGAGTCTTAGCCACTGGACCACCAGGGAAGTCCCAACTGTGAATTTCTAAGCTAAATTTCTTAATTTAGATCCTATAAGTCAAGAACAGGACTTTTCACATTCCTGATGATAGTTGCCTGGTGGTGGACTGGCTAGATGCTTGCAGCCAGGGCATGGGCTTTGGAGTTGAGCAAATCTGGGTTCTGCCCCTTCCAGCAGTGTGGTTAATAAGAGCCCCATATGCCTCATCTTTCAAAGGTAAAATGGGAACAGTAATGACTACTATATTCCTAGCTCAGGATTGACATACAATTTAAGAAAGCAATTTTTCTTTTTTTTTTTCGGCCGTGCCGGGCGACTTGCAGGATCTTAGTTCCCTGACCAGGGATTGAACCCCACCCTTGGCAGTGAAAGTGCAGAGTCCTAACCACTGGATGACCAGGGAATTCCCAACAATTTTTATTTTTCTATTTCAAACTATAACTCAAGGCAAATGACTTTTCAAGTTTTTCATTTCTCCAATCATATAATAAATGTGTTGATAATAATATTGCATTGAGAAAATAAATCAGAGACGGTGGAGGTAACTAGATGTTCTAACATTGGTTTTCTGTGACATCAAGAACTAGGAATCTCTCTGAGTTTCATTTGATTCAGTTATACTATAAGAAGTTTTAGAGAGGGCTACATAATTCCTCTTCTCATATATGACTACTGAATTAACTTAATACCCACGCATCCTGTGGTAACTTAATATAGTTCTTTGTTTCTCAGTTGGTTTAATGGGCATAAGAGACAGAGGATAAGAAACTTTACAGCTCAGGAATGGTCTACCTGTCATGCTGTGACACAAAACATTAATTAGGGCTTTTTTTTTTAACTTCCTAGCTGTGTTAGACAGAATCATGTCCCCCTACCCAAAGTTGTCCAAGTCCTAATCCCCGGAATTTGTCACATATTATATAACAAGGTTGCAGAGGGAATTAAGATTGCTAATCATCTGACCTTTAAATAAAGAGTTTATCCTGGATTACCCAATGTAATCATGAGTTCTTAAATGTGAAAGAGGATGGCAGAGGGTCAGTGTCAGAGTGATGCAATGTGAGAAAGACTTGACCAGCTATTACTAGCTTTGGAGATGGAAGTGGCCAGGGATGCACGAATGTGGGCAGCCTCTAAGAGGTGGAAAAGGCAAGTAAACTTGCTCTCCCCTGGAGTTTCCAGAAAGAATGCACACCTCAGTTTTAGCCCAACGTGGCCCATTTAGGACTTGTGAACTACAGAGCTATAAGATAATAAATTTGTATTGTTAAAACCACTAAGTTTAGGTAATCTGTTACAGCAGCAATAGGAGACAAATATAGTAGCTAACATGAATAAAAGAAGAATAGATTGGGAGTGATGGGACCCACTTCCTGCAATGGGAAGTATATGTAAATCACTCAACATAGATAAATACAACAAATCATATAGTGCATTTTGAGCTCTTTTTCTACTGCATGTTAATGTTATGGTCCTTTTCAGACCTGCTTCTGGCATCCCACATAGACTTGGCAGGTGTGTGCTTTTTGCTTCAAGGCCCTTATTACTTATTTCTCTTAGGTCTTGTCTTATGCATTTGCTTTAAATACAGTCTTTAAATCCATAAAGTCATACCTGTATTTTTTCAGAGATTTTCCATTTTTCTGAATTTTCTGTGCAAATACTAGCTATAGAGTTGATTCATTATCTTTCTTACCTATGTGCTCACACTCTGCTCTATCTTTGTTGGGATCCACTCTAGTCTACACTGTGTGTATATTGGATTGGAGGGAGATTTTAAAGAAGAGTGTGTAATTTTCTTCTTGGAATTAAAATTGAAAATGAAAGCCTCAACTTGCAAAATAATTGGGACATCACTAAACTTCTTCCTTTACCCAACACAATGTTAACTCACAATGAGAAAAAAAAAAACTGGTCAGATATTTCATGCCCAATATCCTACTGCTTTAATAAGATCCAGAAGGAGGGAGCAAATCAAATTGGGGATAACCATGGCATGGTGAAATGAAAAAATAATAGGTTTTAGAGTCAGAGAAACTTGTATGTTCAATAAATTTACTTCTCTACAACTCCTCCTTATCATTTTCTCTTTCACTAAGTCTTTATTACATAATTGTGATATTCATTTTTTCATTCTTAGCATGAAGCTCAGTACTGGGAGCATCCAAAATACTCCTTTCCGGTTTTTGATTGAGTGGATATGCCTCATCTAGTGTCGAAAGAGACTTACGAGTGAGAAGACTAAGTCGCTCTGATAGGATACAGAAAATTACTGTTTAGTGGATGGACACTTTTGTTATAATAGATTATTTTGAGGATCTGATAAAAGCTAAACACCTAAAACAAAAAATAACACAAAAATTATCATAAAACGTCAGATAGTTCTCAAGCCCTTGAACATGATCCAAGTTAAAAACCTAGGGCAGTGGATCCTCCTATGGTAAAAGGGAATTAGTAACAACTTGGAAAAGACTGAAGAGAATTATGCAAGAAAAGAGGGCAGAAATGTCACAGAAAGAACTTTCGAGCTTCCCTGGTGGCGCAGTGGTTAAGCATCTGCCTGTCAACGCAGGGGACACGAGTACGAGCACTGGTCGGGGAAGATCCCACAGGCCGCGGAGCAACTAAGCCCGTGCGCCACAACTACTGAGCCTGCATTCTAGAGCCCGTGAGCCACAACTACTGAAGCCAGTGTGCCTAGAGCCCATGCTCTGCAACAAGAGAAGCCACTGCAATGAGAAGTCCACACACCACAACGAAGAGTAGCCCCCGCTAACCGCAACTAGAGAAAGCCCATGTGCAGCAATGAAGACCCAACTCAGCCAAAAATAAATAAATAAAATAAATAAATTTAAAAAAAAGAACTTTCAATTGAGAATCAAGTAACTAAGAGATCCAGTTTTACCAAGAATTTACTTTATCAAGTTATTTAAAATGTTTTGATAGAAAACATCAGAGGAAGGGTTAATCTTAACAATCTTCAGGTCTCTTTTCATTTTGAGTTTCTATCATTCTCTCTGATCTATTTTTACTTTATAAAATGAGGGTGTTAGTGTTCTGGGTTAAATGTTTGTGTCCCTCCAAAATTCATATATTGAAGTTCTAACCCCAAGTGTGGTCGTATTTACTCCTCAGGAAGTAATTAAGGATAAATTAGATTATAAAGTCAGGGCTCTGGATAAAAATAAGGTCCTACTGTATAACACAGGGAACTATATACAATATCCTGTGATAAACCTTAATGGAAAAGAATATTAAAAGAAAAGGGACTTCCCTGGTGGTGCAGTGGTTAAGAATCCACCTTCCAATGCAGGGGACATAGGTTCAAGCCCTGGTCTGGGAAGATCCCGCATGCCGTGAAGCAAGTAAGCCTGTGCACCACAACTACTGAGCCCACGCACCACAACTACTGAGCCCGCGCACCACAGCTACTGAAGCCTGCACACCTAGAGCCAGTGCTCCGCAACAAGAGAAGCCACCGCAATGAGAAGCCCGCACACCACACCAAAGAGTAGAGAGTAGCCCCCACTCATCATAACTAGAGAAAGCCTGTGTGCAGCAATGAAGACCCAACCCAGCCAAAAAAAAAAAAAGAATATTAAAAAAAAGAATGTATATATGTATAACTGAATCACTTTGCTGTACAGCAGAAATTAACACAAGACTGTAAATCAACTATACTTTTAAAAAAAAATCAGGGCCCTGATCTGATTATATTACTGTCCTTGTAAGAAGAGACACTACATGGTACATCCAGACAATGGAATATTATTCAGCACTAAAAAGAAATGAGCTATCAAGCCATGAAAATACATAGAGAAAACTTAATAGCATATTACTAAGTAAAAGGGAGCCTTCTATAAGCCAAGAAGAGACCTTTCATCAGAAACTGAATTTGCCAGCACCTTGATCTTGGATTTCTCGACCTTCAGAACTGTAAGAAATAAATTTATGTTGTTTAAACCACCTAATCTGTGAAATTTTGTTATGACAGCCCAATCAGACTAACACAACTGGATAATCGCTAAGGTTCTGGTATTGTTTCTATTTCCATAATGTTATAAATCTCTAATTAGTCCCATTTGGGGACCATTATAAGAAACAACTATGGATGACATTTTTTTTGTATTATGAGATAATACATCTAAAAACAAAAATTTTTTTTAAAAACAGTCTTGAACCATGCCAAAAACTTTGTGTTATAAAATGGCTTCAACAATTAATATGTTTTCACCTCTCTTTATTTTTTTTTAAATTTTAGGTATAGAAATTTTATTAAAAATTTCCAATCCAAAGACAAAAACTGTCCAACTTCCTCAATAAATCAGTAAGTCTACAGGATATCCATATGATTTAGACAGTCACTAAAATAAAATATTTTGTTTGTTGTTACCTATTTGGGTGAGATATTGTTAATTTTATAATGTCTATTTTCTCAATGAAAATGAGAAAAGGAATACAATTTCACACACAAAATTATAAAATCTCTAATTATAAAATCATATTCATAAGAATAAATATAAAAGTCATGTCAAATATTCCTGACTTAAGAGTTATAACCATACATAAAAATGATTAAAGAAAAACTGAAAAAAGGACACATAGCTTTAGGCAATTTTAAGTTTGTTGGAGGAATCAAGTGTTAACTGTTTTATTCATAAATATTCATATAATTTAATTTTTGTTAAAAAAAGTTGTTTGACTTTGTTTTGTCCTAATATAGAAGTTTTAATATACATGGTGTAATATAGATCTACACATACTTTATATGGAATTTTTATAGTCATTGATTTAAACTCAACATATTCCCAAAGATAATTTGATATTGACTATAATAATCAGGAATAATGTAATTTTTTCCAAAATAATTAGCAAATGAAAACGAAATAATGCAAGTCTAAAGAAGAAACCAAGAAAAGAAAGACAAAAGAAAATAAAACAAAAATTGAGCTAACTCTACTCTTTGACAGGATTTTTTCAGGGTGTTTTTTATTAAGTGTTTTGGGATGGTTTTTTTTTTTTTTCCATTTAAAATTATTTATTTATTTATTTTTATTGACGTATAGTTGATTTACTATTAAGTGGTTTTGAACAACCTAATTTGTGATGGTCTGTAAAATAATTGACAAAAGACAAAGAGATTGTCCAAAAATGACTGTTGCCTAGAAAAATTCTGAGTGAAAATCATCCACATAATACTAAAATATATTTCTGTTAAAGCAATTTGATCCAGAAGTAAAGTTGTACAGCCCAGGTAAATAGACAGAACTCCAAGAATAAACATTTCTAAATTAGGAGCAGGTTGATGTCTTTCTCAATTAAATGGGAAAGTGAAACAGGAGGGAAGGGGGCAGGGCACAACCTTTGAAAGAATGACATAGCCCAAGGACATGACATAAACTGATTAGAACCAAATGGGTCCAAGATGGCAGACAAGTCGACTTCCACTAAACCTTGAGCCTCAGTACACACTCACTAAAACACATCAGCAAGCTAAATGACACAGACACCATGACAGTTCCAAGGCCAACCATAAGGATCAAAAACTGGGCAGTGACCCAATTCCTGGAAATCCCTGCCCCTTCCCAAAATAGCTTGAATACTCCTCCCACTCATTAGCCTATGAAATTACCCACCCCTGTAAAAACAAACAACCCCATGCCCTGGTGCCTTTCTCACCTCCTAAGATGGCCCACACTCCGTCTGGGGAGTGTGTTCCTCTCTAAATAAATCCACTTCTTACCTATCACTTTGTCTCTCACTGAATCTGGGATGAGATATCAAGAAGCTGAGCTTCATTAAGTCCTGAAACCAGCTGTGTGATCTCAGTTGGAAGACAGTGGGTTTTGGCCGGGTTTGAGTCCCAGCACATGGGTTCAAGTCCCAACCTGAGGTGCATGGTTTCACAAGGAGTCAAACCAGAATGGGATTCTGAATTGTAATGAGATATGGACTTTCTGTAACATACAAATCTTTAAGAAATAAATATGCCTATGATGTATGCCAAAATTTACCAATGCTTTATGCTTATAAAGCAACAAGTAACATAACAACAATAAAGTAATCCAGGGTTTTGTGAGTCAAATTTGTACCCTTCTTGTATTAGTCAGGGTTCTCCAGAGAGACAGAACTAGTAGATTTATCTACATCTCCTACAATGCCAGTTAATTTTAAGATGCTATCAACCATAAAATACTAATTTCTGGTATATTAAATGCAAATATAAAATGTACATCTAATAATCTATAAAATACTGTTATGAAATTCATACTTATTGTTTGATATTCACTACCTGCAGAAATTACTTCAGGAAGAAGACAAGGGCCTAGAAATCTCATAAAATATGGCAAAATGTGAAAGAAACTTGTGACCTAGTTGATGCTTCTAAATTACTGAAGAGAATATGTTAACCAAAAGGGTGTGCTCTTTTTGTAGTTTAGAAAGAGGTGACCCAACAAACAAAAATGTGCCTGCACCCTATCTATGATTCAGAGCTATTTAATTGTTAAAATTCTTGACAACTGTGTTCCTCAACTAAATTACAAATTTAAATTAAAAAAAAATTGTGCCTGCAGCACCGTTGACACAGTTTTATAATAAAACAGAACTCTGTTCCACTGGGGGATTATATTCTCATAGCACCAGGTTAATATAAGTAAATGCTCCTGAATCTGTGAACTATTAAGCAACTCAAGCTCACAGTTTATCACAGAGAAAAATATAGTTACAATATGGAAGGAATACCAGCAGACTATTAAATTTGTAAGTTACAGAAGCTAAAAAATTTTTTTTTAAAAATATGTGTACGTGTGTGTGGGGGTGTGTATTACATATAGAAACCAGTCTGCATTTTCGTGATGGGGACTAGAAGTCAGTGGAATTGAAAGAATTCATGTATCAGATGGTCTCTCCAGGATGTTTCCTTAGTTTAAAGCAACTGCTACTACTTAAACTGTATGTGTTCCCGGACCCCATTAGGGAGAATCCTAGTTAATATTGAGTGAATGTTAAAGTATTATGGGGACGGAAGACTTCAGGATTGAATGAAGGGAGGTGTATACTAGCAGGATTACTTTTACTGCATGTCGTAAGAGGAAAAAAACAGTCCTAAAGTCTATACCAATTATGGACAACGATCATATACATTGCACCACCCATGGAGAACTAGAAAACAAATCTGTTTCATTATTACTTTGGTGGGGTTTTTCGGGGGGTGTGGGCTGAGGGAGGCGAGTATGGATGGTTTAGGTAAAGGGTAGGAGTGGAAATGTTTATAAAGGAACATAAGTAAAATGAGGGGTTTATTTTTGTTTTTTGGGGGGGGGGTTTGGCCTCACTGCACAACTTGCAGGATCTTAGCTCACCAACCAGGGACCCAGGCCACAGCACTGAAAGTGCTGATTCCTAAACACTGGACCACCAGGGAACTTCCAAGAGTTAAGTAACTTCCTCCAAATGAACCTGACTAATCTTGCCAGTGTTTTCTTGGCATCCAAGTAACCTTTAGCAAACCAGGAAGTGAGTTAGGCAGACCTAAGGTAGACAAGACAATCAGTTCGTATATAAACAATGGAAAGACTCTGTACATCAGTAGGGGACGTGTAACATTTCTTAGACTTAAAAGGTTGCTTGTCATATGTCAGAGTCTCTCCCCACCTTTTCATCTTCCTTTACCCTGAATTCACTGATACAATTAGGTATGCACACAAATTAAGAGGTTGAAATATTAAAGAACGTTCAGTTTAGTAAGAAAGTGGAGATTATAACACTATATAAAATGTCTACTACACAGATGAAGCTAAACAGAAGAGAGATATAGTTGGATTAAACACAACATAATGATTCTTTGTTAAAAAAATGACTCCTCTTAGGTTGATCCTAAGAGCTGCCATTTATGAATAACCAGTTTTAGATTCAGGTGAGAGTATGACGGAATATTTCTTTGAATAAAGTAGCAAATTCTAGAGGTGTGGTCTACCAGTTCCCTAGTCTGTAATATCCTTGGACAATCCTTAATCAGACATTGAGGGTTTTGATAATGGCTCAGACTCTTGAACTTCCCCACAATTCTGCCCACCTTTTAAAAGATTACAGGGATTGTGTAGCTAATCTATTCAATGGCCCATAATTTTCAGCACTACTCCATTTCAGCCACCATCCACCCATTTCCAAGGCAAACTTTATCATCATTTAGCACTGTACTAGCTCATAACATTTAACTTATTTCCATTCACTTCTGTACCAACTGTTATCTCCCACCTTAACTCATACCTCTTGTGGACCTAATTCCTTATTCCTCTATTTTATTTCAGTCAATCTATCTTCTTTGGAGTTTTCTTTCATCCCTAGGATACATTCTCACCATCCAGAGACAACTATTCCTAATATTTTGGTATATAAGAACATCACAATATTATCTTAACTTGAACAGAAATTTTGCTTTTTTATGAAGTCAAAACTATGAATTCCTTGTTATTTGTGATTTTAAACCTTGTTGAAAACTTCTTCACTCTAAGGACTACATATTATTCTACTAATTGTATAGTTTTGTGTTTCACAATTAGGTCTTCAGTACATGAGGAGTTCACATTTGTAAAAGTAGAGTACAAGTGAAAACTCCTTGAGGGGCTGATAACTGAGAGGCAGCAGGGAAGGCAAGAGGCACAGATTAGGTAGATTTGCTAACACGCACCCACCCTCTGTAGCCAAGCTACTACTCAACTCGTCCCTCACTTAGCACAACCCCTACCTTAATATGTTCAGAAGAGAAACTGTGACATTCTTAAAGCAAAAGACAATGTTATGAAAATGAGCCAATCATTAAATAAAGAAGAAGCTAAACATAACTAAACATATGATGCTAAAAGTAAAGAATTCAGTATGTGTAGAAACTCAAGACAGGGCTTCCCTGGTGGCGCAGTGGTTAAGAATCTGCCTCCCAATGCAGGGGACATGGGTTCGAGCCCTGGTATGGGAAGATCCCACATGCTGTGGAGCAAATAAGCCCATGCACCATAACTACTGAGCCTGCACTCTAGAGCCCATGAGCCACAACTACTGAGCCCATGAGCCACAGCTACTGAAGCCCGTGTGCCTAGAGCCTGTGCTCCACAACAAGAGAAGCCACGGCATTGGGAAGTCCGCACACCGCAACGAAGAGTAGCCCCCACTCACCACAACTAGAGAAAAGCCCAAGCACGGCAACAAAGACCCAATGCAGCCAAAAATAAAAATATATTAAATAAAATAAATTTTAAAAAATTAAAAAAAAAGAAAACTCAAGACAATCTTCTGGAAAGTAGAATAAAAGATATGTGAGGGAAATGGGGAAGAAAAGATAAAAGGATTAGAGAAATACAGCAGGGCCAACTTCTAATACACAGGATGTTTAGAAAGATAAAACAACAAATGTATAGGGGAATTTTGTTTAAATTATAATAAAATGTGCTGTAGTGGAAAGAGGTTAGTGAGTACAGGCCTAGAAAATGAAAACAGACCTGAACCATAATGTCATGAAATTTCAGAACATTTAGTGTGTTTTTCCAAAAACATGACACTAAAATCAAGTCAGATAAAGGATGCAAAGTAAGTTACAGTTAAAAGAAAGAAAGTTAGGTGGCATTGGACTTCTCAGGAGCAGCACTAGACACCAGGAACCAGTGGAAACATACCTTTAAATTCTGAGGGCAGATTATTTTCAAGATGAAATTCTATAGGTAACCACGTATGCAGTCAAATGTGAGGCTTAAATAAGGCTTTTTTTCAGACACTCAAGGACTAAAAAAAGAACAAACATGAAAAAAAAAATGGACCTCTTAAGTATTTGTTCACAGGAAGCTATTAGAAGATGCTACAGTAAAATAAGAATGTAAAACAAGAAAGGGGAAGATAATGGGTCTTGTTAAACAAGGTATCCAATATAATAAAATGATTAAAATTCAGTTCTACATGGATGGATAAGCTTAAAGAACCAGGATGAGACACTCAGCAGGCCCAGAAGCAACTGGTTACATTGAAATAAGAGGACAAAGGGGTTGAAGTCTGGGTATCTAGAAAAAATATGGAATTGAGAGATTATCTGACATGTTTAAGATTTTGGAAAATAATACTCATAACAATTTAACAGACATGATGGAATATTTGCAAAAATGAAGCATTGATGTTAAGAAAAAAAAGAAAACCTAAGCAAATGAAAAAGCTAAGTAAATTTGACAGAAAGAAAAGTTAAATTTGGGCCAAATAAGGAAAGGTAATCAAGATTTCAGTACATTGCTTGGTTTGAAGGCTTTTTGTAGAGTCCCAATAATGTAAGCACTGTGGATATGACCAAAACTTGTGACAAAGTTAGATTAGGATGATGGAAGAGGAGATGAACAGAGAGTAAGAGAGTAAAAAACTCATTTGCATTATAGGAGATTAATAGAAAATATATAAAACTGATAAACCAAGAAATAGTATAAGGATAATATCTAGAAATAAGATTAATCCTAAAAGAAAAATCCAAGAGCTTAAAGAGGTTGTTTCTGTGGAATAGTAATGGCTCAGAAAGGAAGACAGCTTTTCTCACTATGAGACTTCTTATTTGATACTCAAACTTTGTACATTTATAATTTCAGTAAAAATTATACTTAATTTAAAAATGTTACTTCGCATATCTTTCCATTCATCAGATGATGAAACCTGAATATATCACCCTAGAGGTAACACAGAAGGATGAACAGAAGCAATTTTGAAGGAATGGTGATGATTTCATTTTGGGGCATGTTGACAGGCTGGAACTGTTGGACATGACACTAAAATCTAAATCTGCAGACCATGCCTTTGACCTTCAGCCTCATATGTCTGCTGGCCATATTTTCTTGCATGTCTTCTTTACCTCAAGTCAGTCTTGCCAAAACTACCTTTGTGATTATCCCTACCTCCACATCACCCCCCCCCCTTGTATCCTCTCTCAGTTGGTAGCATTATCGTCAACCATTCACCCTAACCCAGAAATATGGAGTCATCCTTGACTCTTCCTTTAACTCACTCCTGACAGACACTTCCCAGGTTCTGCTGATATTACTACCTAAATTTTTAAAATAGGCACCTTTATCCATTTCCACTTGCCTAATTCAATCTTTCATCATTCAAAGCCTGAATTATAATAGTCTGTTTACAGTTTTACCTCCCTTCTTTCCTTCACTTAATCACCAAAGTGATCTTAACTACATTTACCTCTCTACCAACTCAGCAGTTCTTATACTTGTGTGTGTGTGTGCGCACATGAACAATTTTAGAAAAGGAAAATGTTTAGTGATGTTAACATAAAATTTAATAAACTCAAGGAACTTTGAAGAATTCAGCAATAATTACAAATCGATTATTAACACAATGCCACATTGAAGGTCACAATTACATTCATTCAAAGAACAGCTGTTTTTTTTGTTTTTTGGGGTTTTTTAAATTTTATTTTTTGGCCTTGCATCATGCAGGATCTTAGCTCCCCGATCAGTGATTGAACCCGTGCCCCCTGCAGTGGAAGCGTGAAGCCCTAACCACTGAACCACTAGGGAATTCCCCAAAGAATAGTTTTTGAGCACTCAGTAGATGGTGCAGGGAATCTGCTATGGCCAAAGCAACAGAGTTCTTGCTTTCATGGAGCTTATATTACAGTGGAGAGAGACAGACAATTAACAAATAAATAGGTAGTGATAAGTACTATAAAGAAAACAGCACATAAGTTCAGGTAGGTTGCTTTATTTAGGGAGGGCAATAAAAGCTTCAATGATTTGGTGAAATCTGAACAGAGACTTGAAAGAAGTAAAAGAGCCATGTGGGTATCAAGACAAAGGTGTTTCAGAAAGAGGAAAAAGAGCCTGCAAGCCTTGTGAAGTAGGAGTGCTTGGAGTATTTGAGGAACAGCATGGAGCCCAGGTTGTTGGAGCAGACAAGCAAGAAGGAAACCAGTAGAAGACAAGGCCAGAAAAGAAGCCATATGCTCGGTCATCTAGGGCCTTGCAGGCCATGGTGATGACTGGATTTATCCAAAATGTAGTGAAAATTCTCTCGGAGCTTTGAACAGAGGTGTGACTAGCACTGTCTACACGTTGTGGATCAGTCTACTATTCCAATTCTTACAAATTACAGCCTCAGGCATCTCTTCTGTCCAGTTTCTGATGACTTTGTAAAGAGAAGGATCTTAATGTTTGCTGATTTTATGGGGTGAGTTCAGGAAGAGGGGAAGAACAGTGGATGGAGGTCTTTAGTCCAGATGGAGGTCCAGCCTAGCATCAACAAGATTAATTTTCTTTAGGAAACTTATTGCTGACAGAGAGATGCTGCCCACTTACAAATATTTGACTTTATGTTGAGGGAGCTAATAGTAACACTCCTGATGTAAATCTGCAAAAAGAACGTTTATTCCCTCTTTCCACCCCTGCTCTGGGTTACAGGGCAAAGCATTCCTGAGTGGACTGACAATGAAGAGTGCTATGCCCAAATTATTTTTTTCCCATTGTAGACTCATTTCCCTACGTGGAAAGAAAGATGATTGATGGTATTTCCTCATTACATACTTACATCACCAAGACTCAGAGAGAAATTCTTGTCTTTAATTTCAGTAAGAATTCCCAAATGAAAGCCTCTGGTATGGCCTGGCTGGGATCACATGTTCATCCTTGGCTCAATCACTGCAGCTGAAGGTATGAATGAGTCACTCTGACAGGCCAGGTACAGATCAGGTGCCCATCCCAGCCCTGGGAGAAAGTACAATCATGGGTAGCCTGAGCAGGAAGGGGAGGGGAAACCAGACAGATACAATACAGAAACATCTACTATATATGTCATACAAAATCTTTGACAATCTGAGGACTGCCTACCTCTACAGCCTTATTTCCTTCCACTTCCTAAATCAGATTATGTTCCAGAAGGAGAGCAGAGTAGTTCACAGAGTGAGCTTTGAGGTTAGCAGAACTAGATTTGCAGCAGAAATTTGCAATTTACTGATTATATGACCTTGGGTAATTTTTGTAACCTCCCTAAGCCTTAGTTTCTTAATTTGTTAAATGTGGTAAATAATGGAACCAAAGGAAATGATACCAGAAAACACTTGGCACTGGTCTGCCAGGTAACAGGTGTGAAATTTTAGGGGGTCAGTAAAAAGTACCCATCAAAGATTTTCTATCTCACACAGAGTAAAAGCCTATTTCTCAGGTCTTTAAACTACACCACTGGCTTTCCTGGGTCTTCAGCTTCCAGATGGCATCTCATGGGACTTCTCAGCCTTTATAATTGCATGAACAAATACCTTATATCAAATTGTAATTTTGGTTAGGTTTCTCTAGAGAATCCTGAATAATACAACTGCTAATTAGACTATATACCTTATTCAGTTTTCACTAATTTTTACATACACTCATTTGCTTGTCTGTGTGTGTATACTTCTATGCAATTTTAATACATATACAAATTTATGTAACCACCATCAAAATCTACATACAGAACTACTCATACAACTCGATAGCATAAGAACAATCTGATTAAATCAATCAATGTTATACACCATATTAACAAATTGAAGAAGAAAAACCATATGATCCTCTCAGTAGATGCAGAAAAAGCTTTTGACAAATTTCAACACTCATTTATGATAAAAACTCTCCAGAAAGTGGGCATAGAGGGAACCTACCTCAACATAATAAAGGCCATATATGACAAACCGACAGCAAACATCATTCTCAATGGTGAAAAACTGAAAGCATTTCCTCTAAGATCAGGAACAAGACAAGGATGTCCACTCTCACCACTATTATTCAACATAGTTTTGGAAGTCCTAGCCATGGCAATCAGAGAAAAAAAGAAATAAAAGGAATACAAATTGGAAAAGAAGAAGTAAAACTGTCACTGTTTGCAGATGACATGATACTATACATAGAGAATCCTAAAGATGCCACCAGAAAACTGCTAGAGCTAATCAGTGAATTTGGTAAAGTTGCAGGATACAGAATTAACGCACAGAAATCTCTTGCATTCCTATACACTAACAACGAAAGAGCAGAAACAGAAATTAAGGAAACAATCCCATTCACCATTGCAACAAAAATAATATAATACCTAGGAATAAACCTACCTAAGGAGGTAAAAGACCTGTACTCAGAAAACTATAAGACAGTGATGAAAGAAATTAAAGATGACACAAACAGATGGAGAGATATACCATGTTCTTGGACTGGAAGAATCAATATTGTGAAGATGACTATACTACCCAAAGCAGTCTACAGATTCAGTGCAATCCCTATCAAATTACCAATGGCATTTTTTTTACAGGACTAAAACAAAAAATCTTAAAATTTGTATGGAGACAAAAAAGACCCCAAATAGGCAAAGCAGTCTTGAGGGAAAAAAACGGAGCTGGAGGAATCAGACTCCCTGACTTCAGACTATACTACAAAGTTACAGTAATCAAGACAATATGGTACTGGCACAAAAACAGTAATATAGATCAATGGAACAGGATAGAAAGCCCAGAGATAAACCCATGCACCCAGGTCAACTAATCTATGACAAAGGAGGCAAGGATATACAATGGAGAAAAAACAGTCTCTTCAATAAGTGGTGCTGGGAAAACTGGACAGCTACATGTAAAAGAATGAAATTAGAACACTCCCTAACACCATACACAAAATTAAACTCAAAATGGATTAGAGACCTAAATGTAAGACCGGACACTAAAACTCTTAGAGGAAAACATAGGAAGAACACTCTTTGACATAAATCACAGCAAGATCTTTCTTGATCCACCTCCTAGAGTAATGGAAATAAAAACAAAAATAAGCAAATGGTACCTAATGAAACTTAAAAGCTTTTGCAAAGCAAAGGAAACTACAAACAAGACAAAAAGACAACTCTCAGAATGGGAAAAATATTTGCAAACAAATCAATGGACAAAGGATTAATCTCTAAAATATATAAACACCTCATGCAGCTCAATATTAAGACAACAAACAACCCAATCCAAAAATGGGCAGAAGACCTAAACAGACTTTTCTCCAAAGAAGACACAGATGGCCAAGAAGCACATGAAAAACTGCTCAACATCACTAATTATTAGAGAAATGTGAATCAAAATATAATGAGGTATCACCTCACACAGGTTAGAATAGGCATCATCAGAAAATCTACAAACAACAAATGCTGGAGAGGGTGTGGAGAAAAGGGAACCCTCTTGCACTGTTGGTGGGAATGTAAATTGTAAAAGCAATCTAAATGTCTGTAGACAGACGAATGGATAAAGAAGATGTGGTACATATATGCAATGGAATATGATATGGATGGATCTAGAGACTGTCATACAGAGTGAAGTAAGTCAGAAAGAGAAAAACAAATGTTGTATGTTAACGCATATATGTGGAACCTAGAAAAAGGGTACAGATGAACTGGTTTGCAGGACAGAAATATAGAAAGATTTAGAGAACAAACGTATGGACACCAAGGGGGGAAAGTGGTGGTGGTGGTGGTGGTGGTGGTGGTGGTGGTGGTGGTGGTGGTATGAATTGGGAGATTGGGATTGACATGTATACACTAATATGTATAAAATAGGTAACTAATAAGAACCTGCTGTATAAAAAATAAATAAAATAAAATTCAAGAAAAAACACAATCTGATTAAAAACTGACAAAGTATCTGAATAGAGATTTTCTCAAGGAAGACATACAGATGGCCAGTGTACATACAGGTACATGAAAAGGTTCTCAGCATCACTAATCATCAGGGAAATGCAAATCAAAATCACAATGAGGTATCATCCCACACCAGATAGAATGGCTATTATCAAAAAGACAAGAAATAACAAGTGTTGGCAAGGATGTAGAGAAAAGGAAAAGTTTATACGTTGTTGGTGGGAATGTAAATTTCCCACCAATAATGTATAAATTTCCATAGCCACTATGGAAAACAAAAAACTAAAAATAGAACTACTATATGATCCAGAAATTCCACTCCTGGGTATTGATCCGAAAAAAATTAAAACAGTAACTCAAAAAGATATCTGCACATTTTTTTGAAACATTATTTACAGTAGCCAAGACTACTGAATGGATAAAGAAATATATATATATATACATCTATAATATATATATACATATATATGTTATTCAGTCATAATAAAAGGAAATCCTGTCACTTGCAACAATGTGGATGGACCTTGAATGCATTATACAAAATGAAATGTTAGAGAAAGACAAATACCATATATGAGCTCACTTATATGTAAAATCTAATAAAAACCACTGACCTCATACATAAAAAGAACAGACTGATGGATTCCAGAGGCAGGGGGTGGAGGGTGTGTGAAATGGGTGAAGGTGGTCAAAAGGTACAAACTTCCAGTTATAAAATAAATATGTCCTGAGGATATAATGTGCAGCATGGTGACTATAGTTAATAACACTATATTGTATATTAAAAGTTGCTAGGAGAGTAGAGCTTAAAAGTTCTCATCACAAGAAAAAAAAATGTAACCATGTATGGTGGAAAAAAGAGATACAGAAATGTTCCAACAGCATGAAGTAACTTCGCACGTTCTTCTTTTATAGTCATACCTTCCCACTCCTGTCCCTGTCCACTCATCTATTCTCCACCTTCATAGTTTTGTCATTTTGAGAATTCTATGTCAATGAAACCATGTACTATGTAACCTTTGAGACTGGCTTTTTTCACTGAGCATGAGTCCCTTGAGATCCATCCAAGTTGTTGCACGTGTCATGTGTCAATAGTTCCTTCCTTGGGCTTCCCTGGTGGTGCAGTGGTTGAGAATCCGCCTGCCAATGCAGGGGACACAAGTTCGATTCCTGGTCAAGGAAGATCCCACATGCCGCGGAGCAACTAAGCCCGTGCACCACAACTACTTAGCCTGTGCTCTAGAGCCCGTGTGCCTTAGCTACTGAAGCCCGCGCGCCTAGAGCCCATGCTCCACATTGAGAAGCCACCGCAATGAGAAGCCCGTGCACTGCAACAAAGAGTAGCCCCCGCTCGCTGCAACTAGAGAAAGTTGCAGCAAAGACCCAACACAGCCGTGTGCAGCAGCAAAGACCCAACACAGCCAAAAATAAATAAATAAAATAAATAAATTTAAAAAAAAAGTTCCTTCCTTTTTATTACTGAACACTAGTCCATTGTTATAGATTCCACTGTACCAATGTTTCCTTAACCACTCACCCACTGAAAGACGTTTCAGTTGTTTCCTCTCAAATTTATTTTTAAAGAAGTAAACATTTGCAAACCTTGGGTCTTTCACTTTTATAAATAACTTAAATCTGCCTCAGGAGTGATGATGAATTCACTGATCAAGAATTTCTGAACAAGAGGAATGCAGTCAGAGGTAGGAGCAGGTGAGTCATGAAAGCTGCCATTATTTGTAATGAGCATCACATGGGATGTCTATTTGAATAAATATGACTTTACATGGGTAACTTTTAAAAGTCTCTAAGCATTAAGCAGTTGATAGCTTAATCCTAAACTGTGTCAAGTCTCAGGAGACCGTGGGGGGAGGGGACGAGAGATGGTGGGCATGAGGCAAAGAGGGCTGGCCCAGTTGAAATGTTATACAGGAGTAAGGAGGAGGGGTGACGGGGAAAATGGTGTGCAAAGGAGTTGGAGCATCACCTTTCCTGTGGTTTTAAAGGGCTTTTTTTTTTTTTTGCGGTACGCGGGCCTCTCACTGTTGTGGCCTCTCCCGTCGCGGAGCACAGGCTCCGGACGCGCAGGCTCAGCAGCCATGGCTCACGGGCCCAGCTGCTCCGCGGCATGTGGGATCTTCCCGGACCGGGGCACAAACCCGTGTCCCCTGCATCGGCAGGCGGACTCTCAACCACTGCGCCACCAGGGAAGCCCTTCCTGTGGTTTTGAAACAGGAAATATGACAACATGGGAGTCATTTACACTTCCCATTTCCCTCAAGTTCCCAGTGGCTGGACTGTCACTGCCACTTACTACCATGCCCCTTTGAGCCTGCTCTTACGTCTGGTGATAGCCATTTCATTATCAATTTTACAAAACCATATATGGAAAGAAAACCCACGCAAAAAGCCATGTTCTGTGCTACAACAAATTCAGAAGAATGAGTCTTCTTTTAAGTCAACTAAGTTTCTGTTCATTTGAAGTTAGTTTTAGCTCATTTGGGGTGATAATTTACCCTCTTCAGAATTTCTGTTGCTCTACCTGCAAAACAGGATAATTGCATCTTATCTTCCTGAAGGCAATGAAACCGGTCCAAAAAAAAAAAATTCTTTGAATTGCTATTTTTATTATTTCATTAAAATAGTGCTGTATCTACCAAAATATTCTACAGGAAAGAGGTTTTGTGAGGCTCTAGGTGAACAAAAATATATTTTATATGCAGTCTCTGCTCTCAATGAGCTCCCAATTTAACTCAGTGGAGAAAACAAACGTTGAAATGATAAAGCCTGGAGTTATTGTAGCAATTACAAACAAATATATCATGGTTCCTTGACATTCTCTTTTTCAATAAATTTTCCTCCACTCTTCTATAGTGGTCCATTTCCATAATCATCACCTAGATAAAGTCATCAGGCTATTAAGTCAAGCATTTTGCTCTGTGACCATATCCTTCTATTCTTCCAGATTGTTTGATTAATCTTCTCCCCTTTCCCATGGGACCACTCCTGGATCCCCTTGGGCTCTCCAGTGCTTTAGCAACTCTACTGTATCTCTTCTTCAGCTCCCTTTTGTCTTTTGTTCTCTGCTTTTCCAGAATAAATGGTCCATCGCCTCAATAATTCTCTTGCCAAAACATTAAGCTTTCTTGTCCCTCTTTTCATTCTTTTTTTTATGGTAAAATCCCTGGAAGCAACTAAATATTCACTTTCTCCACATTTTCTCCACACTTACTCCATACTTTCCTCATGCTTTCTCGACACTTGTTCCATACTCACAGGAGACAAAGCTGGCATCCTTACAAATTCATGATTACTAAAGATAAGAAAATACGAGGTTATTTTAAACTTCACACCCTCTGCATTAGTTTGCTAGGGTTGCCATAATATAATACCACACACTGGGTGACTTAAATACCAGAAATTTATTATCTCACAATTCTGGAGGCTAGAATTCTAAGATCAAGATGTCGGCAGGTTTGGTTTCTCCTGAGGCCTCTTTCCTTGGCTTGAAGTTGGCTGCCTTCGGCCAGTGTCCTCACCTGATCTGTCCTCTGTGCATCTGTGTTCTAATCTCCTCTTCTTATAAGGACTTCAGGCATACTAGTTTAGGGTCCACCCTAATGACTTCATTTTACCTTAATCACCTCTTTAAAGGCTTTAGCTCTAAATACTATCACATTCTGAGGTACTGGGGGTTAGAATTTCAACATATACATTTATTGGAATACAATTCAGGCCATAACACCCTGAAAACCAATTCTTCATAAATGCAGTGATTTGTACAGTCAGTTAGGATGATTCATAAGAGTACTAGATATTCCACATGGATAAAGGTATTTTTCTAATTCAGCAAAAAAGTTATTTTTTCACATTACTTCAAACCAAAATATTAAGAAAATTGTCTAGAAGGAAATATCATCTACCTAATAAATATGAACACTTATAATGGTGTTCCCATAACTTTCAACCTGTTGACATGAATCTTCTGGTCCTGGGTTAACTCCTTTGATTTTCATGGCAACAGTTTGATGTGATATCTGCTGTTCTCATTCCAATCCAGATCCTTTAAGCAAGAGCCCCAGGAGTGTGTATCCTGTTTACTTTTTACAGCCTTGCATGGCAACAGGATTTGGTGTCTCCCTCATTTTTTTTTTTTTTTTTTTTTTTGCGGTACGCAGGCCTCTCACTGTTGTGGTCTCTTCCATTGCGAGCACAGGCTCCGGACGCACAGGCTTAGCGGCCATGGCTCACGGGCCCAGCCGTTCCGCAGCATGTGGGATCTTCCCGGACCGGGGCATGAACCCGTGTCCCCTGCATCGGCAGGCGGACTCTCAATCACTGCACCACCAGGGAAGCCCCTCCCTCATTTTTAAAAGCTCCTTTCCATGCCACTCACAAGGCCCTGTAGGAGAAAAACATTTTCCACATATTGCTTATGTATCTTAGTAGCTGATTTATACCTGTGTGTTTGTTTCCAAAACACTGCTCGTTACAACTTGCATAACTTGGAAGCAGGTATATTATGCAAAAGTCTACATTTACATGAAAATTTGTCTCCCTTTTCCTGCAGGCATCAAGTTGCAGTGCCCTGCCCTTCGAGCCATTCATAGGCTTGAAGCCACTCATACATCATTGCCCTGGCTGAAGAACTGGCTGGTCTTAAGGCTCCCCAAGGGAAATTATGTGTCTTCTACTAGAAGGCAGGGAGGGAACCTTATACCTCTTACTCTAAGAAATTCCTTTGGAGAACTGGATGGTGCTATAACCTGCCACATAGGATGAGATTGTGCCTAGAAACAGTGAAAGCCAAACAAACGTGTAAACAAAATCTTTTTTAATGGCAAATCATGACACTGATTAACATAAAAAGTGAATGACGATGCACATAGTCATTCTACCATATATGTCTTTCTACCAGATTTCTGTTAAGTTCAGAGTTGCAAAGAGCATGACGTTTGTACTCATTAATAAATGCTTGGAGTTCAGTTTTTCAATGATGTGTATTAAAAGAAAACCCATAGAAGTGCTAGAGGCAAAGTTGAAATTCAACAACATAATTTTAATTAGGCCATAAATCTAAATAAAAGAATACTGAGTCTCCAAATAAAGGTAGATGCCTAAGTCAGTATTTTATTTTAATAAATATATCTTACCAAAAAAATTCCATAAAATTTTATTTGCATTTAGCCCCTTTTCAAATTTTGCTTATATGAGTGATGAGAATGTAAATCTAGAAATAAGATTTGTGACATCATCACTTTCCTTCCAAATTCCCAAATTAACATTATACCAAACACTAGTGTCATTTTGGACTTCAGGAAAATTACATAGCTTTTCAAGCCCTTGGTTTTCCAATCTGTATAATGAAACTGATAATAGTACCTATTTCATAGGGTTGTTTTGAGAATTTAGTAAAATTGCACATATAAGGCAATGACCAAAGGGTGTAGCACAGAGTAAATGTCCAATAAGTGTTAGCTGCTAATGTCACTATTGTGATCATTATTATGATAATAATCTTTAATGTCATTAGTCTGTCATTATCTTTTCCTGGTAGCCTTACATTAAAAAAAAAATTTAGTTAGTTAGTTAGTTAGTTACTGGCTGTGTTGGGTCTTCGTTGCTGCACACAGGCTTTCTCTAGTTGTGGCGAGCGGGGGCCACTGTTCTTTGCGGTGCACAAGCTTCTCCCTGCGGTGGCTTCTCTTGCTGCGGAGCATGGGCTCTAGGTGCGCAGGCTTCAGTAGTTGCGGCACGCGGGCTTAGTTGCATGGGTTTAGTTGCTCCGCAGCATGTGGGATATTCCCGGACCCATGTCCCTTGCATTGGCAGGCGGATTCTTAACCACTGAGCCACCAGGGAAGTCCCTAGCCTTACATTTAATACCATCTCATCTTTCAGTTTCTTCCAATATTTTTGTAATTCTTCTGCAATTTCAGCCATGAAAACTCTGAGTAATATCCAAATGATGATGATGATGATGATGATGACAATAACTCTGATAATGAGGACAATAAAAACAAAGTCCCCAAAAGCTTGTTATGATAGATCATGAGAATCTGTAGAATACTTAAATGGTATTATTGCCAAAAAACCCCAATATTCTTCAGTCTAGTCTTTGCCCACTCATCCCTTCTCCCATGGTTTCCACAAAGAATAAATATGCACAAGGATCCAAGGGAAATGGCAAAAAAGTTACCATTTATTGTTAAGTGGTCCTGTACTTAAATTCCAATGCAGAGATATCTGGTTAACCAGATTAGAAAATGTGACCTGATGAAAAGGATTACTTTAAGTGCCTTTCTCACCAGTTTAAGTATAAATCCATATCTCAGGGTATGGATTCAGGTTGATCACTTCAGGTTGATCACTTAGTACAAAAGACTAAAGAGATGAGAATGTTTTGTGGATGTTAAGAAGGGCAAAGCAGGAGAGTAGGATGGCTAGGATTACCTTTGGAGAAGATCCTTTGAAAGTTTCTGCGGCTCTTGCTTCGAGGGGCAAAAGGAAGAAGAGAGATTCACAGTTAGGTGCAGGACCTTTCAATACACCATAACCCTACCCACAGGTAGATGTGGTCCAACATGTCTGAGACTTGGACCCAATCAGATTAATATTCCCTTGGAAGGTTAGTATTTCTTTGGAAGAAGGAATAAGAGCTCCTTCTCAACTCTGTTTCCCAAATAGTGGTTCGATAACACTTTGAGCCTATAAATAAAGAGAAATTAAATGTTGGACTACAACATATCAAGAAGTGATAATTGCTCAAAAATGTCTGAAAAATAATGAAATTTTGAATTCTTGACTTTTAAGTACTCTAGAAAATTATGTTTTAGGAACTAGCTAGAAAAGGCCTAACATTTCTGAAACTATGATCTTTCCCTGGACAAAGAGCTCTGGATAATAGAAATGAATAGATTTTTAAAGATCTTGTTTATTGGCTTAGCTCTCAACTAATCAGTGAAATACAGTAATTAATCATCAAATAATATTTCTATATACACAAAGATGAAAGACTTCCTCTATGACAGCATGAAATTCAAAAGAAAGAAGTTGAATATTTTGGTGAAATCAACATATGATACCTGACAGTAGCTAAAAGACTATGAAGATAATAAACAACCAAGTGGAAAAATATCCTCCAAGGCACTTGGACTCTTAAAATCTTCTGGCCAAACAACCACCTTAGTAGCACATAAGCAACCCTTAACTGTATCTATAATTGGTGATTTTATTCTAATCTTTTTATTTCGAACATTAGATATATTTCCAGAAGTCCTATAGACTACAAGGCATAACCCAAGATTTTCCTTGTTTAATTACAGAGAATAAGAAAAGAAAATAAGAAGAGAACCTTTCTGTCCATTTTTGAGTTGGTCCTTGTTAGGGTTGAATCATAATAGTTTGTGTTTCACAGACTTCTGGAAATATCAGTTACATTTCAATAGTTCAAACTACTTTTATATCATAAAAGGGAACTAAAATTGGCTTAGACTCCCTCATTCATTCATCCATTCAAGATATGACCCTTAAGAATACACAGTCTATGGGGCAGAGAGTTGTTATGTAAGAAGGTAATTAGTGCAATGTAAATGTAGAAAGAATGTATTATGGGAGTAGAAAAGAGGGAACAACTCACTCTGCCTGGGGGAAGGGGAAGGAGGTGTGGGAAGGATTCAAAGAGAAGATGGAAAGCTGTTTTTAAGTGTGACTAAGACAACCAGGTGGACAAGACAGGGTATGAGGTGTGGCAGAGGTGGAGGAAAGGGCATTCTAGGTGGAGGGAAAATCTGTACACATGCATGAAAGTATGACAAGGTATGGTATGTAGGGGGAGTTGACAATCCTTTTGACCTAGAAATCATAAGAGAAATGAAAAAAAAAATGCAAGGGAGAGAATGATGGGAGATGAAGCTAGAAAATTAAGCAGTAAACAGGTGGTAAAAATAAGCCATAGTAAAGAGTTTGAAACTAATTCTCTGATGGTTTCTGAAGGGGGAATTACTGGCAGTTTACTTGAAGAGTATATTTTTAAAATAGAGAAAGAAGACTAATAAGGAGGCCATTATAAAGAATTCCTTGGTGGTCCAGTGGTTAGGACTCCGTGCTTCCACTGCAGGGGACATGGTTTTGATCCCTGGTCCCTGGTTGGGGAACTAAGATCCTGCAAGCCACGTGGAGAGCCCTGCCTCCCCCCGCCCCACCCCCCGCAAAAAAAGAGGCCGTTATAAAAAATAATGTGCAACTGAACTTTGACAATGGGAATAGAGCGAAGGAAATGTCTAGGAGATAAAAGGATAGAAAAACAGATTAGATGTTGAGGATGGAGGAGAAGGAATCAATATAAGATGTATCCCTAGTATGATATTAATGAATGAATTATAGAAATACAGGGAAGACCAAATTAGTGGGGAAATCTATGAGTTCAACTTTGTATATACTGAGTTTGAGATGCTTCTGGGACAATGATGCGAAGTTATTCCATTGTCAATTATGTAAAGGAGTCTGTGGCCAAGAGAAAGCTTTTGCCAAGAGGTAAAGATTTGCAAGTCATTGACATTCAGTTGGCAGCCTAGGCTATGGGACTGGAAAAGACAGCCCAGAGAGAAAACGTAGACAGAAGAGAAGTGAATCACTCTCATTGCCACTGCATAAGAGGTGAGTCATCAGATGGGATATCAGGTCTGTCTACTGATTGTACTTTAAAAAGACTCGGGCAGGGTTGGATTGTCCCAAAAAGCAAGGAGTGATCTCTTTAGTGCCCTGCTGGCAAGCGTGGAGAAATTAAGTTTCCTGATTTTTTTTTTCTTTTGAACTCTTCCCATAGTTTCTATCCATTTTGATTTCATGATTCTTCCTGGTCTACTGGTCCCTTTCGTACCTGGTCTCTCTACATAAGCCTCTTCTCCAATCCATCCTACACATTGTTTCCAGATCAGTCTTTATAAACACCACTTCACCACTTCCAATCATCATGCTCCCCCCTCCCATACACACACCTCTCGAAAATGGCCAATAAAAAATTTCAGACATTTTGCAGAAAAGGCAGTGCTTCAGAGTGAAAAGAGTCAAGCTTTGGAACTAGACCAATCTGAAATCAAACCTCAGTTCATATAAATAGAATTATGTAGAACCATATACAACCTCCATTTTTGTAGGCTAGAAATGGTTGAATATTGGTACTGAGCAGGACCCTGTTGGGCTCCTGGGCACAAAAGCCTTTCTGTGTCCCCCATTTCTTGATTACAAGAAATAGGCTTCATTCAGCCTCCATGACCTTTCCTGAGTTCCAATGAGCAAGTTCAAACATTTGCTAATTAGTGAAGGGAGGGGATGCAGAGACAAGAGAGGAACAATCAAAAGAAACAACAGTGCAGCCTTGGGGCAGGGTCCTGGTTCCCCCACAAGAGATATACATCTTTGAGCCATTTTGCAGATACTGAGACCCCCACCAGGTGGGGGAAGTTAATGGTAGGATGCTCCTAAGCACTTAGAGCCCAGACCGTTGGAAACAGAAGGTTGATGATGCTGACTCCCACTTACCACCAACCAATCAGAAGAATGTCCATGAGCTGATCATGCCCTCTTTGAACCATTACAATAAAACTTCTCACTACCCCCTCCAAGTTGGGACACACAGTTTCGAGGGCATTAGCCTGCCATGGTCCCCATTGCCTGGCAAAGCAATAAAGCTGTTCTTTTCTACTTCACCCAAAACTCTGTCTCCAAGAATTATTTCAGTGTCAGGGCACAGAGGTCAGATTTGGCTTTAATATCAGCAGTTCATATGGTTCAATTGAATAGCTTTGTGATCCAGGGCTCAATAGCAAGTCAAATTAATCTGTCAGAGCTTAATCCCCATTGTCTCCTGTGTTCACAGAGCCAGTGATCTCTAACTGTCTCAAAGGTGCATTCCCAGGTCAGTTTGCTAAATTTGGGAGGCAATGAAAGATGGCTTTAACCAGTATGATTATCAATTCCTTCTTCCTTGGGAAGAAAAATTCCTTCTCTTTAGGTTGAGGCAGAAATGTCAGGAGAGGAGGAGAGAACTTGGGGCCCCAAAAAAGTAATCTGATGGATGCATTTGTTTAAGTCTTCCTGTTCAGAGCTGCAGATGGAGAAGTTTCTGCCTTTTATTTTTCCATGGTCTATTACTAATCACCCTATCCTTTCTTCAGTCTTTTTTGAGGGGCATGTTATTTCTTTAGAAACATAAATGTTACTGATTTGGTTGAGTCATATATTATTCAGACCTGAGAACCACCCTCTTCCAAATAATGCTGCCTATTTCTTATCTCATTCCTTAATTTAGATTTCATAGATTAACTTTCAGAAATCAACTTCATTTCCAAGTTCTTGGAGACAGCTCACTATTTCTCATGTACAATTTATACTAGTGGCTTTTGAAAATTTTAAAAGCAGGGGTTCTGGAGAAAGAAAGTGAGAGAGAGAGAGAGAGGGAGGGGAAGATAGAAAGAGAGAACACCATGTAAAACACGTAAAAGGAGTTACTCTAGTTGAGTAATAGGATTGGGAGGAATAGGATTGGGGACAAAGAACCCCCAGACCTGAAGCAGGAAGGAAGGGCACAAGCTTTAGAAGAATGACATAGCCCAAGGACATGACATAAACTGATTAGAACAAAATAGGTCCAAGATGGTGGACGAGTTGACTTCCACTAGGCTTTAAGCCTCAGTATATGCTCATTGTAACACATCAGCAAGCTAAATGACACATCCACAGACACCATGACAGTTCCAAGGTCAAACAGTGGGCAATGGCCCAATTTCTGGAAATTCCTACCCTTCCCCAAAATAGGTGGAATACTCCTCCCACTCGTTAGCCTATGAAATTACCCACCTCTGTAAAAACAAACAACCCCATACCCTGGTGCCTTTCTCACCTTCTGAGATGGCCCACACTCTGTGGAGTGTGTTTCTCTCTAAATAAATCCACTTCTTACCTATCACTTTGTCTCTCACTGAATTCTTTCTGTGACAAGACGTCAAGAACATGAGCTTCACTAAGTTCTGAGACCAGGTATGTGATCTCAGTTAAAAGACCATAGGTACAAGTCCCAGTCTGGGTTTTGGTTGGTTCAAGTCCAGGCTCATGGGTTCAAGTCCCAGTGGTTTCAGACCCACCTGTCTCTTGCCCATGATGAACCTAGGGTTCCATAGAATATACCATGAACCCTGTAGTGATATCTGAAGATCTTTCAGCTTACCCTTTTGATTGAATTTCTACCAAGTGTATGTGTATGTATGTGCATGTGTACGTGTATGTGTGTATGTGTGTATGTGTTCATGCGTATTTTCCATAGACCCAGATCAGAAATTGGTAGACAGAATCCATTGATAAAACAATTCTTCATCTAATGGCCCCTTTAAAAATGTTATGATACATTGAAGAGCTATTAATGATGAAAAAACTTGACAAATTTAAAGTAAAAAAACCAGAGTATTATTTAATTTAGAAGTCTATACATAGTTACTGTTCATTAAACTTTCCAAAACAGTGTTCTCTCCAACTCACATCCTGACTATAGCTACTGTTTACTGGTTAATGTTAAGTTGTTATGCAACTGTTCACTGATGAAGGAATCTACAAATACAGGCTTCTATAGTGGTTGTTCTTAATCTTATATGGGTTATGGGCTTCTTGGGGAACTAGATAAAAACTATGAACAGTTCTCTACAAAAAAAAAAAGAAAAAGAAACCTTGCATGGCCAAAAAAACTCAAAATATTTTTTATAGCTTAAGGAGATGACAAACCCTCTGAAATCCTTTATAAGGTATTAAGAAGTCCTTTCTACAGTGAGGAAAGTCCATTTATGAACTGAGCAAGATTTCATGGTAAGAGGGAAAGAAAACAGCTTCTAACTGTGCCCTCAAAGATACTGATGCATTAAATGCTGGTTTAAAGTTCAATTACTATATCAGCAGAACGTACTAGGTTATGCTGCATTAACAAACAACCCTCAATCTCAGTGGTTTAGTACAAAACAAGGTATATTTCTCACTCACCTGTGCAATGTGAGTTGGTACATGTCTTTGGTAATCACTGGCACTCAGAAACAGGCTGATGGGGCACCACTATCTAGGCAATATTTTCTGATCACTGAGATAGGAAAAGCCAGTGTGGTTTACCACACTCTGACTTTAAGAGTTTCTATGTGGGAATGACATGTAATATATCTACTCAAATTTCATCAGCCAAAGTAAGAGATACAAAACATACAATGTAACTTTAAGAGGTAAAGAAAAGGAGAGTGAGAAGTAAAGTATTGTCTTTGTTTCAAGAGTTGGTTTTATGTGTTATTCACTATTTCTGAACTTTTTTAAAAAATTAATTTATTTTACTTAATTAATTTGTTTTTTATTTTTGGCTGCACTGGGTCTTCGTTGCCACGCACGGCCTTTCTCTAGTTGCGGCGAGCGGGGGCTACTCTTCATTGCAGTGCGCGGGCTTCTCATTGCGGTGGCTTCTCTTGTTGTGGAGCATGAGCTCTAGGCGTGTGGGCTTCAGTAGTTGTGGCACTCGGGCTTCAGTAGTTGTGACTTACAGGCTCTAGAGTGCAGGCTCAGTAGTTGTGGCACACAGGATTAGTTGCTCTGTGACATTTTTGAACTTCTATGAACATGATCTGTCTTATTTCTTTTTTTTTCTTTTTTTTTTTTGCGGTACGCGGGCCTCTCACTGTTGTGGCCTCTCCCGTTGCAGAGCACAGGCTCTGGACGCGCAGGCTCAGCAGCCATGGCTCATGGGCCCAGCCGCTCTGCGACATGTGGGATCTTCCCAGCCCGGGGCACGAACCCGTGTCCCCTGCATCGGCAGGCAGACTCTCAACCACTGAACCACCAGGGAAGCCCTGTCTTATTTCTTTGTAATCAAAGATGTTAAGTTTTTAAAATTGATATGCTTCATAAAGGTTATCATCAGATATTGTTTATAATTATGCATGGGTTCTATCGAAGAATTCTTTAAATTCTTCTTTTGAGCTATATTCAGACTCAAACCTTCCACAACTGGAAACTTAATCCTTCAGCATTATGGAACTCCTAATATAAAAACATGCTACCATAGTTTAGGGAGAGATGCACACTCACTGTTAATTTCTATGAAGTAATTGAGTCAATGATGTAAAAATTATTAGTGCTTTTTACCACTCCGATGGTGTGCAGTCACAGGTAAATATTCGACTATCATCTCTTGCTGAAACCATCCCTGGCCCTCTAATTCTCCCCATAGGACTCTGTATGCCTTTTTGCACTCGATTCACTGGCCCATAATTGTCTACATGCCTTTCTGTTCCACTGACTGTAATCTAACTCATTCATTCATTAAACAAATATTTAATTTTAATCTACTTTACATTTCTGCTCTTAACACAGGGGCTAGTACAGATGGGAGTTGATAAATTATAACTGAATTAATGAATAAATGTAAGAATATTATTATTAGAGATAGTGTTATTTTTATAGTGGCAACTACTGTTTATTGAAAGGAAAAGATGTACTTTTTATACATTCTGGGTTTTGTATTAAACTTTTTACATGTATTATCTTCTTTAATCCTTATAATAAGGTGATAGACATTATTATCCTTATCAGATGACTCCATTCTCCATCTCAGGCACTCTATTTTCAACTGCATCTAACTGGTTTTCACTTCCTTCCTGAGTTTGGGAGTTTGCTATTAGCAACTTTCCATCCCTCACATCTAGGAATGCCACTGTATAATGAGTTGAATTGTGCCCCCTCCTAAACTCACAGGTTGAAATTCTAACTCTTGAGAACCTCAGAATGTGACCTTACTTGGAAATAAGGTTATTGCAGATGTAATTAGTTAAACCAGATAAAGTTATAATAGTGTATGTAGACCCCTAATCTGACAGGTGCCCTTCTAAAAGCAGGAAATTTGGACACAGACACACAAACAGGGTGAATGCCGTGTGAAGACTGGGGAATTAGTGACAAAGGGACAGATACTGCAGAGTGAAAATTTAGGGATACTTGTGGCTTTGCTCTTGTTTTTGGCAATGCCACGCAGCTTGCAGGATCTTTCAGGGACTGAACCCTGAAAGGGCCAGGGAATGCCCTAGGGATACTTGTTTTATACTGAAAAAAGTTTTGGTAGAACGGTAACTTGTAACAGCTTGCACACAAACTATATGCTAACAGAGTCTACAATCCAAGTGGAAATAATTGGAAAAACTCATAATAAGCTGTAGCCCAGCCTATCTCAAGGATCCCCATTAAGACTTCCCAGACAGGACTTCCCTGGTGGTGCAGTGGTTAAGAATCTGCCTGCCAATGCAGGGGACATGGGTTTGAGACCTGGTCCGGGAAGATCCCACATGCTGCAGAGCAACTAAGCCCATGCGCCACAACTACTGAGCCTGTGCATTAGAGCCCTCGAGCCACAACTACTGAGCCCGTGTGCTGGAACTACTGAAGCCTGCGCGCCTAAAGCCCATGCTCCGCAGCAAGAGAAGCCATCGCGATGAGACGCCCGCGCACCCCTTCAACGAAGAGTAGCCCTCACTCACTGCAACTAGAGAAAGCCTGTGCGCAGCAACAAAGACCCAACCCAGGCAAAAATAAATAAATAAATAAAATATTAAAAAAAAAAAAAAAGACTTCGCAGACAGATAATGTGGAACTGGCCCATGGTGAAATTTACCACTGGCAAGAAGATTCAGGTTGCTACCTTCCTACTCAAGGCTTTTCTTCCAGACAGCTTCAATTTAGGGGTGAGTGACAGGTGTGGATAGAGCACCAAGGGCAGGAAATTAAAGACCAGAGGCTTCAATCACCCTATGCCTAGGTGATAGGCTTTGCTGTGGTTACCTGGAAACACAAGAAACCTACTAAGGGAAATTTACTGCTAAAAAGAACTTACAGGCTGGCTCACAAAAGCCTGTGATTTTTTGATCTCTAAAGCAACCTCCGGTTCCCAAATCGCACCAACAAGAAACAGGGTGAAAGATGTTTAGCCTCCTAAGGAGGGCATAATCCCACTACCCACTTTAAATACAATCACAGAAAACAGAAATCCCTTCCAGAGAGCAGAATCAGGGGTTGAAAGATAGAGTAACCAAACCTACTTTATAAACTCAAAATGGATTAAAGACACCTAAGACCTGAAACCATAAAACTCCAAGAAGAAAAATGTAGGCAATACTCTTAGCAATATTTTTTTGGATCTATCTCCTCAGCAAGGGAAACAAAAGCAAAAACAAACAAATGGAGCCTAACCAAACTTAAAATATTTTGTATATCAAAGGAAACCATCAACAAAATGAAAAGGCAACTTAATAATTAGAAGACATTTGCAACTGATATGTCTGATAAGGGGTTAATATCCAAAGTATATAAATAACTCATACAATTCAATATCAAAAAAAAAACCCAAAAACAAAACCCAAATAACCCATTTAAAAAATAGGCAGAAGACCTGGAGAGATATTTTTCTAAGAAAACATACAGATGGCCAACAGGCATATGAAAAGATGCTCAGCATCACTAATCATCAAGGAAATTCAAATCAGAACCACAATGAGATATCACCTCACAGCAGTCAGAATGGCTATTGTCAAAAAGACAAGACATATCGTCAAAAAGACAAGAAATAATAAGTGCTGGTGAGGATGTGGAGAAAAGGGAACACTGCGCACTGTTAGTGGAAATGTAAATTGGTGAAGCCAGTATGGCAAACTGTATGGGGGTTTCTTAAAAAATTGAAAATAGAACTATCATATGATCCAGCAATTCCACTTCTGGGGTATTTATCCAAAGAACACTAATTCAAATATATATATGCACCCAATGTTCATAGAAGCATTATTTTCAACAGCCAAGATATGGAAACACCCTAAATACCCATCAACAGATGAATGGATAAAGATTTGGTATACATATACAAAGGAATATTACTCAGGATAGGGAGTTTTTATAATTTCTGCTAGTGGGATTTAAAAATTGCTAGAGATCAGTGATTTTTATGCATTTCCAATTCTTTCACTTTCAAAATGCTTCAGTTTGTACTGAACTTATTTGGTTCCCATCCTTTCTTTGTATACTGTTTGGGGCAGAGGTTTGTGGAGAAAGCGTTTCTTTTAGTTTACAAGTCATTGGATCATAAGACACACATCCCATCCTAATTAAAGGACATACATCACGCAGAGATATTGGACATCATCCAGCAATCTTGAAGTGAATGTGGCAAACAGATAATACTCAGGGACTGTCTCCCTGTCATAGGGGTGAATGTGTTCCTTGTGTGAAAAAGTAGTACGCTCAGATTTTTGGGTCACCAAAGTGGTTTTGGCAGAGGTTGTTAGTTGTGCCCTCGATATCTGTTTTCCACTTTATCTGTAGTAATAAAAGTTTCAGGTAGGAAACTTCTATTAGGCTGCTGAGCTTAAGATTCTCTTTCTTAGCTTCCTTTGTTGCTAGGCGTGACCACGTAACTATGTTCTGGCTAAGGGATGTGAGCAGAATTAATGCGTGTCACTGTTATTCATGGGTTTAGAATCAGAGTATACCCACCCTTCTCCTCCATTTCCTGCTTGTCAAATGTGAAACAGTCACCTTGGAACTGCAGCCACACCTGATGAACCTGGGTCCTTGGGTGAATTTCATGTGCAAGCTGCACTCTTTGCCAGGAACCACCTATTAAAGAACTTTAGATGAGAGAGAAATTGTTACCTGAAAACTGGATTCCCCTTTTGGTTGTTGTTGAGCTGAAAGACACAACCTACTCAAAGAGCTGGAGAAAGGAGGATTTATTACTTGCAGCAAGTAAGGAGAACACCAGGGATCTTTCCCAAAGAAGTATCTATCTCCCCAAACAGCAAAATCAGGGATGTTTTAAGCTAAGGGTACATGCATCTTCATGAAGGGTCTTGAGCAGAGGAAAATTCAGCCTAGAATTGAGACAAAGGTCAACAGAGTCCATGCTTTAGTTGACTGAAGTCACGAGGGTCAGAAAAGGTCAATATCATCATCCTTTAGGTTCCGCTTGATCTGGTGGTTGAGCACTCAAGGGGGCTTAAATTCTGCAAAACAGCTCAAGAAAGTGCTTCAGGTTCATCTTTGCCATTGAGACAGAACTGGGAGTCTTTACAAGTGGTTGTTATCTTTGCTATTGTTACTTCTCTTGCCTAATAACAGCCCTTTCTTTCTGCATTCTTTTGTTCCCTTAAGATTATTAATTATTGAGACCTGTTCAAGGGCAAGCATTACAGTCAGGCTTAGATCACAAAATGGCTTAAGCCGAAAATGGCTTCTCTTATGTCAAGAAAACCATGCCTGTTTCTCTTCCTCAAGGGCGGGCCCAGGGGTGGGGGTACCCTATCTGCTTACAAAATGAATTGAACCTGATTAAGTCACTGTTACCTTAGCCTTTGTTACAGCATTAGAAGCAATCTTTTATCACCCAGTGCCTTCTCCTAGTAATTCCTCTTCCCACAACTCTGTTCCATTCTACTCACAGATCCTGCTAACATTTAAAAAATTTCCCTTCCTTTCATACTGGTTTAGATGTGACTCCCTTCCACCAATGCCCACCACCACCTAAGGTTTTATTCTGTTACTCCTCTTGTGTAATTCCATATAATAATATTCAATTCACTGTATCAATTTTTTTTTTTTGCTTTCTTAGCTATCTTCCTCACTACAGTATAACTCCTTGAGGCAGTAGGGACTATCTCTTGTTTATCATGGGTTACTAGTGATTACTGCCAGGGATGTAATAAGCACTGAATACATAGATGTTAAAAGGAAGAAAAAGCCCATTTGTGGACCTAATCTACATTTCTCAGATGGCTTTCCTTAGACACTGATTCACTCGTAACATGTTTCTACTGTATTGACCTGAAGCATTGCAGTATAACAGGATTAGAAGGTATATAGGGTGTATTAGGTAAGTCTATAGCTGAACCTTAGTTTTGTATGCAGGCCATGATAATCACTTATTTTTCAAAAAAGAAACAACTCAATGAATGCAGAGGTAAGAACATGGTGTTTAGGAAAAAGTCTGAAGACCTTCAGAAGACCTGGGGGTGCATCTCAGTGCTATCACCTACTAGTCTTGGGTAAATCATCGATGATTATAGTAACATCATTACCTGGTAGAAACCAGCGTTCTCTCTTACACAGGTCACAGAGTTTCTCTCTGAGGCCAGCAAGATGAAGAGTAGATCTGAGAAATGTCACACTTTTAGGAAGTTTTTAAAAAGTGGGAGAAATTTAGGAAAACTGTTTAGCACTTTGTTTTTGTTTCATACTCTCTTTGGTTATTTTTTGAACATATTTGCTTTAGAAATAATATAATGATAAAAAATCTGAAGGGAAAAAAACGGACTACTAAATTATTAAATTGCATTATGAGCACATTCATTTATTCCCCTTAGATTGATGGGGGAAAAAACCTGTTTCCACTCTCAGCTTTATTCTCAGTTATATTTTACACTGAATTTAGGTTCTTCAATCACTATATTAAAACTAATAGAAAGTACTTCGAGGTCTATATATTTTCTTACTGGCTTCTATAAAAATGTTGTTTAAACAAATAACCTGTTTTGTATTAGAAAAAAAAGTTTGTTTGGCTAGTAAAATCATAATGAAGAAAAAAACCCAAGTCTTTCTAGGAGAAAAAATTAAATAAATGGTTTGAAAGAAAAGCTAATATGTTCATTAAGAGTCACATTTCATCAAAGTGAAAAATTCCTGTTTCCACAAACAACTGTAGTGAATATATATAAAATGCAAATTAGGCAGAAGTTTTTCATTAATTTTGATCCAAAACTGTGCAAAATACACAAGATGAGTCTTAATTTGTTGAAATTTGTTCATTATTTTGAAAGTAAAAATTGCCATCAAATGGATTTTCCTGATTAAACCAGTTACCTGATTCATTGTATCAGTGTTTGTTTTGGTATCATGTAGATAAGGAATTTCAGGAAAGGATTTAAAATCTGAAAGAGTCATTATGGTCTACTCAGAAAAATTCCAGGCTTGAGTATAAATTTATGACCAGAGCTAGAAGGGCCCTGGCATCTCCTGTGGGAACATATGAACAGTTCTGGCTTCTGTTAATGAAAGCACAGATAAAGTAGGTTGTATAAACATGCTGAGCAACTGAAAGTGGGAGTGCCCTAAAATAGAAATAGCATACCAGTTTTACTGAATATCCCAGAAAGGACAGACAACATTAAATGCCTCTAATTAGCGAGGGTTAATATTACAATTAGAAAAAAGTTATTTTAGTCTGAGAGGTACCACTCAAACAAGGCATCTATAAAGTGATTCCAAAATGATTTTATAAGCAGTGGCAGAAGGGTATATTGAAAACGCACAACCCAGATTGGGACTTGAACCCACTGTCTTTTAATTTCGATCACACACCTGGTCTCAGGACTTAATGAAGTTCAGGTTCTTTATGTCTCATCGCAGAAAGAATCAGTGAGAAACAAAGTGATAGGTAAGAAGTGGATTTATTTAGAGAGATACACATTCCAGAGACAGAACGTGGTCCATCTCAAAAGGCAAGAACGGCTTTAGGAGAAACACACCCACAGAGTGTGGGTCATCTCAGAGGGCAAGAGGCCCTGAAATACGGGGTGGTTAGTTTTTATGGGCTGGGCAATTTCATAGGCTAATGAGTGGGAGGATTATTCCGACTACTTTGGAGAGGGGGCAGAGATTTCCAGGAATTGGGCCACTGATCACTTTTTGGCCTTTTATGGTTGGCCTTGGAACTGTGATGGTGCTGGTGGGTGTTTCATTTAGCATGCTAATGCATTACAATGAGCGTATAATGAGGCTCAAGGTCTACTGGAAGTCAGATCTTCTGCTGTCTTGGATCTAGTTGGTTCTAACCAGTTTTTGCTGTGTCCTCAATGTCTATGTCATTCTTTTAAAGGTTGTGCCCTGCCCCCTTCCCTCCTGTTTCAATATGAGTTCACAATCAGAAAAATTATTGAAAATAACTGCAGCCAAGTTCAGAGACCTGGAATCACAGCTCTGGGAAGTAGTAGGTATGACTATTGTTCATTGGCCTAGACTATATTTAGAATTTGTGCCACGATTTTAATACCTCTATCTATGTTGCTAAGAAATAGAGAAAGTATGGAAGAAAGTTTTGCTGAACCATAAAACCGAACTGGGCAAGCAGATAAGAGAATTGTAGAAGCTCGGTTGAAAAAAAGACATCGACTCAAAAGAAGCTTGCTTAGAGTTTTATCCTTGGAATGGCTACAGAGGAAAGGAAGGAAAGAAAGGTGAGGGGTTTGATGGTGCAGGCTTTGAGAGATTGGGGCTTCAGTCTGTTCCAGGGAAGAGTGGTAATTAAGACCTTTCTAAATCTGTGACTCTTAAATGGTATGATATTGAAAAAAATATCTAATATAATTTGCTTGGACTATTCCTTGAAGTTGTTGCTTAAAATTTTGTAAGCTGATAGGGTAGGGGGAGCTCCAGAGAAAGAGAACAAGGGATTGCTGTCTTGACATAAGAGAAGGCATTTTTGGCCTAAGCCATTTTGTGATCTAAGCCTGACCACAATGCTTGCCCTTGAACAGGTCTCAGTAATTAATGATCTTAAGGGAACAAAAGAATGCAGGAACAAAGGACTGTTATTGGGCAAGAACAGTAACAATAGCAAAGATAATAAACCACTTGTAAAGACTCCCAGTTCTGTCTCAATGGCAAAAATTAGCCTGAAGCACTGTTTGTTTTTTTTTTTTAAATAAATTTATTTATTTTGGCTGCATTGGGTCTTCGTTGCTGCGTCCGGGCTTTCTCTAGTTGTGGTGAGCGGGGGCTACTCTTCATTGCGGTATGCGGGCTTCTCATTGCGGTGACTTCTCTTGTGGAGCACAGGCTCTAGGCACGTGGCCTTCAGTAGTTGTGGCACACGGGCTCCATAGTTGTGGCTCGTGGCCTCCAGAGCGCAGGCTCCGTAGTTGTGGTGCACGGGCTTAGTTGCTCTGAGGCATGTGGGATCTTCCCGGCCCAGGGCTCAAACCCGGGTCCCCTGCATTGGCAGGTAGATTCTTAACCACTGCGCCACCAGGGAAGTCCCCAGTGTTAGATCCTTAATATGTACGCCAACCCTCTGCTAGACCTGCTGCAATTCTATGCTGAATTCTCCTTTGCTTAAACCCCTTTATGAAGATGAATGTACCCTTAGCTTAAAACATCCCTGATTTTGCTGTTTGGGGAGACACTGCTTTGGGAAAGAGCCCCAGTGTTCTCCTTACTTGCTGCAAGTAATAAAGCCTTCCTTCTCCAACTCTTTGAGTAGGTTGTGTCTTCTGGCTCAATACCCGCCAAGAGGCAAACCCAGTTTTGGGGTAACACTGACTATAAAAAACCCAGTTATGAATTATTCTGAGTACTGTAAATTACTTTTTTTTTTTTTTTTTTTTTTTTTTGTGGTATGTGGGCCTCTCACTGTTGTGGCCTCTCCCGTTGCGGAGCACAGGCTCCGGACGCACAGGCTCCGGACGCACAGGCCCAGCGGCCATGGCTCACGGGCCCAGCCGCTCCGCGGCATGTGGGATCTTCCCAGACCGGGGCACGAACCCGTTTCCCCTGCATCGGCAGGCGGACTCTCAACCACTGCGCCACCAGGGAAGCCCTAAATTACCTCTTTAAAACCAAATATCCCACATGATTTTATTGTCCAAGTTTTCATTTGTGCTTATGATCATGTTACAATGTGGAACTATTTTACTTATCACTGGCTTTATCAGACAGAAGGTTCAGAGAGTCAGGACCATCAGGGATCTATCCATTTTTCTGTCTGGTTATCTATCTATCTATCTATCTACCTACCTATGGGATTTTCTACAGTGATTTGAACTTACATAACTGTGGAAGCTCGTAAAGAAGCAGTCTCAGTTAGGTCTGTTATCTTTCTGTGTGGTGCTGGAGCTTAAAATCCATGAGACAGGCAGGCAGGAAGAGAAAATGGATGTAAAGTCAGGGAGACCAAGAATAAGCTAGAACCCATAAGCACAAGCTGGAACCTGCAAGGATGGACTGAAACTGGTGTCAGTTCTTATTGCCTCTGTCCTTAGAGGTGTGGGTGTCCTGCAGTAGTCAGGGCTTCTCCATGGAGCTAAACAAACACACCTCTCCCAGGAGTCAGAGAAGCTGTTGGAGGATCCAGGGGAAAGTGGAGGAGTTGCAGGCTCAGCCACTGGTTTACACAAATTGGGTGAGCCAGCTTATAAATGATAATGTGTGGGAGCTACAAAATAATTGTTGCTTTACTTTTTTTTTTTAATTAATTAATTTTTGGCTGCATTGTGGTACATGGATTTAGGTGCTCCACGGCATGTGGGATCCTCCTGGACCAGGGCTCGAACCCGTGTCCCCTGCATTGGCAGGCGGATTCTTAATCACTGTGCCACCAGGGAAGTCCCTGCTGCTTCAATTCTGCCCTCCAAATCTTGCACGAGAATATCTCTTGTGGCTTACCCTAACCAGAAACATACAAGAAAGGTCATTCTGAGAAACAGATTTCAGGCTAGCCAACTTGACACATTGCAAAGTCACACACAAGCCTACGCAAATTAAATTATAAATGATGTGTGTATGCCAAGTGACATCACAGCCTGGTTTATAAATAGAAACACAACTTATTGAATATTTTCTGTGTTCTATTCTTTGGGTATTAAGTCATTGAATTATCACAACTCAATGCTGTAGGGGCTATTTTTCCCCCATTTTCCAGAAGTGAAAACTGAATCAAAAATAGTTAAGTAACTCATGTAAGGCCATAGAGCCAATAAGTAGTAGCAGAAGCAGGATTTAAACCACCCAGACAGTCTAGCTGTATAGCCTCTGCCCTTACCTGCTACCTCTCTGCACCTTCCAAGAGACAATGTAGGAAAGCTCTGGCAGAATTGAGTCAAAAGGGGACACAATGTAGTCTAAGCCTGATAAGTGCAAAAGGACTTGGGCCATAGCAGTCAGCAGGGATTTCCTGCTGTGAGCAGCACAACACTGTTCACCTGATTAAATTGATGATTTAAATTCTGCTTGAATTTGCTTTTTACAGATTTCTATCTGCATGTATAATTTTTTTTTGTTTTGCTGAAAGTAATTAATAGCAATACAGCTCTTAAATAGTGAGCAGCTTAACTCATCTGGGGACCAGCTGAACTGTTTCTAATAGGGAAAGGGGATGTATGAGGAACCAACACCCCTGAGAACATCATTAATAAATTAAAGAGGGGCTTCCCTGGTGGCGCAGTGGTTGAGAATCTGCCTGCCAATGCAGGGGACACGGGTTCGAGCCCAGGTCTGGGAGGATCCCACATGCCGCGGAGCAACTAGGCCCGTGAGCCACAACTACTGAGCCTGCCCGTCTGGAGCCTGTGCTCTGCAACAAGAGAGGCCGCGATAGTGAGAGGCCCGCGCACCGCGATGAAGAGTGGCCCCTGCTCGCCGCAACTAGAGAAAGCCCTCGCACAGAAACGAAGACCCAACACAGCAAACACAAATAAATAAATAAACTCCTACCCCCAACATCTAAAAAAAAATTAATTAATTAAAGAATAAACAAGTGCATTAACTATAAATGAATGAAGCATTAGTTAAGGCCATAGATAAATGTTTTTTTAAAAACCCTCAATCCCTGGGCTTCCCTGGTGGCGCGGTGGTTGAGAGTCCACCTGCCGATGCAGGGGACATGGGTTCGTGCCCCGGTCAGGGAAGATCCCACATGCCGCGGAGCGGCTGGGCCCGTGAGCCATGGCCGCTGAGCCTGCGCATCCGGAGCCTGTGCTCCGCAACAGGAGAAGCCACAACAGTGAGAGGCCCGTGTACGAAAAAAAAAACAAACAAACCCTCAATCCCTACTAAATGAGAGATGCTTTTGCCAGATATATTAAGTTCTTGAATTAGATGTGCATGCAGTTTTCCTCATCCATTCACAAAACGGCAGATTTTCACAGCAAAATGCTTCCTCTTTGTCCCTGGAGGAAGGCTTTTCTAAATGTCCCACATATGTTCTTGAAGGGAAAGGCAGTGGGAATCAAGGTACGTCAGGATGGTTATGGCTGTCCGGCTGGAAGCCTTCTGAGACTGCCCTTGCGCAATTCTGTGTGTAATTCAGCATGTAAAAATTGAAACGCATTTGGAGTTTTCTGTGACAATGGCTTTGTATTGCACAAGTCCCAAACTGCTTTCAATCATTCAACCACTTCCCCCTTGCAGAGACGGCAGGCATTTCCTTTAGGGCACGCTATGCTCTGGGAAAGGCATCTCGTCTATAACATGTGTCTCACCTGCCAAACACAGCAGAACCACACTTGGCACCGAGACCACTCCTCACAGATGTTTAGCGGCTCTCTCCCGAAAAGCTAATTTGTGTGAAATCCTGAAACTACAACTCTCTACTTCACATAAAGTGTATTTTCCCAAAAATGGTTCATGAAAAGCCTTGTCTGCAGATCATCTGCTGGCCCCGGCCCCAGGGCATCTCCTGGTCTGCGTTGGACTCTGATGGCCGTACAACCACGGGTGCCACCGTCTAGGAATCTTCTCTCAACCTCTACTGAGTCCTCTGAGTCCCTATCGATTCCCCACAAAACTCTCCCAAACTTTTTAAATTCCCCTAAATTAAATCAGCTTTCTCTCCTTCTCACCAAACCCTGACAAGTCCCATCCACTGTCCTCTATCTTATTTCAAACACTTTGGATGTACCCGTACTTTTTCAGCCTTTATTTTAGTCTCAAGGAACTAGCGAGCAGCTCAAATGCAATCCTTTCCTGACTCCACCAGGGAGTTAATTATTTTTCCTTCAATGCTTCCACAATATGGTTTAGATTTCTTTTTTTTTAATATTCATTTAGTTATTTATTTATTTGGCTGTGCGGGGTCTTAGTTGCAGCACATGAGCTCTTCAGTTGCTCATGCGGGATCTAGTTCCCTAACTAGGGATCGAACCCAGGCCCCCTGAATTAGGGGCATGGAGTCTTAACCACTGGATCACCAGGGAAGTCCCCTAGACTTCTTTCTTTCATGTTCTGCTTTTATTTCTTATTTTTTAATTGACACTAGGTACTACTGGGGCCTCTTGGGTTTTTGGGGTTTTTAAATTTTTTTTATTTTTGGCTATGTCGGGTCTTTGTTGCTGTGCACGTGCTCTCTCTAGTTGTGGCGAGTGGGGGCGACTCTTCATTGTGGTGTGTGGCCTCTCATTGTGGTGGTTTCTCTTGCTGTGGAGCACGGGTTCTAGGTGCATGGGCTTCAGTAGTTGTGGCTCGTGGGCTCTACAGCGCAGGCTCAGTAGTTGTGGTGCACAGGATTAGTTGCTCCGTGGCATGTGGGATCTTCCCAGACCAGGGCTCGAACCCGTGTCTCCTGCATTGGCAGGTGGATTCTTAACCACTGCACCACCAGGGAAGCCCTATGGCCTCTTGTAAAAGATCAAAGCCGTGGATTCCAGTTCTGCCTCCTCTGCTAACCATGTGACATTGTTCAAGTCACCTGATCTTTCTGGTACTCAGTTTTCTCATCTGCAATGGGTTAATAATAATCATGATAAAATATAACAATAGTTTTAATAAGATCTAGCATATACAGTGCTTCCTACGTGCCAGGACTCTTTTAAGAGTGAACATACATTAAGTTTTTAATAATGCAGAAGCATGATTAAATCATTTTTAGCAAATCCATACCATAGAGTATTAGGTAGCCATTAAAAATAATGAGGTATAATAACATTAAACTATGTCGATGATATAATATTAAGTGGAAGATATTTGTCTCTCTCTCACTCTTTAAAAATATATTCACAAACAGACATGCATGTATGGTTTGAATTTTTAAAAACGTGTTTATACATCTGTATACTTTAAATTTTTCAATGAACATTTTAAAAACAAAAGAAATAGAAAAATTTGACTAAAAATAAATTATGATTTTAACAAATATACTGGAACTGGCAATTTAAGTAAATTAATGTTACCACTCATGAAAGTAGAAACTACTATGTATTATTCCTATTCCAATCACAATTTTTAAAATATTTTGATATATACCTTTAAGAACTGCCAACTAAACAGGATTGCAGTTTTCTGAATATCCCCAGTGAGAGTATAGATTTCTAATTTGGGGATGTTTGATATTTTTTAACAGAAAATGATTATTTGTCATCATGCCTGATGAATAAAGTTGCTAATCAGGGTGGGTAATGCTGATTTTAGTCAAAACTATCACAGACTTCTCTCATTCAAAGCCCTGTAATTTTTAAAAGATGTCATAGGGGCAACAGTTCACTCCTTTCACAGGACATGGAGCCCCCAACATGTTTCCAGAGTCTATTTCAAAATAATATGCTTAATTATGTTTTGTAGGAAGAAATCTGCACACATCAAAATTATGCTGCTCAGGTTCCATTCTTTTAGTTAGCTGCCAATTGGAACCAATCTCTAAAACTTTTCAATAATTTCATCAGTTCTAGAAGTTACTAGATAAATGCCTTATTTATCATGTTAGAATTTTTTTAATCTTCTTTTTATAATATACTTCTGTCATTACTTCATCTCTATAAGTAATTTTAAAATAAATTTATTTGTTTATTTTATTAGTTTTGGCTGTGTTCGGTCTTTTGTTGCTTCACACGGGCTTGCACGGGCTTCTCACTGCAGTGGTTTCTCTTGTTGCAGATCACGGGCTCCAGGCACACAGGCTTCAGTAGTTGTGGCATGTGGACTCAGTAGTTGTGGCTCACAGGCTTAGTTGCTCTGTGGCATGTGGGATCTTCCAGGACCAGGGCTTGAACCCGTGTCCCCTGCATTGGCAGGCAGATTCTTAACCACTGTGCCACAAGGGAAGTCCCTATAGGTAACTTTTTTTTTTTAACATCTTTATTGGAGTATAATTGCTTTACAGTGATGTATTAGTTTCTGCTTTATAACAAAGTGAATCAGCTATACATACACATATATCCCCATATCTCTTCCCTCTTGCATCTCCCTCCTTCCCAGCCTCCCTATCTCACCCCTCTAGGTGGTCACAAAGCACCGAGCTGATCTCCCTGACCTATAGGTAACTTTTGAATGTAAATATCTCACTTACATACTTTACAACTTACGCTTGATTTGAAATGAAAAAAATCTCTTTTAGTTTTGCCTGTAATTACTATCATCACAGTGAGTAGCAGATCTTAAAAACGCTGTTCCTTCGGGCTTCCCTGGTGGCGCAGTGGTTGAGAGTCCGCCTGCCGATGCAGGGGACGTGGGTTCGTGCCCCGGTCCGGGAAGATCTCACATGCCGCGGAGCGGCTGGGCCTGTGAGCCATGGCCGCTGAGCCTGCGCATCCGGAGCCTGTGCTCCGCAACGGGAGAGGCCACAACAGTGAGAGGCCCACGTACCGCAAAAAAAAAAAAAAAAAAAAGCTGTTCCTTCAATCTGAAATCCAATGCAGCAACTTCCTGCTCCACCTCCAACAAGTAACTGGCTCTGCACTGTGGCTTGTCTACATCTCTTTTATTCAGTAAAAGAGGGGAACTTCTCCTGTCCAAGACAAATCCCTCAGCCCACTCTCAGAAACTTGCTCCACCATTTACATTAATTCATCTTTCTCATCAGCCCCTCTTTTCACCCAGATTTTGCCCCTCAGCATTTAAACAAGTCAAGTCTCTCCCATAGAGACTTGAGAGAGAGAAAGAGACAGAAAGAGAGACAAAGAGACAAGCATGGAGAGAGAGAGAGAGAACACTGATCTCTAGGTCTCCTTCTAGCTTCTGAACAATCACTGGACTCCTTCTTTAAACCAACCTTAGTACTCTCTTAAATTATTCACTCTCACATTCTTCTCAAGCCATAGCAGTTAGGGGTTTTTCCCAATCACTCCAATGAAAGTATTAGTGATGGTCACTAATGACCATCCATTGTCCAAACCCAAGGGATAATTTTCAGGCATCGTACTTGAATTCCTTGGCATTGTACATTTCGCCACTCTTCACCACTTCTTCCTTGAAACGTTTAGTTTGTCTTCTGTGAAATCACACTCTTCCTGTTCTCTTTCTACCTCCTGTTCCTTTTTTTGTGTATTTTGGAGACTCATTTAAAACTTGATGCTCCCCAGAATTCCATCATGGGTCCCTCTCTCTTCTCCATCTGTATACTTATCCTTATCATCTCTTCTTTGTTCAAGGCCTCAAATAGTACTTCTGCCTGCTGGCATCCTAACCTTTGAGCCTAAACTGAGCTTTGTCCACAAGTGTCAATCTGAACTCATCATGTGGCTCCACAAACTCTCTTATCCTCTGTGCTCCCTTTTTGGCAAATGGCGCCACCCAGTTGAACAAATAAAAAACATGGAGTCCTCCTAGGATTTTTCTCTCTTCCTTATTTCCCACATTCATTGATCTTCAAGCCCTGCCAACTCTCTTTATTAAATGCGTCTTCAAGTATTCATTTCGGGTTTTTCCACTTCTTATCTAGATTCCTATCATAGCCTCACTGCACTTCTCCCTTTAGTTTCATCTCTTCCGGTACAACCTCCCCAATGCCATCAAAATAAAGGTCTAATACACAAATCAGTAACTCCAGATAAAACCCAAACCTAAGGCTTTAGGTAATCTGGCTCCTGTCTGCCTTCCCAGTCTTACCTTCTCTGAACTCCACAGGCATCCTGAGATCTGGCCACACTCAACAACTGCAGTTTTGTAAACATGTCATAATGCTCTTTTCCCACACCTTCCCATTATTTTCCCTCTCCCTCTTTTCTTCTCAGCATTGCTAATTATTACTTCTTCTTGGAAAACATCTCAGTTTCACTTCTAGCGAGGTTTATCAGGGCTTCCCTGGCGGTCCAGTGGTTAAGACTCTGTGCTTCCAGTGCAGGGGGCGCAGGTTGGATGCCTGGTGGGGAACTAAGATCCCGCATGCCGTGCGGCACAGCCAAAAAAAAAAAAAAAAAAAAAGATTTATCTTATCTGAACTTTTAATAAAATTGCCTAGAATTGAAATAAGTGAGCTTCCTTTGGGGATCCGTAGATCTTTGTCTCTCTTATTACATTTATAATACCAGGCCTCTTGTTCACCTGTTCTGAAACTAAACCCAAATCAGATTTAAAAATAGGTAAGGGATTACCAAAGTGAATGTACTAAGTAAAAGCTAGGGGAAAGCCCACGAAGTGAATTTTAAAGAATAGCTGAATACAGTGGTTTAACCAATGTCCTCAGGAGTCTGTGTATTTTTCTCCATATTTCTCTTTATTTTTCTCTATATTGGCCTCATTTTCAGACAGGCTCTCACTACATGGTGGCAAAGAAGGCTGTCAGCTTCTTTCTTGAAATTTCTGTCAAAAATCCTAGGATGAAAAAAAAAAAAGAAAAAAAAACCCCCAAAAACCAAGAACTCCTAGGATGGTTTCTCATTGACCTAACTGTGGGCACATGTCTGTTTTACTGAATAATTGCTTTGGTTAGGACAATGAGATAACTTGACAGGCCAGGCCTAGGCCACAGGCCCACTGTATGTGCTGGGGTAGTGGGTAGGGTCATAAACTGTGAATGGGAGAAATGATTCCTCCAAATAGATGCTGGACATAGAAGGGTACATATGTCTACTGCAACCTTTCTCATACTATATTAATACAGTGTGTTTGTCTGCCTACTCACCAATTTGTGAGCCCTTTCAGGGTAGGTATAGATTATATTTTCACATATGTAACCCAAACACAAAGTATACCACATGTCAGTGTTCTTGTGAGAACTTCATGAAATAATGTATTTAAAGCCTTTAAATTATTCAGCCATAAAAAAAGAATGAAATCTTGTCATTTGTGACAACATGGATGGAAGTTTAGGGCATTATGCTAAGTGAAACAAGTAAGAGAGAAAGATAAATACCATAGATCTCACTTATACATAGAATCTATAAAACAAAACAAAATAAACAACAACAAAACAAAACAAAATAAAAGCCAAGCTCATAGTCATGTACAGAGAGCAAACTGGTAAATGTCAGAGGTGGGGGAGTGGACAAAATGGGTGAAGGGGGTCAAAAGCTACAAACTTCCAGTTATAAAATAAATAAGACACCAGAATGTAATGTACAGCATGGTGACTACAGTTAACAATATTGTATTTTATATACTCGAAAGTTGCTAAGAGAGTAAGTATTTTTTTATACTTTTTAAAATTCTTTTCCATTATGGTTTATCATAGGATATTGAATATAGTTCCCTGTGTGTAGGACCTTGTTGTCTATCCATCCTAGGTATATACTAGTTTGCATCTGCTAATCCCAACTCCCAACCCTTCCCTCCCCCACCTGCCCTCCCCCTTGGCAACCACAAGCCTGTTCTCCATGACACTCTTTCTGTTTTGTAGATAGGTTCATTTGTGTCACACTTTAGATTCCACATATAAGTGATATCATGGTATTTGTCTTTCTCTTTCTAACTTATTTCAGTTAGTATGATAATCTCTAGTTGTATCCATGCTGCTGCAAATGGCATTATTTTTTTTATGGCTGAGTAGTATTCCATTGTATATATGTACCACATCTTCTTTTATCCATTCATCTGCCAATGGACATTTAGGTTGCTTCCATGTCTTGGCTATTGTGAATAGTGCTGCTATGAACATAGGGGTGCATGTATCTTTTTTTCAAATTAATTAATTAATTTATTTGGCTGCATCGGGTCTTAGCTGTGGCACTCGGGATCTTTGTTGTGTCATGCAGGATCTTTCATTGCAGCACACAGGCTCTTTGTTGCAGCACCTGGGCTTCTCTCTAGTTGTGGCACGCAGGCTCCAGAGCACATGGGCTCAGTAGTTGCAGTGCCTTGGGCTCTCTAGTTGTGGCGCAAGGGCTCTAGATCTAGCTCACGGGCTTAGTTGCCCTGCGGTATGTGGGATCTTAGTTCCCCAACCAGGGATCAAACCTGCCTCCCCTGCAATGGAAGGCGGATTCTTAACCATTGGACCACCAGGGAAGTCCCGCTAAGAGAATAAATATTAAAAGTCCTCATCACAAGAAAAAAAATTGTAACTACATATGGTAATAGATGTTGACCAGACTTATCGTGGTGATCATTTTCCAGTATATACAAATATCCAATCATTATTTTGTACACCTGAATCGTATATATTGTTGTATGCCAATTATATCTCAATAAAGCATTTATCACAAAGCCAGATACATAATAATAAATATTAGCTATCATTACTGGTATGATTTCATATACAGAGTGAAGAAGGTAGTATGAAATAAGCTTCATTTGTACAGTCAATGTACTGAAAAGGCTCATATGCATGATTTTATTTTTTTTCTTTTTTGGCCACACCTCGTGGCTTGCAGGGTCTTAGTTCCCTGAACAGGGATTGAATCTGGGACCACAGCAGTGCAAGCTCAGAGTCCTAACCACTGGACTGCCATGGAATTCCCATCATATGCATGATTGTCATGAGAGAAAATAGTTTCACCTTCAAGTAACAGAAGAGCCATCTACAGGTGAATTAAACTTAAGAGATTTATTATCTCACATAGCAGGGAGTCTAGAAACCACATGGCTATAAAGAGATGGTTAAATCTGTGGCTAAAAGAAATAATCAAAAATCCAGAGTATTTACATCTTTCAGTTTTGTCATGCTCAGAGGGTAAGCTAATTCTCTTCATGGTCACAAGAGATTGTTGAAGCTCCTAGCAGTACATCCTCACATACAAGTGGACTAAAGGCAGAAAAAAGGGATACCTCTTCCCATGGTTCTCTTTTTAAGAACAAAGAGTTTTCTCAGAATCCTCCCTGTCCCCAGCCAATTACTACTATATATCTTTGGTCAGAATGGGGTCAGAGTGAGATCACTTTGATTCTCATAGATCAAGCAAGGCTTTTTCAAAGGAGGAGGACGTGCTTTCTAACACTGTTGGGACCCTGCCTATATGGAGGGGGGTGGGGATAGAGCTATAGTGTTGGCAAAAAATGAAGTCTGCCACATGTTGTAGGCATTTCCAAAGTAATATGTGCTCACTGTTGCAATTCAATACATCAACAGTGTCTACAGTAAAATTACTATTCTCCCCTTTTGTCCCCTGACTTTATCCCTTGGTATACATACAGTTCACAGTTTGAGGGACTGGGTATGATTCTTATTTTCATTTGCTCCTACAAAAATAAGAGCATATTGGTGAGTTGGTTCCCCCAAATTGAAACATGCTATATATATTCTACGACATCTTCTTTCTAATTCATGCACATTCTTTCCATAGTATAGTGTGTCAGCTATTGATTTATTGCCTTTTAATTCCAAATCCACCCTTCTTTGCCCTGTTTTGTGATTCTGGAGCTGTTTTTTTAAACATTTCTCTTTTGACACCTGGCTCAGTTTTAGACTTTGTCAATAGAGGGTGCTGGAGGGGCACCACAAGGCCAGCAGGAGGAGGGGCTTCCCTTCCTGCATCCAGAGTGGTATTTTTGGCATGGCAGCCAGTTGATGGGCCTGGGAGAGGCCTAGTAGTTCTCGCATTATCAGCTCTGCTCATAGACACTCTGAGAAGTTTTTCTGCTACTCTGCAGGTCGGTCCTGTGGACCAGCTGTAGCTACACCCTCAGCAAGTTTCTTGCCACCAGCAGGCTGCATGTTCCTTTGGTAGCCACACCCTCTCCAGAGGTCTGAATCTGTCTTGGGCAAAGGGAAGAGAGCTCTTCTAGATTCTTCCTTCCTTCCTTCTTCGAGATTCTTTAGCCCAAGGAATAGTAAATTCTTTCTGTATTTGCTACTTCTGTACTTAGACTTTTATTTCCCCCTTTTACTAGTAAACCACCTTCTACTGGTTAACAATTTTTCATATCAAATTTTCTCTGTTCAAATTACCATTGTGGTTTCTTTTGACTGGATTCTGTCCCAGTTCACTCAACATTTATGGTTTTGTTTGAGTGTCTTATTTTAAAATTCATTATTTAATAAATATTTATTGAGAATCTACTATGTGCATATTAGTTTAGTATTAGTTTGAACATATTAGTTTAAATACTAGGAATAATGTGGTGAACAAGACAAAATCCTTAATTCATGGAGTTTACAGTCTAGTGCAGAGATGCAGGTGATAAAATTAAATAAATATAAAACTCAAGATAGTGATCAATACTATAAAGAGAATATGAGTGTTTATGAGACTAGAGAGTAAAAATAAATCAGGGGATAGGAGACCATGAGGGTAAGCATGATCAAGAAGGAATTCTCTGAGGAGGTGACATTTGAGCAGAGATCTGAATCATGGGAAGAAGTTGACAGTTTGAGGGACGGCAAACATTCATTGTGGCTGGAGCATGGTGTAAAAAGAGTAGAGTGGTAGTATATGGGGTCAGAAGCCAGCAGATAATGCAGAACCAATTAGGTAATGAAAAGCTTAAATGTTATTCTATGTATGATGGGAAGCCATTGGAATGTCTTAAATGCAGAAGAATAAAACAATCTACTTTATGATTTAAAAAATGCCACTTTGGCTGCTGTATAAAGAATAAACTCACTGGAGTCAAGAACAGAGGTAGGCATACAAATTAGGAGGCTATAACAATCATCCACAGAGAGATATTGTTGACTTGGGCTAAAATGGAGGAGAACAAATGTAAGATAGAGCCTACAGATGTTGCTGACTGACTATTTGTGGAGAATGAGAAGAAGTGAAAAATCAGAGATAACTCCCAGGTTGGGGGCTGAGTAAACGGTTAATGTGTGTGAAAATTTGGGGGCTTTACATCAGCAGTTCTCAACATTTTTGGTCTCAGGACCCTTTTTTACTTTTAAAAATTGAATAATTTTAAAAATGCTTTCATTTATAGGGAATACATATATATTTATTATATTAAAATTAAAACAAAAATATTTAAAATATGTATTTATTAATTCTTTTAAAATAAAAATAATAAATCCATGGCATGTTGGCATAAATAACATTCCTTATGAAAAATACCATATTTTAAGAAAACTATTCTACATAACAAAAACTGTTTAGTGAGAAGGGAGGCATAGCTTTATATTTTTCAACTCTCAGTGTCTGGCTTAATAAAAAACAATTGTGAGGACTTCCCTGGTGGTCCAGTGGTTAAGACTCCACACTTCCAATGCAGGGGGCAAGGGTTCGATCCCTGATTGGGGAACTAAGATCCCACATGCTGCACTGTGTGGCCAAAGAAAAGACAATTGTATTCTTAAATCTGCTTTCTTATTCAATCTGCTGTGATATATTGTTTTAGTTACACCACATGAAAAATACCACACCTCACATAGATATGTAGTTAGAAAGGTGAGGGTTGTTTTAATAGCCTTTTCAGATAATTACAAATATTCTTCTTTGACCTTACACTAAACCTTAAGAAGTGTTTCTTAAAGATGATCTGCAATGTGGACTCTGAAACCATATCAAAGAACTTTTCATGCTGTTATGTTAAAATCTACTGGTCTATTTGTACTTTGAATGAATCTTTTATCTATACATGATTTTGACTTCATGAATGCCCAGAAATCCCCAGAACACACTTTGAGAACAACTGGGTAACATAACAGTATTCATTAATTTAACAAATATGTATTGAGTTGTTACCATAGATCAACCACTGTTCTGTAAACAAGAGATAAAAAGAAATGATTTAACATGACCCTTTCCTTCTTACATAGTTTTGAACATATTATCTTTGAGGGATCTAGGCCCTATGATGATACCAACTGGGGGACAGTTTCTTTCCCAAATGGTATTTTGTAAGCCAAAACTTTCAATTCCAAACGATACTAGGGAGTACTTACTCCACAAAAAAATAAAAAACAACAACAACAAAAATAACAAAAACCCTGGCACTTTCTCAGGTATGCAGGTAAATGTAGGGCAGTAAAACATGTTTATACACACACTTCCTGTATTGCTTTGTCCCTTCCACCATCATGATAAAATACCCATATAGATTACTAACTCTAACCTCTTCACACGTTAAAGTCAGATGTCAACATCTTGCTTTCCAAAAACTGCAGAATCTCCTGTATCACCTTGAACGTTCTTTTTTTTTCCAGATACAAATTCACAACAAATTATTACTTCATAAAGTGACCTCAGGTCAACTCCTTGAACTCTGTTTACATTAATGAAGCCAGATGATGTGAGATTAGGGGAAATCCCATATACTTTCTGTAGTTGATGACTTCTTTAGTCGTGCCAATTTTTTTTCTTACCTTAGTCAACAGTATGATATAATTACAATGTTCAACTACAGTACAGCTTCCTAATCTGGATATGAAGATGAAAAGTTGGTTTCAGGCTATAATCCTTAAAATTTAGTCATGAAAATATGGATCAAACATTAATATTCAGAAGAGAAGCTGCCTGATACTGGAGAGCAGGGATTATCTTTGTGATCATATTTGCAACTACTACCTTTTCTACTTTAATTAAAGCAGATGCTACAGTAACGTTTGTCAAGTTGAAAACAAGAGGGGAGTCCAAATATAAGGAAACAGCTTCATAGATTTAATTGAAAAGTTTAGAGATAAAAAACCTTATCTAGTGGGCTTCCCTGGTGGCGCAGTGGTTGAGAGTCCGCCTGCCGATGCAGGGGACAGGGGTTCGTGCCCCGGTCCGGGAAGATCCCACATGCCGCAGAGCGGCTGGGCCCGTGAGCCATGGCCACTGAGCCTGCGCATCCGGAGCCTGTGCTCCGCAACGGGAGAGGCCACAACCGTGAGGGGCCCGTGTACCGCCAAAAAAAAAAACTTATCTAGCAAGAAATTACACTAAGGATGGAAATGACATGAAATTGCTAGTCTCATTAAAGGATAATCTTTAATAAACCTTTGAAAAATAATTTCAGTTCTTCCTATTTAAAATGAGAGAAGCAATACCTTCCAGCTCCAGCTGTTAAAGGACTAAATGAGACATTGGATATAGAGCACCCAGTGCAGTTCTGGCTCATCCTGGGACTTGACTAATGTTAATACCTTTCCTTTCCTTCTTTCTGAACCTCCTTTGTAAGGATAATCCTTGGAATAAACTCTTCTTGATTGACTAGAACAAAATACTAAACATAACCATGCTATTAATGAATCTAAACTTTTTTGAAATGTTTTTCTCTATGTTTTTAAAAGCAGGAGTTTTGTAGCAGCATCTCTTTCCCCAGTGAATATTTACTGAGCATCTACTACATGCCAGGTGCTGCCAGGTCCTGGAGAGGTGGCTTTGAACATGTCCAACACAGCCTCTGAGTCTCATGAGGAAGACAACCATCCACCAAATAATTATGCAAATAATTAATTATAATTATCCCTATTTCTTATCTTTTCTCCTTAATTCTTCTCACTGAGTAACAAACAACATACTTGGCCTACTTACCTAGTTTATTGTCTGTCTTCCCCACTAGAATATCTGTTTTATTCCCTGTTGAGTCCATCAAGATTAGTACTTGACACATAATGGACATTTAATGAATATTTGTTGAAAGAAATGTATGAATTATAATTTTAATAATCACTTTGAAAAAGTTAAGGATGCTATGTGAGCCTATATTGTGGAGGTTAACCTTGTGTTTCATATCAAGGGTAAAAGAAAGAGGTTTCACTGTATATGAAAGAGGAATAAAAGGACTGGTCATATAGACATATAAGAAGGTAATTGATGTCTTCAGTTTGACAAGCCATAAGAAACTTGCTTAAGTGCTGAAGTTGAGTTTAGAACATAGAGATTCAGAATGAGTGAAAAAGTTTATAGCTTAGCACTGGTATGAAAAACTGAAAAGGAAAGGTATAAGTAACTCATTAAACATTCAGAGGAAGGTATAAATTCTGTATGTTACTTTGAAAGGATCATACCCTCTAATGAAGCAAGTAGTGAAAGAAGAAGACAAGCCCATTTGACCATTATTTTAATTAAAAACTTATTTTTAACAGGCTAAATACATAGTTGAAGCAATTTCTTAAATATCTATCTTGGGGGAAAAGATGAACCCTTTGGCCCAAGGAAGTCAAAGGTAAGCTGATAGCTCCCTAAGCTGTTTGTATAGCACCTGAGAGTCAATAGTGAATTTTTATAGGGCTGCTCTTAAAACAGAAATTAATGCTAAACACACACATTACTATACCTAGTCTGTGTGAATCTCAAGAAAAAGTACACAAAGGAAACCCGGGACAAACAGGAATGTGTTACTTTCTCTAAAAGTTCTGAGGAAGTAATGTTCAAAAACACATCTGCCTCTTAATGTCCCCGAAGGGAAATTTTCACATATAACAATCCACCCTGTTATTGAGAATTTTATTAAATTCTGATACGAGGCTGTGTCTATATAATTAATCAAAATCTATATAAATTTTTGAAATATGAGAAAGGCTCCCTTCTAATAAATTCATTTAGCTGAGAGCATTATTTATTGTATAATGCATCAAAGCTGATTTATCATTTAAGCCCTTATGGTAAATATAAAGGACAGAGTTCTATAATTTCAACATAAACACAGCATATTCTTTGTGTAGTCAAACTTGTCAAAGAAAAGGAGAGACTAGGGCTTCCCTGGTGGTGCAGTGTTTGAGAGTCTGCCTGCCGATGCAGGGGACAGGGGTTCGTGCCCCAGTCTGGGAAGATCCCACATGCCACAGAGCGACTGGGCCCGTGAGCCATAGCTGCTGAGCCTGCGGGAGAGGCCACAACAGTGAGAGGCTCCCGTACCACAAAAAAAAAAAAAAAAGGAGACTATTAATTCTTTTTATTTGTTTGCTTCTGTAAATAGTCTTTTGAATTACATCAGAAGATCTTGGAAATTAACAAGATATGTGTCTGACACCATGGATGGATGGGACAAACAGAAAACTAGTTGACACCGAGGCTTATTCTTTGTGCAAATGATCAAACAAAAGTAAGAAGCTTTGCATCTAACATTATGTCTATTTACTGTGAATATAAAATTTTCTCTTCTTCTTTTAGTCTAGACCAGAAAATTATTTACATGGAAGGAGAAACCATTTAACTTATACTTGGGCCATCCTCTGCAAGGTTAAGAAAATAAGAATAATTAAAATAACATTAAATAACATTTACTGAACACTTATTACGTATCAGCATTTGTGCCAAGCCTCACATTATTGACTTTTCACAGAAATTCTTTGAAATGGGTAGAATTATCATAAACCCACAATTTTTTATTTGATCTTAATTAAAATTCATCAAAGAGCACAAATTTTAATAATATGAATTTTGTCAGATTGAGAAACTAGACTATGAAACTTAAAAATTAAAATTATAATGCACTGAACTAGCTGTGATAATCTTCTTGTATAAATACAGGTAAAAGCTAGAAGATATTTAGATGACTGATACTTTGAAAACCTAAGAATATAAACATTTTAGCCAGTTTAGAGGTGGAAGTTCTTTCTTATGAGATTATACTTATCTTTATTATCATAAAAATGAGTAGTTTATTCATATGAAATTCTTTTGAAAGTGTTAGTTATTAACTAACATTGAGACTATTAATACTTGTTTAATTTCTTGCCTCCTTTTTTTGTTGTTGTTTGTTTGTTTGGCCATGTTGCGCAGCTTGTGGGACCTTAGTTCCCCAACCAGGGATTGAATCCGGGCCCTCGGCAGTGAGAGTTCAGAGTCCTAACCACTGGACTGCCAGGGAATTCCCTTGTTTAATTTCTTGAAGAAAATTATGTTTACTCATGGTACTGAGCTTTCTGATATTTACCCTCCCAACTACGATTTCTCTGATCTTACTATAATTAACTTGAAAAGCATAAAATCTGTCCAAGTTCTTTTGGAGTTTGGCAAAACTGTTTTCCTTTTTATTTTAATTAAGGTATAAGTAAAAATACATGGTGCTTAAGGCAGAAATACTTTCAAAACACAATAAAGAATCTTGACTTCTTTTCAACATAACATTTAACATTTATTAAATCCTGAATTTATAAATGTTAAATTACTCACTTCATCAGAAAAGGCTAAGAAAGGGAAAGCTGGTGTTTGTCTCAGGGCTGCTTTGCTCCTAAGCCCTGACTGGTATTACAGAGCCAGTGAAAGCCACGGATCAGAAAGAGATCACTCAGAAGGACCAGATAACTGTTACCTTTTAAAATGGACCTATTGCAAAAAAAACCCAGAAAAGCATTTTGGAACATTTCTGATTTATATTCTCAGCTAGATTAAACAAGACAATGTATCTATATGTAGTGAAGGTGGAAACGAGCTGAAAATGAGGATTACAAGACTTTTTTTAAATGTGTCATTTAAGATGATAACCCTTGTCAGTCACATCATTTGCAAATGTCTTCTCCCATTCTGTAGGTTGTCTTTTCATTTTGTCAATGGTTTTCTTTGCTGTGCAAAAGCTTTTAAGTTTAATTATGTCCCCTTTGTTTATTTTTATTTGTATTTCTTTTGCCTTAGGAGACTGACCCAAAAAAACATTGCTAAGAGTTATGTCAAAGAGTGTTCTTCCTATGTTCTCTTCTAGGAGTTTTACGATTTCAGGTTGTGCATTTAAGTCCTTAAACCATTTTGAGTTTATTTTTGTATATGGTGTGAGGGAATGTTCTAATGTCATTGTATTACATGTGGCTGCCCAATTTTCCCAAAATCACTTGTTAAAGAGACTTTCTCCACTGTGTATTCTTGCCTATTTTGTCATAGATTAATTGACCATAGGTGTGTGGGCTCTCTGCTCTGTTCCATTGATCTATGTGTCTATTTTGTGCCAATATCACATTATTTAGATTACTATAGCTTTGTAGTATAGTCTGAAGTCAGGGAGGGTGATAATTCCAGTTTTGTTCTTTTTCCACAGGATTGCTTTGGCAATTCAAGGTCTTTTGTGGTTCCATGTAAATTTTAGGATTATTTGTTCTAGTTCTGTGAAAAATGTCACTGGTATTTTGATTGTGATTGCATTAAATCTGTAGATTGCTTTGGGTAGTATGGCGATTTTTTTTTTTTTTTTTTCCGGTACGCGGGCCTCTCACCGCTGCGGCCTCTCCCGTTGCGGAGCACAGGCTCCGGACGCGCAGGCCCAGCGGCCATGGCTCACGGGCCCAGCCGCTCCACGGCATGTGGGATCTTCCCGGACCGGGGCACGAACCCGTGTCCCCTGCATCGGCAGGCGGACTCCCAACCACTGCGCCACCAGGGAAGCCCCGTATGGCGATTTTAATAATATTAATTCTTCCAAACCAAGAGCATCAGATATCTTTCCATTTCTTTGAATCATCTTCAATTTCTCCCATCAATGTTTTATAGTGTTCATAGTATAGTTCTTTCAAGAGGTTAATATCCAAAATATATAAATAGCTCATACAACTCAATATCAAAAAACCAAACAACACAATCAAAAAATGGGCAGAACCTGAATAAACATTTTTCCAAGGAAGACATACAGATGGCCAACAGGCACATGAAAAATTACTCAATATCAATGATTATTGGAGAAATGTAAATATAAACCACCATAAGATATAACCTCATACTTGTCAGAATGGCTATCATCAAAAAGTCTACAAATAACAAATGTTGGAGAGAATAACACACAATAACAATATTGGTGGGAATGTAAACTGGTGCAGCCACTATGAAAAACGGTACAAAGTTGCCTTTAAAAAAATAAAAATAGAACTACCATATAATCCAGCAATTCCATCCCTGGATGTATAACAGGAAAAAATGAAAACAACATTAATTCAAAAAGATACATGTACCCCAGTGATCATGACAGCACTATTTACAATAACCAAGACATGGAAGCAACACAACTGCCCATAAACAGACAACTGAATTAAGAAGATGTGGTGAGACATATATATTTATATATATATATTTATATGTATACACACACACACACACACACACACACACACACACACACAATGGAAGATTACTCAGCCATAAAAAAGAATGAAATACTGCCATTTGCAGCAACATTGATAGACCTGGAGAGTATTATGCTTAGTGAAAAAAGACATACAGACAAAGACAAATACTGTATGTTTTCACTTATATGTGAAATCTGAAAAGTAATATAAATAAATGTATATGCAAAACAGAAACAGACTCACAGATATAGAAAACAAACTCGTGGTTACCAAAGGGCAGAGGGACGGGGGAGAAACAAATTAGAGGTAAGGGATTACAGATACAAACTACTATATATTAAATAAATAAGCAACAAGGATATACTGTATGGCACAGGGAATTATTCCCACTATCTTGTAATAACCTACAATGCAATATAATCTGCAAAAATACTGACTCATTATGCTGTACATCTGAAGCTAACACAAAATTGTAAATCAACTATACTGCAATTAAAAAAAATAGACAAAGGTATTCTTACGTTAAAAAAAATAGCCAGACAATTGATATATTTAAAAAAAATGATACCAGAGGCAGTAAATAACAGATTGTTAAGTGTCAAAAAATAAGTGATAAAGAAATTATCCTACAATTCACAGACAAAGAACATTTTTGAAAAATGTAAGAGAAGATACAATGGAATGGAAATCGGAGAACTCTTGAATTGGAGTTCTAATTCGGGGAGCTGGTTTGGATTAGGAGGACAGGCAAAGGTGCCACAGATCAAGAATAAGAAACTCATTTTTACTCACAAACTGACCTATGGTCATACTAACACTGAGTTCTATTCAAATTTATTGATTTAGCAATTTTTTCATCTGCTGTTCAAATAAAGTTTCAAAATAAGTGTTCATATTTACACAGATAATGGGGTTCTTTGCCCTCTTACATTCAGTCTTAAGACTAAAAAAAAGTAGCTGTTTAGATCTATTTTTATCCATTCACCCTATTTATATATGTATTGACTTTTTCATTCCTTTGGGTTTAACTGGACATTTTATTTGTTATTTTTAAATAGTATTCAATTAATAAAAATATCCAGAAACTCTAAATAATATTCACTGGGTTTATTTAAGTAACAATAAACACATATAACATTTATTGAATGCTTACTATGTGTCAGTCTCATTTCTAAAAGCTTTACAGGTATTAACTCATTTAATCTTTATAATAACCACTATATGATGGAGATACTACAACTATTCTATTTTAAAAATGAGGAAACAGTCATGAAAATTTAGATAATTTGTTAATAAGATTAGGATGTCCAAGTAGTCCAGGTAGTCTAACTCTAAAAGCCTTATAACCACTACGCTGTACTGTGAAAAAATTCTAGAAAATTTACGTATGATAACTGTGAAGAATTTTAATTGTCCATAGTGTAGTACCTGTTGAAATTTTTACTAATTTCCTTTTCAGTTGCCCGATTAATTTGCTAGTACATTGGAAAGTAATCAAATAAATTTGACCAATTTTAATATTCTATTGAAGAGAAGAAAGATTCTTGTTTCTTTTTTTTTTTTTTTTGGCCACACCACGGGACAGGCGGGATATTGCTTCCCCAACCAGGGATCGAACCCATGCCCCCTGCAGTGGAAGTGTGCTGTCTTAACCACTGGACTGCCAGGGAAGTTTTGGAGAAAGATTCTTATTAAGTTTATTTGAAGCTTGGTAACCTGAAAACGAAATGGCAGTCAATAAAATTTTATACTGGATACATATTCCATATATTTAATAAGTGGTGATAAAGTTTATTACAGAATATGAAGTCATGATATATATGATCGCACCAAGTGATGCCTGTTTCATGCAATATCTAGTTTATAGGTTTGTAACTCCATGTAATAAATATAGCAATGGTTAATTTTAGAATTGAATGTTGAACATAGATTAAGGCAAAAATCAGTGTCTACAAGTATTGCTTTGGAATGCTAACTCTTGAATGTAATAGAATTTATATCCTTTAAAAAAAAAAAATACAGGGACTTCCCTGGCAGTCCAGTGGTTAAGATTCCGTGCTCCCAATGCAGGAGGCCTGGGTTCCAATCTCTGGTTCAGGAACTAAGATCCCACATGCCGCACGGTGTGGCCAAAAAAAATCAATTAATTTCTAAGGGATACAACTCTAGTGTGTTGGGGAAAGTGTCAAAGTATGAAACTGGAATAAGCAGGTGGATGTCATATTATTAAAGTCCTTTGCATGCCGTATATATATTAGAAAAGCAATGAAGTTCGAGAGACCCTCAAGATGGTGGAGGAGTAAGACATGGATATCATCTTCCTCCCCACAAATACATCAGAAATACATCTACACGTGGAACAACTCCTACAAAACACCTACTACTGAACGCTGGCAGAAGACCTCAGACCTCCCAAACAGCAAGAAACTCCCCAGTACCTGGGTAAGGGCAAAAGAAAAAACAGACAAAACAATAGGGATGGGACCAGCACCTCGGGGAGGGAGCTGTGAAGGAGGAAAAGTTTCCACACACTAGGAAGCCCCTTCGCTGGCGGAGACTGGCGGGGGTGGGGGGTGGGGTGGAAGCTTCGGAGGAGAAGCACGGAGGAGAGCGCAGCAACAGGGGTGCAGAGGGCAAAGCGGAGAGATTCCCGCACAGAGGATGGGTGCCGACCAGCACTCACCTGCCTGAGAGGCTTGTCTGCTCACCCGCCGGGGTGGGTAGGGGCTGGGAGCTGAGGCTCGGGCTTCGGAGGTCAGATCCCAGGGAGAGGACTGGGGTTAGCTGCGTGATCACAGCCTGAAGGGGGCTAGTGCACCACCGCTAGCCGGGAGGGAGTCCGGGAAAAGGTCTGGAGCTGCCGAAGAGGCAAGAGACAATTGTTTCTGGGTGCGCCAGGAGAGGCGATTCAGATGACTGCCTACACGAGCTCCAGAGACGGGCGCGAGCCGCAGCTATCAGCACAGACACCAGAGACGGGCATGAGACGCTAAAGCTGCTGCTGCAGCCACAAAGAAGCCTGTGTGCAAGCACAGGTGACTATCCACACCTCCCCTCCCGGGAGCCTGTGCAGCCCGCAACTGCCAGGGACCTGTGATCCAGGGACGACTTCCCGGGGAGAACACATGGCGCGCCTCAGACTGGTGCAAGGTCCCATCGGCCTCTGCCGCCGCAGGCTCAACCCGCATCCATACCCCTCCCTCCCGCCGGCCTGAGTGAGGCAGAGCCCCCTGATCAGCTGCTCCTTTAACCCCGTCCTGTCTGAGCGGGAACAGACACCCTCAGGCAACCTACACGCAGAGGCGGGTCCAAATCCAAAGCTGAACCTCGGGAGCTGTGGGAAGAAAGAGAAATGGAAATTTCTGCCAGCAGCCTCAGGAGCAGTGGATTAAATCTCCACAATCAACTTGATGGACCCTGCAACTGTGGAATACTTGTATAGACAACAAATCATCCCAAAATTGCGTTAGACTTTGGGAGCAATGATATATATATTTTTCCCTTTTTCTCTTTTTATGAGTGTATATGTGTATGCTTCTTTGTGTGATTTTGTCTGTATAGCTTTGCTTTTACCATTTGTCCAAGGGTTCTGTCTGTCCATTTTTTTTTTTTTTTTTGGTAGTATAGTTTTTAGCGCTCATTATCATTGGTGGATTTGTTTTTTGGTTTGGTTGCTCTTTCTTTCTTTTTTATTACTTTTTAATTTTTTTACTTTTAATAATAATTAATTTTTATTTTAATAACTTTATTTTATTTCATTTTTTTCTTTCCTTCTTTCTTTTTATCTCCCATTTATTCTGAGCCATGTGGTTGACAGGGTCTTGGTGCCTTGGTCGGGTGTCAGGCCTGTGCCTCTGAGGTGGGAGAGCCTAGTTCAGGACATTCATCCACCAGAGACCTCCTGGCTCCACATAATATCAAACGGGGAAAGCTCTCCCAGAGATCTCCATCTCAACGCTAAGACCCAGGTCCACTCAATGACCAGTAAGCTACAGTGCTGGACACCCTATGCCAAACAACTAGCAAGACAGGAACACAACCCCACCCATTAGTAGAGAGGCTGTCTAAAATCATAATAAGGTCTCAGACACCCCAAAACACACTACTGCACGCGGTCCTGCCCACCAGAAAGAAAAGATCCAGGCTCATCCACCAGAACACAGGCATTAGTCCCCTCCACCAAGAAGCCTACACAACCCACTGAACCAACGTTAGCCATTGGGGGCAGACACCAAAAACAACAGTAACTATGAACATGCAACGTGCAAAAAGGAGACCCCAAACACAGTAAGGCAGGCAAAATGAGAAGACAGAGAAAAACACAGCAGATGAAGGAGCAAGGTAAAAACCCACCAGACCAAACAAATGAAGAGGAAATAGGCAGTCTACCTGAAAAAGAATTCAGAGTAATGATAGTAAAGATGATCCAAAGTCTTGGAAATAGAATAGAGAAAATACAACAAATGTTTAACAAGGACCTAGAAGAAATAAACAGCAAACAAACAATGGTGAAAAACACAATAAATGAAATTAAAAATTCTCCAGAAGAAATCAATAGCAGAATAACTGAGACAGAAGAACAGATAAGTGACCTGGAAGATAAAATAGAGGAAATAACTACTGCAGCGCAGAATAAAGAAAACAGAATGAAAAGAATTGAGGACAGTCTCAAAGACTTCTGGAACATTAAACGCACCAGCATTTGAATTACAGGGGTCCCAGAAGAAGAAGAGAAAAAGAAAGGAACTGAGAAAATATTTGAAGAGATTATAGTTGAAAACTTCCCTAATATGGGAAAGGAAATAGTGAGTCAAATACAGGAAGTGCAGAGAGTCCCATACAGAATAAATCCAAGGAGAAACACGCCAAGACATACATTAATCAAGCTATCAAAAATTAAACACAAAGAACAAATATTAAAAGCAGCAAGGGAAAAATAACAAATAACATACAAGGGAATCCCCATAAGGTTAACAGCTGATCTTTCAGCAGAAACTCTGCAAGTCAGAAGGGAGTGGCAGGACATATCTAAACTGATGAAAGGGAAAACCTACAACCAAGGTTACTCTACCCAGGAAGGATCTCCTTCAGACCTGACGGAGAAATTAAAACCTTTACAGACAAGCAAATGTTAAAGAGATTTCAGCACCACCAAACCAGCTCTATAACAAATGCTAAAGGAAAAAGAAATACTATATTCTAACACATATATATGGAATCTAAAAAAAAAAAACAAAAAAGTTATGAAGGTCCTAGGGGCAGGAAAGGAATAAAGATGCATATGTAGAGAATGAAGTTAAGGACATGGGGAAGGAGAAGTGTCAGCTGGGATGAAGTGAGAGAGTGGTATGGACTTATATATACCACCAAATGTAAAACAGATAGCTAGTGGGAAGCAGCCACATAGCACAGGGAGATCAGCTCGCTGCTTTGTGACCACCTAAAGGGATGGGATAGGGAGGGTGGGAGGGAGACACAAGAGGGAGGAGATATGGGGATATATGTATATGTATAGCTGATTCAATTTGTTATAAAGCAGAAACTAATACACCATTGTAAAGCAATTATACTCCAATAAAGATGTGAAAAAAAAAAAGAAAAGCAATGAAGAATTACAGTGTTGAAAAATCTTGGGCAGGGGACTGATTACAGTTTGCAAAGTAGAAAAAGTAGAAAGAAAATGATGAAAGCAATATGGTGTGGAAGTTGATTAGGAGTAGTGGAGAGAAGGATGGTTCTAGATTAATGGTATCACTAGACTAGAGGAAGCTAATAAATAAGGTATTTAGTAATGAGAACCTGAATTAAGGAACTGATATCAGAAACAAGGCTGGAGCATATCCGGGAAATAATTAGATATATAAATACGTATTTTTTGTTAGAATCTACATACATAATTCCTTTTATTTAAAAAAAAACCCTGCTAATTAGCTACACAACCTTTATCCTCTTTTCTTATTATACCCCTAGAGTCTTGCTTCCGCTCTGCCACTCCTCAATCATTCTTTTTTGACATTCCTGGTTTCTAATTCTTCCTAGAATGTTAATACACTACTTAGCTACCATGATACAGGAATACTATATGCTCTTTGAGGAGAAGAGCCAAGTTTTGCTTGTTCGTCATCCAAACGTCTGTCAATAGTCTCTAGTACATAGTAAGCACTCATTATATTTTTGTTGAATAAGTAAATAGATAGCTTCCCTTTGATGACATTTGGAAAGTCTACTGTATGTATCAGCTGAAGTTCTTTGTTGCTAAGTACAGAAACCGTCTCTGAAGGGACAGTGAGCATGCAAGACTCTGGGGTAATAATAAGGAAGAAGGTAAAAGTCCCATGCTTGATTAATGGTTTTTTTTTCTTTTTAATATTTATTTATTTATTTACTTGGCTGCACCGGGTCTTATTTTCAACATGCAGGACCTCTGTTGCTGTGTGCAGGATCTTCGCTGCGGCATGTGGAATCCTTAGTTGCAGCTTGCGGAATCTTTAGCTGCGACAAGCGAACTCTTAGTTGTGGCTTGTGGGATCTAGTTCCCCAACCAGGGATCAAACCCGGGCCCCCTACATTGGGAGTGTGGAGGCCTAGCCACTGGACCACGAGGAAAGTCCCTAGCAGGTTTTTAAAACTAAGCAGTAGGAAAATACTGGAAGGCCAGTGGGAGGTCACGAAACCTAAAGAAAGGCTAAGGCAAACTCAGGAACCAAAGCAAATCTTTGAGGTCTAAAATGTAGGAAATATACAAACTTTCTGGGTTAGAGCATTAAAGCATCATTAACGGAATGAATAAAGTTCAATACTTTGTAACTTTGTTCAAGATCGAATTACAAGGTAATAGCATCTAATTGGCAGAATTTGTGTGAAATGCCTAACCATAATTAAGGCTAAAAATCTAAAAATCTGGACACCTAGGATGCAGCCCAGACAGAGTGAAGTCTCAACAAACAGTTGTTCAATGTTCAAAAGGTGCTCGACCTTTGGTTAGGGAGGGCAAAGCTGGTGACTGTCCAATCAGATTATATCCAAGGGGGAAAATGTTAATTCCCTAAAAGCAAATCCCTTGTTAGAAGTAGAACAAGATATTGGGCAGCCACAAACCAATAAATCTTCACCATATCTAAAAACTGCTAAGAACACATAGCTTTCGTTATATTCAGAGTAGTCAGGAAATCCTGCAACTAACGCTAGGAAATCCAGTAGCATTAAAAAAAAATAAGGAAATTGGTGAGATTAAATTATCTTTATCAATAAAGTTGGTGTATAAAACCATGATCCCCCCCAAATTTCTCTATTTCCTTATTTCTTGATTTCCTTTCCTATTTAGTGTGAAATTAAGGCAATGTGACTTCTGAGATACTACCTACATGCCTTACTTTGTTATTACTCTTTGCAGCTGTTCATACACTCTTTATTCCCTATTCTCCTTCCTCCTTGGAAAGCAAGGAAAGAGACTATTTTCTAATCTGATGATAATCTTTCTCATGTCATTCTTTCTTTCTCTATTTACTTGCTTCACTCTGGAATTTATCTCCTCCCCCTGCTCTAACCCAGCCCCAGTTTATTAACCTTCAAGATATGGTGTAATACTAAATATCTTCTCAACGGAGTCATGTAAATAAGGGTACTTTTTACTATCAAGTTTAACAATTTGCTATTTTGAAAACTTTGACCTTTGCTAGATCCACATAAAATGGGATGTGATCGAATATTATGAAGAGTAAAATTTCCTTTTTACAGAAATAAAAGTGTGTTCTATTATTTTAATGTATCATGTGTGTGGTGTCCGTATGATAGCCATGAGTTTTATCCAAAGCCCGGCAACTACTGATTATTATAATGTCATCTCTACCTTGTTGAAAAGCAACATGAGAGGAAATGAGAAAACTCATAATGATATTCATGGTTCAGGATTCTTTCAGAAAAAGCTCCCAGTGAATAATTCTTAGAAGTAGTTATTACAGGCTGACTTTCAGGCTATGAAGAAACAGGGCAGAGTGAAAGGGACACAGTTAGAGTTTAATGGTGGAAGTGTCCCCCAAGTAGTATCCTCAAATGATGTGGAGAATTTGATACTTCCAACAAATCAGAATGATCAAGTATTGTATCTCAGAACAATGGAAAAGAAAAATGTAGCAATACTGACATTCTGATATACCTGAGACACTATTAATGACTTGTCTGACTACAGTATAGCAATGGTTATACAAACTTGGGTTAAATTCCTGCTCTACTGTTTATTAACTGCATGGCCCTGGGTAAGGTTTCACTTCTTTTTTTTTGAATTGTATTTTATTTTATACAGCAGGTTCTTATTAGTTATAAGGTTTCACTTTTTAATCCTCAATCTCTAACATGGAGGTAATAATGCTCTCTTTTCAGAGTTGTTGAAGGAATTAGTAAGACAATACGTGTAACGCTCTTGTCAAGTTACTGACGCGTAAGAACTTCTTAATAACATGAAGTGAACATTTGTTTCCAGAACATTATCCACAGAGATGTCCAATGGACAACGTGATTTAACACTAAGGACTGAAGAACTTCCTAAATGAGAAGATAAAACTTCCAGCTGTACAACACTGAAATAAAGTACATCAATGAGAAAGTAATTTTTTTAAAACCAGAGTGTAATTTCTTTAGAACTTCTAGAGAATACATAAGTTGTCTATCATGAGTCTCTCTTGATTTGGGTGAAGGAGAAGTAGCATGATTCTCTTTTTTTATTTAACTTGATTCTGTGAAGATAATTATATATCTAGATTTTTTAAATAGTGCAAATGGAACATTTATCCAGATTAATAGAGGATAAAAGACCATAAAAATAGTAATGAAATAGAACGTCTCTGCCTCTGTCTCTCAGCCACAAGTGAAGGGGCTCTATTTTCTCCCAATTTGTGCTTGGAAGAATCTGAGTTCATCATATTTGTGCTTCACAATTAGCACACACACAAGACTTTTCCCTCCTCTAGTCCTTCGCTTCTGTTGTGTCATCTCTGAGTGCGACATCCTCTCCTGCTTCTTTTCCAGGTATTGTGTCTGGTCCATAACCCAATGTGCTCCAAAAGCAACCACAAGTTGAGAAATGTCCCTTATTCCACAGCTTTGCTACACTCTGTTACATAGGAACACAAGGATACAAGGAAGTGTTTCCTTGTCCCCTCAAGTTCTTAGAAACGTTAATTTTTATCATCTCCTCTTTTGGGGCTCTGGCACAAGGGTCTGGGGACAAGGGTAAAATAAAGAGGCAAGCTCAGCAGCACATCCTCAGCTTTACTCAGAATTGCCCTTCCATTATGACACTGATCCTTTGACTTGGGACTGACTCACATTCTCTTAGAATGAGTTCTGCTCCTGGTGGTGGTCCCTCAGTCACTTATGCAAATAGATTCTTTTGGGTTTTTCCAACCCAGTCTTACAGACAACCCAAATATGTCTGAAATCTATGGGGAGCCCAGAAGAAAGGTTCCACTAACAAAGATATTTTTTGCTTCACAGAAAATGGAAAATTCCCTACAGGATGCCCAAATGCCAGTATAGGGTGTCTACCTTCTGATTACACTCTTGCAGACCATACTGAAGAGCCCTTATTGTCTGATTCACTAGGTCTTTTCAGTTTTCATCTTGTTTGACCTCAGTGTTGTATACTTGGCACCATCTCATTGAAACTTCGTTTTCCCTTATCTTTGCCAAAGCCATTCTCTCCTGGTTTTCTTTCTGTTTTGTTCCCCAGGTGAGAGTAATGATTTCCATGTCTCTAGTTCTAGTGCTGATCATATTTATAACAAGAAGGACATTTATTACTATATCTCTAACTGCTTATTGTACATGTAAAACTGGGTTGTTCCAAAGCTTCTGTCTTACATGTTCAAAACCAGCTTCTGTTTCCTTATTCATTCAGTTCTGTATTTTGTTTCTGTTAATATTGCCATCCATGTACTTCCCTGTTTAAAGACCTCAGACAGCTTCAACTTTTGGTCACTCATCATGTCTTTAAATAATCAACAATAATACTTTTTGTCCAGCATCTCCCATTCACAGACATCCTTCACAGTAACCCTAAAGTTGTCTTTCTAAACACATATCAATTTGGGTCCCTCTGTTGGTTAAAAACCTTCACTAATTTCAGTTGCTCATGATCGTTTACAGTGTTTCCAACCAGTATTTCCACCTTCATATCATTCAAGTTTCTTACGTTCTAGTCAAAAGAGTCCATCCACCATTTCCTGAATACACTATTCACCTTTCTTCATGCTGGTAACTATCCTGGAATGCCTTCTTCCCTTTTTCTATTACATATCCTTATTCAACTTTCTATTCAAATTCCATTTTATAGTCTCTGCCAATGTGTTTCACAAATTCTGTGCTGTCAGAGATTTACACTACTTTTTGCAGCAAATCAGGCCTACACATTATTTCATTATCTTTACTTAGAATGTAACAGCATCTTGTTCTTATTGTCTGGCACACACCTGGGAAAGGATAAAAACAAGATGGCAAAAGCAGACTAAACTGAAGATGAAGTTTTAAAATAAAAGTATATACTCAATATTTTTGTCAATTGATTAAACATATTGGTTTTCTCAAAATAATAGCTTATTTAGGGTTTTCTATAAACTGTGCCTATTAAAAGGATCTGGATTTAAATATTAAGTGCCAGTTTAAAAAATAAAATCTGAATTTTCTATGGATATCATGATTGTAATGTTAGATTGGCATAAATTAGATGTAATACTCAATAATTGTTTATGCTTAGATGAAGTAATGACAATTCTTTTGGTTATAAGTAACTGAAACTGACTCTGACTGATTAAGCAAAAAGGGGACTGTATTATAAGGAATCAGTTTTCTTACTGAACATAGGGACAGGCTATGGCTGACTCAAGCACAACTGAAATGGGAATTTAACTCAGTCAGGGTCTCTCTCAACTTTTGTCTTTGCTTATCTCTGTGAAACTTCACTGGTCTCCTTCTCTTCTCCACTCCTCCCTCCTCCCCGCCTCTTCTCTCTCTTTCTCACCTTTACTCCCTGTTTTCCCCCTTTACTTTTCTTGTTTCCACGCGCATGGGACAGAAAACAAAACTGTCAACAGAGCCTAAGGTTGAAGTTTAGTCATTTAGTGCGTAACTGTTTTCCCTTTTTCTGACAGTCTAATACCATATTCTTTTTGACCCAACTTGGGTCAGGTGGCTACCTAAAATCTGACAACCGCGGCTGAAACCAAAAGAAAATCAAACAAATCAAAAGCTAGAGCTACAAGTAATTAGCAAAATAAACTGCTTTAGGTTTTATCTCTTCACCTATGATTTAGTTGAAATGACTTGTCATGATTAGCAATATAAAATAGATGATGGTAAAAGAGATAGGATATATTAAAAGTTGGCCAATCAGTACCTGAATAAGCAAAAATTGACAGCAGAGCAGAATTTACTAAAGGGAATTCTTTGAAACACTAATCCAATCAAATGTCCCAGGGCAAAATTGTTCCATCATCAATTACATTTTGAAAAATCAGTGTACTACAGCCCTCTACTGGACAGTCACAATACATATTTATGTTCAAAGGACTCTGGAAAAATAATTCTCTATAAACTCCAGGAAATTGTTCACATTCTGAACTTATTCCTTTTTAATGATTTTTGAAATTACTGTTTTTCTAGCTACCATTTTATGTTATCATTATGATTACTTCAGTTGAGCTGCAAGCCCTTTTATGCTCTTAAGTCCCTGGATATTCCCCAAACTCAGGATGGGTAAGGGCTTGGTTTCCTTAGACAATTTCCAAGAGTCTAGAGCAAGACGGGGAAGCTAAGAGAAGCTGAGTGTGTTCACTCAGGGGCAAAGTCATTGTCATTACCTTTAATCAACCCTTTGTCAGACTCTACAAATCCTACGTCATATAAAGTTCTGGATAATTTATTATCCTTGTTTTATTATAAAGAAACTAGGATTTTGGAGAAATCTGGTGCAATTTAGCAAAAGAATATTAAGTCAGTTTTCAGGCTTAAGGGTTAAAAATGTATCTAGGTGTATTGTTTGTAAGATTGTTAAGTTTACTTTTGTTTTGGACAAAGAATTTATTGTCCAAACTTTGGAAGTTTATTTAATCATTATTATGTGTAATTCTTCTAAGATATAGAAAAAACTATGGCATAAATTATTTTTATAGGGAAAGTCAGGGGCAGTAGAATCATCCACTAAGTTCTGAATTTCTCATTAAACTCCTAATTTTGATTGGACTTTCCAACTCTTCACTCCCCATAAAGATTAATTTGTAAAAACTTTTTAAAAAAATTAGTTACCCTGGAAGGTGACATCTGTTAAAGAGTTAGGCATACATTGTATTTCAACATATATTAAGTCATCATATTGTAAAGCATGTTGACACAAAGCCTATAGTGTCATAGGAAACTAAGAATTAATGTATTTTGCATAAGGAGGAAGATGGAATTTTTCCAAGGCAGCTACAGCTGCAAGACAATTTTATAGTTAGGCTGAGTAGTTTTTGCTTTACTGGTGTTTGGATCTAAAATGTTACTTGTGAGTCACCGAACACAGAGAAGGATCTTAGTGACCCTGAAAACACGCCCTGCCAGGAGTTTTCTAAAGTGTCATTTAAAAAAGGGTCATGGGGCCATCCCACAATGTAATTATGTAATTATGAGAAATTTAAAGGGAAATATTTGAAGATTAAAAATCGGAAAATCCCAAATGCTTCCATTGTGATGGAAAAATCCCATGAACAAATAAATGAAGGATATAGCCAAACAGAAGTCACAAGTAAATTATCAGCATAGGTGTAAATCATGCCATGTAAATACTGTAAAACAACAGAGAAACCCATGGGTAGGAGGCAGGGAAGTCTTTCTAAATACAAATATATTTGCAATCAATAAAGAAAAAAAAGGCAATTTTTTGCTGTAATCTATACATATGGCTCTAGAATAAGAAAGTATAGAATTAATTGCAAGAAGTATTTCAGAATAAGTATGAGGATTCCTATGGAATCCTATGACTTCCTTCCTAATGCATTTAGAAATACACTGAAATGGCTAGATTTTATCTGTCTCCTGTATTTATTTTATGAGAACTTTCATTAAGCTGTATTCTTTTTGAAAGTGAAAATTTAAATTAATGCACAGAAATCTCTGGCATTCCTGTACACTAATGATGAAAAATCTGAAAATGAAATCAAGAAAACACTCCCATTTACCATTGCAACAAAAAGAATAAAATATCTAGGAATAAACCTACCTAAGGAGACAAAAGACCTGTATGCAGAAAATTATAAGACACTGATGAAAGAAATTAAAGATGATTTAAATAGATGGAGAGATATACCATGCTCCTGGATTGGAAGAATCAATATTGTGAAAATGACTCTACTACCCAAAGCAATCTACAGATTCAATGCAATCCCTATCAAACTACCACTGGCATTTTTCACAGAAGTAGAACAAAAAATTTCAAAATTTGTTTGGAAAAACAAAAGACCCCGAATAGCCAAAGCAATCTTGAGAACGAAAAACGGAGCTGGAGGAATCAGGCTGCCTGACTTCAGACTATACTACAAAGCTACAGTAATTAAGACAGTGTGGTACTGGCATAAAAACAGAAAGATAGATCAGTGGATCAGGATAGAAAGCCCAGAGATAAACCCACGCACATATGGCCAACTTATCTTTGATAAAGGAGGCAGGAATGTACAGTGGAGAAAGGACAGCCTCTTCAATAAGTGGTGCTGGGAAAACTGGACAGGGACATGTAAAAGTATGAGATTAGATCATTCCCTAACACCATACACAAAAATAAGCTCAAAATGGATTAAAGACCTAAATGTAAGGCCAGACACTATCAAACTCTTAGAGGAAAACATAGGTAGAACACTCTATGACATAAATCACAGCAAGATCCTTTTGGACCCACCTCCTAGAGAAATGGAAATAAAAACAAAGATAAACAAATGGGACCTAATGAAACTTCAAAGCTTTTGCACAGCAAAGGAAACCATAAACAAGACCAAAAGACAACCCTCAGAATGGGAGAAAATATTTGCAAATGAAGCAACTGACAAAGGATTAATCTCCAAAATTTATAAACAGCTCATGCAGCTCAATAGCAAAAAAACAAACAACCCAATCCAAAAATGGGCAGAAGACTTAAATAGGCATTTCTCCAAAGAAGATATACAGACTGCCAACAAACACATGAAAGAATGCTCAACATCATTAATCATTAGAGAAATGTAAATCAAAACTACAATGAGATATCATCTCACACCAGTCAGAATGGCCATCATCAAGAAATCTAGAAACAATAAATGCTGGAGAGGGTGTGGAGAAAAGGGAACACTCTTGCACTGCTGGTGGGAATGTGAATTGGTACAGCCACTATGGAGAACAGTATGGAGGTTCCTTAAAAAACTAAAAATAGAACTACCATATGACCCAGCAATCCCACTACTAGGCATATACCCTGAGAAAACCATAATTCAAAAAGAGACATGTACCAAAATGTTCATTGCAGCTCTATTCACAATAGCCCGGAGCTGGAAACAACCTAAGTGTCCATCATCGGATGAATGGATAAAGAAGATGTGGCACATATATACAATGGAATATTACTCAGCCATAAAAAGAAACGAAACTGAGCTATTTGTAATGAGGTGGATAGACCTAGAGTCTGTCATACAGAGTGAAGTAAGTCAGAAAGAGAAAGACAAATACTGTATGCTAACACATATATATGGAATTAAAAAAAAAAAATGTCATGAAGAACCTAGGGGTAAAACGGGAATAAAGACACAGACCTACTTGAGAATGGACTTGAGGATATGGGGAAGGGGAAGGGTAAGCTGTGACAAAGGGAAAGAGAGGCATGGACATATATACACTACCAAACGTAAGGTAGATAGATAGTGGGAAGCAGCCGCAGAGCACAGGGAGATCAGCTCGGTGCTTTGTGACCGCCTGGAGGGGTGGGATGGGGAGGGTGGGAGGGAGGGAGATGCATGAGGGAGGGGATGTGGGAACAGATGTATATGTATGACTGATTCACTTTGTTATAAAGCAGAAACTAATAAAAAAAAAATACTACCAAATTATTGTCAAAGGAAGAGGCAAACACTATGCCATCAAAAGATGTAGAAAATAAAAGGTGCTATAGACATGTGTCAGGAACTTAAGTAATAATAAAAATCTTACTTTTTCTAAAAAAAAAAAAAAAAAAAAAAGAAAGTGAAAATTTGGCTAAACTTCAGAAATTATTTAAACTTCATCTGCGTCTGAATCTAGCAACTTTTTATATTCAGGTTCTTTATAATCTGGGTGTTGGAGAGTAGGAGAATGGATGGGAAAGCAATTTCCATTTATTTTTACATTCAAACAAAACAAATATTTGTTAGGTCTCTACCAGTCAATTACTCTCTATCAGTCAATATTCTTGGCACTGTGGAAATGGAGGTGAACAAGAGGGATAAGTCCCTTTTTCTCACAGAGCTCACTTTCTATTAGGGAGACCAAGCAGTTAAACAAGTAAACAAGTAAAAAATTTAGGCAAGATAACTAAACTGTGATTTCAAAATGATTAATTTTATAGATCATGAATAAAGAACAATCTAGGTGGAGGAAGTGGTTATGGGGTAAAGAGGTAAGAAGGTTTAAGAAGTTAATTCATTTTTATTGTTTTGAGATGAACTAAGGAAGGCTTTCTGAACTAGAGGGTAATAATATTTATTATTTTATATCTGATTAAAAGTTCATTAGATGCTAATTTTAGTGAATTTGGCAATTACAGAAAGGTACAAAGAAGAAAATAATAATCACCATAACACCATTACTTTCCAGTCTTTCTTAATCATTGTGATGCATATTTGACAAAACTGAAATTTTATAGGATATGAAGTTTTTCAACCCAATTATTTTCACTTAATATTACATTTTTGGCAATAATACCAAAAATTATTGATTGATTCTGAATTCAAAGTTCAATGCCCAGCCAACAGAGAAGCCCTATATTTCTGCTTGTCAAGGATTGGTCCCATATACCCTAATGTAATGGGACACATTTTAAAAATAAATAACTGCCATAAGTAAAAAGATCTTTCTGGAGGAAAAAAAATAATGCTGGAGTTTTTATTAGAGTTATCTGGCTTTAGTCTAAAGGTCAAATGCCATTTATATATTTAATAAATATTATTTATCATGTACTATTTGCCAAGAAAAGTGATCTCTACCCTGATGGAGCCTTCATTCTAGTGGTAAGACAGGTATCAATCAAGTAATCATACGAATAAACAGTTACAGAGTGTCTTAGGAAAGACACTCAGCACTAGCAGCACTATGAGAAAGACTAACAAGGGATTTGTCTTAGCCTAGAGAGGGTCAGGAAAGCCTTCCCCCAAAAAGTGACATCTGAGCTGAGATCTGAAAGAGAAATAGAAGTTAACTAGGTATAGAGGAAAACATCCCAAATAGGAGGAACAATAAATGAAATACTCATTGCTTGAATAAGAACTGTTACGAATCTTGGGAAGGAAAAATTTTCACTAGTTCAAACTACTACCTAAGATTTCGCTAGAGCCTCGTCAGTTTATTAGTCATATTTTATGTATTTACATTAAAGGGCCATGTCGTTTACTAGGCAACCAGCACTAACTCCAAACAGTGATATATACATACTAAAAGATAATAAGAAATAGCACTGGTTTTTCAGTGCTCTCTTACTTGAAGTATTTGAACCAGAGCCTCATTTAAAAGAATAAAGACCCATGCTTCATACTGTATTATATGTCATTAGGGTATAATTGTGGGGAATGGGAAAGTACAAATACAATTCACCTATTGCTTTTAAAATGGTTTTAGCTGCAAAAATGAGTTATTTTAGCTTTTTACCCACAGTTTATCACATCAATTAGAAAGAAGCCAAATTGCTTAAAGACTTAAATATAAGACAGGATACCATAAAACTCCTAGAAGAGAACATAGGCAAAACATTCTCTGAAATAAATCATAGCAATATTTTCTTAGGTCATTTCCCAAGGCAATAGAAATAAAAGAAAAAATAAACAAATGAGACCTAATCACACTTATAAGCTTTTGCACAGCAAAGGAAACCATAAACAAAATGAAAAGACAACCTACAGACTAGGAAACAGTATTTGCAAATGATGCAACCTACAAGGGCTTAATTTCCAAAATACATAAACAGCTTATACAACTCAATAACCAAAAAAAAAAAAAAACCCAATCAAAAAATGAGTAGAAGACCTAAATAGACATTTCTCCAAAGAAGACATACAAATGGCCAATAGGCTCATGAAATTCTTCTTTTTTTCTCTCTCTTTTTTTTAACATCTTTATTGGAGTATAATTGCTTTACAATGGTGTGTTAGTTGCTGCTTTATAACAAAGTGAATCAGCTATACGTGTACATATATCCTCATATCCCCTCCCTCTTGTGTCTCCCTTCCACCCTCCTTATCCCACCCCTCTAGGTGGCCACAAAGCACCAAGCTGATCTCCCTATGCTATGTGGCTGCTTCCCACTAGCTATCTAAATTACATTTGGTAGTTTATATATGTCCATGCCACTCTCTCACTTCGTCCCAGCTTACCCTTCCCACTCCCCATGTCCTCAAGGAAAGATTCTTGACATCGCTAATTATCAGAGAAATACAAATCAAAACTACAATGAGGTATCACCTCACACCAGTCAGAATGGCCATCATTAAAAAGCCTGCAAACAATAAATGCTGAAGAGGGTATAGAGAAAAGGAAGCCCTCATGCACAGTTGATGGGAATGTAAATTGGTGCAGCCACTATGGAAAACAGTATGGAGACTCCTTAAAAAACTGAGGGGCGCGGCTGGGAAGGCGGCCACCTCCTTACCCATCGTGCATCACATGTTCTTGGGGAACCTGGTGCTAAACCATTCGTAGATGACTTGCTTCTGGGTCAGGGTTTCGTATGTAGCAGGGAAGCTCCCTAGCTGCAATCTGTTGAAAGTCAGCCCTCAACACAAGGGTTTGTTTCTTTTTAAGTGTAAAAAAAAAAATTTTTTTTTAATTCTATTTTCAGGGAAAAACTGAAAATAGAGTTACCATATGATCCAGCAATCCCACTCCTGGGCACATATCTGGAGAAAACTCTAATTTGAAAAGATACATGCACCCCAATGTTCATTGCAGCACTACTTACAATAGCCAAGACATGGAAGCAACCTAAATGTCCTCAACAGATGAATGGGTAAAGAAGATGTGATATATTTATAGAATGGAATATTACTCAGCCATAAAAAAGAATGAAATAATGCCATTTGCAGCAACATGAATGAACCAACAGATTATCATACTAAGTGAAGTAAGTCAGAGAAAGATAAATACTGTGTGATATCACTTATGTGTGGAATCTAAAATATGACACAAATGAACTTATTTACAAAATATAAACAGACTCACAGGCATAGAAAACAAACTTATGGTTACCAAAGGGGATAGCGGGGTGGGGGTGGGGGCAGAAAGAGGGGAGATTAGGAGTTTGGAATTAGTAGATACAAACTGCTATACATAAAATAGATAAACAACAAGGTCCTACTATATCACACAAGGAACTATATTCAATATCTTGTAATAATCTATAATGGAAAAGAATATGAAAAAGAAAAAATATATATAAATCAACTATACTTCAATAAAAAGAAGAAGCCAAATTGCAAGTCTTTGTCATAGATAAGTGTGTCCAGAAATATACTTATGATTATCATCAACATTAAAAGTCCTTTGGTATACATTTTAACCAAAGTATCTGAAACTGCCAATAAATAGAAGGAGAAGTAGGATTAGTAGTAGTAGCAGTTGTAGTAGTAGTAGTAGTGTTGGTAGTAGTAGTAATAGTAACAGTAATAGTAGTAGCAGCAGCATTGTAGTAGTGGTGGTGGTAGTAGTTATAGTAGTAGTAGTTGTAATAGTTACTATTTTATTTTGAATTTACCAGGTTAATGATTTATTGCAAATACTTACAATTACTGATATAGTTTAGGTTCAGAGGTTTAAATGAGCTATGCAAGATCACACAGTGAGAAATGGAGTGAAGACTCAGCCCTGGTCTCTCCAGCTCTCTGTTCGAGATGAATGTTGCTTGGATCCAGAGGACTTACCTGGTTCTCTTCTAATAATGTCAATTTCTTTCAGGGTAACTCTCTGACTGTTTTCATAGCTGTAAAACAGTAATGCCCCGTTTACATTCCATGTACACTAGGTTAGAGTAAAGCAGAAAATTCACTTAAAAATTATAAAAAATTTCTTCCAAAGTGCTAGACCGATGCTCAAGAACATGTTTATTAGTAGAATGTCTGAGGAAAGATATATAGATGTTTCTGGTACAAAAACAGACAAAATGCTCTACAAAAAGGGTGTTATTATATAAAAATAACCAACAATGTTTGCAAGAAGTACCAGCACAGTAATGCTTTTGATGATCATTTCCTTAATTTTTGAAATCTTACCTAGTTCCAATAATCCCCAGATAATGAGGAAGATTTTCTAAACAGAAACAACAGTTAAAAGAGATATTAGATCTTATTTTCATTGAGCCAGAAAGGAGAGAATTAGAAATAGAATGCAGCAGAAACTTATTATAATGTAATATCAGATTTATTAGCAATAAGGGTCATATCCAATTCAAATTAAAAGACATTTTCTATTAAAAATTGCAATGTAATAACCTTTCAGCTGGGGAGTGATAGAACCAATGATTAAAACCATGGGACTTGGAAGTCTAGAGACTTTCCTGGTGGTCCAGTGGTTAAGACTCTGCCCTTCCAATGCAGGGGACGTGGGTTCAATCCCTGGTTGGGGAACTAAGATCCCACATAGCCAGAAAAAAAAAAAGAAAAAGAACTAAGAGAAAAGAAAACCATGTGTCTAATCTGGGTTTGCTGTTCTTATCCATGCCTTTAGTAAATTTTAGACTAAGTGACAGGCAGATTTTATTGGAAATAGATGAACTAAATCCCTCACACATGTACAAACTTAGCAATGTCAAATAGTTTAGTCTGGGTAAGGGTAGTAGGTGAAAATACAGTTATATACAAGGAAAGATAAAAAAAAACCAAGCATTATCAAAATTCTGTTTCCTCTAGGTAAAATGGAATATAAACAAAAAAAGCTTATAAGAAGATACAGTTATCATAAAAATTATATTAGGAAGTTTTACCATCATTTCTTGAAAATCACTAGTGAAGGAAAAAATTGCCTTATCTTTTCTCATTTATACAACAAGCAGTATGAAAATGAGGCCATTGCTCATGCCAGAACCTGAATTTGATCTGGTAATTCCCTCTCCTTCACATTATGCAACAGTCCTGCCTGTAATAATCAGATTGAGAGAGAGAGAGAGAGAGAGAGAGAGAGAGAGAGAGAAAGGAAGAGAGAATAAGACTGAGTATATCCTAGTAAGAATTTGTCAGAATTAGGCTGTTAAGATAGTTACATGCCATAAAGAGAAAGCTTCCTCTCTATAGGACCTGACTACTTACCCAGGGCCACTATCTAACTTATGTTTGAAAAGAGGCTTTTTATTCTAACAGTGCTACACAACTGCAAAAAAACTTACCCAAGCCAGTTACTTGTATTAATAAACAGAGACCTTTTTAAAAATTGAAGGATAGTTGACTTATAATATTATATTAGTTTCAGGTACAATATAATATTTTGCTATTTTTATAGCTTATACTCTATACAAACTTATAAAATATTGACTATAGCTCCTCATAACTTATTTATTATGCATTACATCCTCATAACTTATTTATGCTATACATAGAAGTTCTACCTCTTAATCTCCTTCACCTATTTTGCCCCTCTCCCACCCCTCTCTCCTCTGGTAGTCACTAGTTTGTTCCCTGTATCTCTGAGTCTGTTTCTGTGTTGTTATATTTGCTCATTTATTTTATTTTTTAGATTCCACATATAAGTGAATGAGTCAAGAATATACAGTGGGGAAAAGACAGTCTTTTCAATAAGTGGTTTTGGAAAAACTGGACACCTACAGGAAAAAGAATGAAACTAGAATATTCCCTCACACCATATACAAAAGTAAACTCAAAATAGTTTAAAGTCCTAAATATAAGACCTGAAACCATAAAACTCCTAGAGGAAAACATAGGCAGTATGCTCTTTGACATTCGTCTTAGCAATATTTTTTTGGATTTGTCTCCTCAGGCAAGGAAAACAAAGGCAAAAATAAACAAGTGGGACCTACTCAAACGTAAAAGCTCTTGCACAGCAACAGAAACCATCAATGTAATGAAATGGCAACCTACTGAATGGGAGAAAATATTTGCAAATGACATGGTCAATAAGGGGCTAATATCCAAAATATATAAAGAATTCACACAACTCAATATCAAAAAGGCAAATCACCCAGTTACAAAATGGGCAGAGGACCTAAACAGGCATTTTTCCAAAGAACACATATGGTAGACCAACAGACACATGAAAAGATACTCAGCATACTAATCATCAGGGAAATGCAAATAAAAACCACAATGAGATATCACCTCACACAGTCAGAATGGCTATCATCAAAAAGAAAAGAAATAACAATTGTTGACGAGGGTGTGGAGAAAAGAGGACTCTTGTGCACCGTTGATGGGAATGTAAATTGGTACAGCCACCAAGGAAAATAGTATGGAGTGTTCTCAAAAAATTAAAAATAGAACTGCTGTATGATCTAGCAATTCCACTCAACATAGACTTTTATTCATAAATCTGATCATCAGACATTTGAAGAAAACAAAGTGAAGAGAAAGATAAGATGAACTAAGAGAACAGTGAATTCAAAAGGAAAAGATCATGTAAGAAATAAAAGAAGGAAAGTGTTGAATGTTTAATCATTGTACTCAGAGAAATTAGAAAATATTGCATTCATGAAATAAAAACAGTATTACACTAAAGGAGCAATCAGAGAAAAATAAATAGATTTTAGATACTGAAATATTGACTAAAACTTAAACAGAAAGGCAAATTAAGAGAATTAATAGGCATGAAAAGCCGAATTATTAACCGGGAAGATAAGGAAATATTCCAGAATGTAGAGCAAAATAATGAAGAAAATAGTGGGACAGTTAAGAAATAGGATAAACATAAAAGGCCCAATTCATCTCCAAGGTTGCAGGATACAGGTTAATATACGAAAGTCAATTGCTTTCCTATATACCAACAATGAACAAGTAGAATTTGAGATTAAAAAATACAATACCATTTACATTAGCATTCCCCCAAATGTAATGCTTAAGTATGTCTAACGAAAATGTACAAGGTCTATATTAGGGAAACCAAAAAACTCTCATGAATGAAATCAGAGAAGAACTAAATAAGTGGAGAAATAGTCCAAAGTTATGGATAGGAAGACTCAATATTCAATAGTGTCAAGATGTGAGTACTTCCCAAGTGTGCTTTAGATTCAGTGCAATCCAAATAAAAATCTCAGCAAGATACTTTATACATATATTGACAAACTGATTCTACAGTTTATATGAAGAGACAAAAGACCCAGAATAGCCGACAATATTGAAGAACAGTAAATTTGGAAGACTGATGCTGCTTGACTTCAAGACTTAGTTTAAAGCTACACTAGGAGGAGCTTCAAGATGGCGGAAGAGTAAGATGTGGTGATCACCTTCCTCCCCACTACATCAGAAATATATCTACATGTGGAACAACTCCTACAGAACACTTACTGAACGCTGGCAGAAGACCTCAGACCTCCCAAAAGGCAAGAAACTCCCCACTTACCTGGGTAGGGCAAAAGAAAAAATAAAAAACAGAGACAAAAGAATAGGGACGGGACCTGCACCAGTGGGAGGGAGCCGTGAAAGAGGAAAGGTTTCCACACACTAGGAAGGCCCTTCGCCGGCGGAGACTGCGGGTGGAGGGGGGAAGCTTCAGAGCCATGGAGGAGAGCACAGCAACAGGGGTGCGGAGGGCAAAGCGGAGAGATTCCCTCACAGAGGCTCGGTGCCGACCAGCACTCACCTGCCTGAGAGGCTTTTCTGCTCACCCGCCGGGGCGGGCGGGGGCTGGGAGCTGAGGCTCGGGCTTCGGAGGTCAGAGCCCAGGGAGAGGACTGGGGTTGGCGGCGTGAACACAGCCTGAAGGGTCTAGTGCGCCACAGCTGGCTGGGAGGGAGTCCGGGTAAAAGTCTGGAGCTGCCGAAGAGGCAAGAGACTTTTTCTTGCCTGTTTGTTTCCTGGTGCGCGAGGAGAGGGGATTAAGAGCGCTGCTTAAAGGAGCTCCAGAGACGGGCGCGAGCCGCAGCTATCAGCGCAGACCCCAGAGATGGGCCTGGGACGCTAAGGCCGCTGCTGCCGCCACCAAGAAGCCTGTGTACAAGCATAGATCACTGTCCACACCTCCCCTCCCGGGAGCCTGTGCAGCCCGCCAATGCCAGGGTCCCGTGATCCAGGGACAACTTCCCCGGGAGAACACACGGCGCGCCTCAAGCTGGTGCAACGTCCCGCCGGCCTCTGCCGCCGCAGGCTCGCCCCGCATCCGTGCCCCTCCCTCCCCCGGGCTGAGTGAGCCAGAGCCCCCGAAGCAGCTGCTCCTTTAACCCCGTCCTGTCTGAGCAAAGAACAGACTCCCTCAGGCGACCTACACGCAGAGGCGGGTCCAAATCCAAAGCTGAACCCCGGGACCTGTGGGAACAAAGAAGAGAAAGGGAAATCTCTCCCAGCAGCCTCAGGGGCAGCGGATTAAAGCTCCACAATCAACTTGATGTACCCTGCATCTGTGGAATGCATGAATAGACAATGAATCATCCCAAATTGAGGAGGTGGACTTCGGGAGCAACAATATATATATTTCCCCCCCCCCTTTTTCTCTTTTTGTGAGTGTGTATCTGTATGCTTCTATGTGTGATTTTGTCTGTATAGCTTTGCTTTTACCATTTGTCCCAGGGTTCTCTCTGTCCGTTTTTATTATTAATTTTTTATTACTTAAAAATTTTTTTCTTAATAATTATTTTTTATTTTAATAACTTTATTTTATTTTATTTTATCTTCTTTCTTTCTTTCCTCCCTTTTGTTCTGAGCAGTGTGGAGGACAGGCTTGGTGCTCCAGCCAGGCGTCAGGGCTGTGCCACTGAGGTGGGAGAGCCAAGTTCAGGACACTGGTCCACAAGAGACCTCCCAGCTCCACGTAATATCAAACGGCAAAAATCTCCAAGAGATCTCCATCTCAACGCCAAGACCCAGCTCCACTCAATGACCAGCAAGCTACAATGCTGGACACCCTATGCCAAACAACTAGCAAGACAGGAACACAACCCCATCCATTAGCACAGAGGCTGCCTAAAATCATAGTAAGGCCACAGACACCCCAAAACACACCACCAGACGTGGACCTGCCCACCAGAAAGACAAGATCCAGCCTCATCCACCAGAACACAGACAACAGTCCCCTCCACCAGGAAGCCTACACAACCCACTGAACCAACCTTAGCCACTGGGAACAGACACCAAAAACAATGGGAACTACGAACCTGCAGCCTGTGAAAAGGAGATCCCGAACACAGTAAGTTAAGCAAAATGAGAAAACAGAGAAACACACAGCAGATGAAGGAGCAAGGCAAAAATCCACCAGACCTAACAAATGAAGAGGAAATAGGCAGTCTACCTGAAAAAGAACTCAGAATAATGATAGTAAGTATGATCCAAAATCTTGGAAATAGAATGGAGAAAATGCAAGAAAGGTTCAATAAGGACCTAGAAGACCTAAGAGCAAACAGTGATGAACAACGCAAAAAATGAAATTAAAAATTCTCTAGAAGGGATCAATGGCAGAATAACTGAGGCAGAAGAACAGATAAGTGACCTGGAAGATAAAATAGTGGAAATAACTACTTCAGAGCAGAATAAAGAAAAAAGAATGAAAAGAATTGAGGACAGTCTCAGAGACCTCTGGGACAACATTAAATGCACCAATATTCAAATTATAGGGGTCCCAGAAGAAGAGAAAAAGAAAGGGACTGAGAAAATATGTGAAGAGATTATAGTTGAAAACTTCCCTAATATGGGAAAGGAAACAATAGAGTCCAGGAAGCACAGAGATTCCCATACAGAATAAATCCAAGGAGAAACATGCCAACACATATTAATCAAACTATCAAAAATTAAATACAAAGAACAAATATTAAAAGCAGCAAGGGAAAAACAACAAATAACACGTAAGGGAATCCCCATAAGGATAACAGCTGATCTTTCAGCAGAAACTCTGCAAGTCAGAAGGGAGCGGCAGGACATATTTAACGTAATGAGGGAGAAAAACCTACAACAAAGATTACTCTACACAGCAAGGATCTCATTCAGATATGATGGAGAAATTAAAACCTTTACGGACAAGCAAAAATTAAGAGAATTGAGCACCACAAAACCAGCTCTACAACAAATGCTAAAGGAACTTCTCTAGGCAGGAAACACAAGAGAAGGAAAAGACCTACAATAATAAACCCAAAACAATTAAGAAAATGGTTATAGGAATATACATATCGATCATTACCTTAAATGTAAATGGATTAAATGCTCCCACCAAAAGACATAGATTGGCTGAATGGATACAGAAACAAGACCCATATATATGCTGTCTACAAGAGACCCACTTCAGACGTAGGGACACATACAGACTGAACATGAGGGGATGGAAAAAGATATTCCATGCAAATGGAAATCAAAAGAAAGCTGGAGTAGCAATTTTCATATCAGGCAAAATAGACTTTAAAACAAAGACTATTACAAGAGACAAGGAAGGACACTACATATTGATCAAGGGATCAATTCAAGCAGAAGATATAACAATTATAAATATATATGCACCCAATGTAGGAGCACCTCAATACATAAGGCAATTGCTAACAGCTATAAGAGAGGAAATCAATAATAGTGGGGGACTTTAACACCTCACTTATACCAATGGACAGATCATCTAAACAGAAAATTAATAATAGGCCTCCTTTAATTTCTCAGTCGAAGTTAGGTATTCTTCCCTCAGTGAACGTTCCTTCTGCATAACTCTACCAAAGCCAATACTACATTGATTTACTTATTAGCTGCTTCCCCAGGAGACTGAACATCTTCAGGAAAAGAGTTCATCTTATATGCTGCTCTATCAGTTTGTTATAAGACAATGTGCACAGAAACAGCCCACCATCCCTCCCCCAAACATTCTTTTTTAATACAAGGTTATCAAACTCAGCACTATTGTTATTTGGGGCTAGATATATCTTGATTGTAGAGGGCTATGCTGTGCAATGTATAATATTTAGTAGCATCCTTGGACTCTACTCACTAAAGGCCAGTAACATTACCCCTCCCCTCAATTTGTAACAATAAAAAATGTCTCCAGGAATTAACAAATATCCCCTGGGAGGTAAAATTGTCCCTAGCTGGGAACTACTGGCCGAACATAATGACCAACAGTTTAGATTTTATTATAATCATTCTCTTGGGTTTTTAAGCCAATGGCAATTTATAGAAGTTAATCCTTAAAGGATCATATTATATCCACCCTTGAATATAGACAGAAAGGTGAAGGGCCCCACAAAGGGCAAAGTATATTGGTTTCACATGAAACTATTGGTTTCGTAAGTAATAAAGGAGTGCTAGGGTGAACTCCACCTTTACTGGGCACAGCATGTTATCTCACACACCAAACCTGCTTTTCTCATAAGCCAATCCTTCTCCAGAAACTTCTCATTCCAAAGGGATAGGTCACTTTCATGATTGGAAAAGGAAGGACCAAAAAGAGGAGAAAATTTCCTATATACAAGAAATACTATACTAGGCACCTATAACAGAATTTGGCACCAAACTTCTTTCATCACCTCCTCATTTCTTACACATACCCAACCTAATCCCTAAATTGTTTCTTCCCACTTACAGTGAGCTCTTTCAAACTGTTACTAATTATAAATTCCTTCAGAGTTGAGGTGTTTTCACTGAGAGTGAACATGCAGGTTCCTGAGCCCACACAACCTCCTTGGCCTCAGGGCAAGCACTTCTGCCTTGAAATGCCTTCTCTAATAGACAGGATGATGAAAACGGAAGCTGTAGAACTGAGTGAACCAAGCCAAAAACCTTGTTTGAATGATTAAGTGTTCTCTAATATATAAAGAATTCAGAGATGGTGCAAAATGAATGCACCTGATTATGATCTGACACAATAATCTGTAGTTCTTATCTTTATGTCCAAGGCATGTTTGTGTTTCTACCAAATCACTACTTGAATACATCATTTTGATAAATGTGAAAATTAATTATTGTAGGTGAAATATATAACTTATAAACATACATTCTGACTCTCTTTTCCCCTATTAGGTTGATGCAAACACAATGTTTGCCTTTGAACCTAGATGTAGATTTGAGATGTAGAAAATATTAATTTTCATATATATGTTTATTTAAAAGTTTATAAGACCTCAATTGAAAGTCTTAATTCCATGCACAAGGAAACAAATGAAAACCAAAAAATTATATATAACATTAATAATAAGGTCATCGGGGCTTCCCTGGTGGCGCAGTGGTTGAGAGTCCGCCTGCTGATGCAGGGGACACAGGTTCGTGCCCCGGTCCGGGAAGATCCCACATGCCACAGAGCGGCTAGGCCCGTGAGCCATGGCCACTGAGCCTGCGCGTCCGGAGCCTGTGCTCCACAATGGGAGAGGCCACAACAGTGAGAGGCCCACATACCACAAAAAAAAAAAAAAAAAAAAAAAAAAAAAAAATAATAAGGTCATCGATGTACTTAAGAATGATAGTAATGTATGGTATGGTTCATTCCCCAGATATTCCAGGAAACAATATAATTTTGGCAATTGATCTAACCATGGATGGAGCTTCTTTCTGTAGAAGAGAGATTTTACATTGAAAACATTAGGTCACAACCATAAAATAATTTCCCTGGAATCTGAAATGGAAGACTATAATGGGCATTTTTATGGTTTGCTTTGTAGAAGACAAAATTCTTTAGAATTAGCTTGGGGGTAGATGTCTAGTCTAGATTTTTTTTACTGTCCTAGAAACCTATGAATATTTTGAATAGTTAACAGCACCAAAATATTAACTGATATAATAACTTCTCACTATTTTATTATGATTCTATATCCTGATGCATGTGAAGGCACTTTTCTCTAGCTTTATATCCTGTCTAATAATAACCATCCTATCTACTAAATTCTTATAATATACCAAGAATGCATATATTATGTCAATTAATTACTTCCCCCAAAATAATTCTGAGGTTGTACTATTATTTCTATTTTACAGATGAGAAAACTGAGTTTAGAGAAGTCAATAACTTTCCCAAAGTCATAGAGCTTGCAAGAAACAACAACAAAAAAGAAAGGCAATCAGTATCTTGTCCATCAGATAGACTCATAAGCCAAAAGGGATCATATGAGTCCTTGTATTCCATTGAAAGAGGAGTCTTACTTATCAGATATGTAGATGACATAAAGCCGGAAGTGAAATCTAATAAAAGTTACAATGAACATAGCAAGCTAAAAAAGCAGATCCAAAGTCAGCAAGATGAAATTATTATAAAGGTGGATGTAGTGGCTTAGATTTACCTCTAGAAAACATCCACAAAGAAGTGAAGAATGAATGATTAATTTGGGGTGAAGCCCCATCTTTTAATGCTCATTGGTTATGGGTAGCTTACCACTATCACTTTATCAAGTGTCTTAGGCCACTGGAGTCACATGGTGTATACAGCAATCCCCTCATCTGTCAACCTAGTAACCCTAGCAGAAATAAAATTGATTTGTTTAGTAAGACTTGTTCTTTTGGAACTCATGCTGGATTCTCACTGGAAATTACATTACCTAAGTTTTCCTAAGCTATCCATTTAATAATATATTCTAGAAAGTTTTCCTAAGGATTGATGCTCCTAGCTCTATCATCTTCCTCTTAAAAAATCAGAACAACTCTTCTTCTCTAGACTTTGGCTACTCCTACACAATATTTTAATGTCAATCAATAGAGAGCTTTATGGTCACAGCTCTAGTACTTTCAGACACCAGGATGTTATTCAACTGGTCCTGTACTTTGAACACAGGCTAAAGTTATTAGTTATTAGTTACTAGGTTAGGAAATGAAGGAGAAAATTTAAGCATCCAGTAAGTTTCACATATTATTTCATTTGATTCTACCATACTAATCCTCAAGTAGGTATTATTTCCACCTTAAAAATGAAGAAAATGAAACTTTAGATACCACTCAGCTTGAACAGATCAAATAGCTTGCCTAGTCATGTACCTAGTAAGGCATAAATTCAAACCCTACTTTAACACCAGACCCTATATTTTGCCATTATTATATACTGGCATTGTTCCTCTTAGTCTCCTTCCTCAAATTTCAATTTTCTCCTTATAATCACCAATTAACATATGTCAGCATGTCAGTTTAAATATCATTTTCTTAGAAGAAGATGAAGGCAAAATAGTAATGGAGTGGCTGTGTTTTCTTTCTGTGATCTGTTAAATTTAGTTTCCATCCCGAAATAGTAGACCGAGCTCTGTATTACTCTTCTTACCCTGAACAGAGAGAGAGAGAGAGAGAGAGAGAGAGAGAGAGAGAGAGAGAGAGAGAGAGAGAAGAGAAGGGAAGGGAAGAGAAGAGAAGAGAAGGAAGAGAGAGGAGAGAAGAAGGGAGGGAGAGAAGAGAGGGAGGAAGGGAGAGAAGAGAGGGAAGAAGGGAGAGAAGAGGAAAAAGGGAGATAGAGAGAGAAAGGGAGAGAGAAGAGAAAGAAAGAGAAGAAACATAAAGAAATTTTTATTTATCATCATTTTGCAGTTCTCAATTGACATAGACATATTCCCCCAAGTTCCATGTTATTCATATACTTCTCAGCCAGTTCTTCCTCATCATTATTAAGTCCAGAGAGGTTCTCTTATCAATTCCATGTAAGACATGTACTTACTTTTTTTAAAAAAAGAATTTTTATAAACTACTTTAACTCTAATCATAATGACATAAGATACCTGATTCAGTGGACATTGCCCATAAACACTATATCTTGTTTATATATAATAGTGTGTAGCAGTTAGAGTACCTCAATGCAGAGATTCTGTTTCAAAGTCATCTTAAAAACAGTGAGCTCACTCAAAACGTGTTTTGACTTCCAATAACCCAGGCACAGAACCAAGAAACCAAGAAATTCTGGTGCTAATAGGAAAGTTAAACAGGCCATTCACCAAGAAAACATTTGTGATTGGTTAGTTAGTACAAGTTTTCCCTTAAAATGTATTTGGTTTTTTTTTACACTTGTAAGGAAGAATTTACCCATCTTTGTCACAAGATTATTTTAAAACATCTGTTTTAGAGGCAACATTGATTTAACACATCTGGGAATGGCTAATATTTGACGTATGAACATGCTACAATAGCTGGCCATTTAAAAATACAGTCACTGTTTAATAAATTCTGAAATATAATTTGAAGGCAGTGTTTGGGGGAAAAAAAAAGTGGTGTTTCCTCCTTTCCTGTGTATCCACTCTAATTTACTAGGTTCTTTCCTGCCCCCAGCCACCTCTCACATTAGAACAAATACCTCTTCCTCACTCCATTTTTCCAACAACCAAGAAACAAGGAAGATTATCCTGTTTCTTGTTTGGAAAGATTTCGTCCGCCAGAACTTCTTTCCCACTGACTTGCTTTAGCTCTCTCAAAATCTCTAACCAGGATAATAGAAATGGTCTTTAGTTGGACTCCTGCTTAACAGTATTTGCCCATTGCTGTCCAACATCTACACTGCTATATCTGATAACTTTCTTATTTTAATCCTCCACTGGATCCCTATTGCCTTCAAAATAAACTGGTGTTGGAGTTCATAACTAGCTCCCAACAATATCTTGAGCCACATATGACCCCACCCCTACGCTCCTACCCTGGATCAAAAGCAGATAAAATTCTCAGGAGCTGTGAATGCATCCTCCCCTGAATATGCCATGTTCTTTCACAGCCAGCTACTTTTTTTTTTAAACATCTTTATTGGAGTATAATTGCTTTACAATGTTGTGTTAGTTTCTGCTGTATAACAAAGTAAATCAGCTATATGTATACATATAGCCTCATATCCCCTCCCTCTTGCGTCTCCCTCCCACCCTCCCTATCCCACCCCTCTAGGTGGTCACAAAGCACTGAGCTGATCACACTGTGCAATGCAGCCGCTTTCCACTAGCTATCTGTTTTATATTTGCTGGTGTATATATGTCAGTGCTACTCTCTTACTTCGTCCCAGCTTACCTTTCCTCGTACCCCCTGTGTCCTCAAGTTCATTCTCTACGTCTACATCTTTATTCCTGTCCTACCCCTAGGTTCATCAGAACCATTTGTTTTTTTAGATTCCATATGTATAGGTTAGGTGGGAATGTAAATTGATACAGCCAGCTACTTTTGATTAATTTTGCTCAGCCTAGAAATTTGTTCTTCTTCTCTTCTCTACATATATCTTCTGATTCTTCAAGCCAATTATAAATGTCACTTCCTATATGATTTGACTTTCTTCTTCAGTAAAATATAACCATACTCTCCTCTTAGCCCATAGCACTCTATGCATAGCACTTATATAATATTAATTTCAACAAATATTAATTTCAAAATGATGAGAAAATCACTCTGATAGAGATAGATAAATCATATAGACTGGCAAGGAGAAAGGAAAAATCAGCACTTGGTCTCCTGAGTCCTGTAAGCTACGATGAGTTCACTGAAGACAGCAACTTGGATTTATTCATTATCCATTCACTTGTACGCATTATTGACACATCGTGAGTGTTCAATATGTTTTTCTTAAATAGTCTCCTTCCAAAAAAAGTTAATTACTAATCTTTACTATTGTTTTAATGTTGGATTCATGTACTTATATATTTTTTTAAACTGTTTAATGTGTACAAGCTTAGTCTACCCAATAGGAAGCCTGTAAGGTCCTAGAGGTGAGGCATCTAAAAGATTCATACTGAATTAAATAATAATATTAGCAAACTACCTTTAACTCAAAATTAGCTTCCTGAATTATGGTTTCTAACATTTCTGTATAAAAATACCAAAATTTGATGTCATCTGTTATGTGGCCATTACTCAGTCTACTTGGAATATGATTTGAATATGTTAATAATTTGGGGAATTTTTTCCACACAGATGATACATGAGGTGGATGAGTATCACGGAGTTGACACAACAAATCAGAATCGCATTTAAAGGTACAGTAGAACTACCTTTAGTTACTTGAATCTCATTAGTTATATGATAATCTAGAATAAAGCAGAAAAAGTAGCCAATAAACCTCACCATTTTAGAGTTTCCAATGTTACCATTATTTATACCAATTTTAAAACCTTAATAATATCCTAACACTCTGTGTATGCTTTTTGTTCATTTTTATAATATAGAACCAGGTAAATTCTATTCTTTTATGAACTTTATCTAAAGTTGACAGATTTTAATCTTTTTAAAAATCACTGGAAATAATTTAAAATGACTCCCAAGGTGGCTTGGGCAGTTCTCAGTTTCTTTGATGTAAATCTATGAGAAATGTTATTTTCAATAATTTAGAATTTTTGATTATTTAACTTTGGCTGAAGAATAACTTAGTTTCCTTGACATCTAACACTCCTAATTAGAGTCATTTGTAATGTGAAGTATCTGATTATATAATTACATTGTCCAACATCTAAAAAATAAAGTCTGCGATCTATCCTAAGGAAACAATTCCAAACTATAAAAAAATATGCAAAGTTGTTTATCACATCATGATGTGTACTAGAAAGTTAATACAACTTCAATTTCTAAAAGTAACGTACATTTTATAAATATTAGACTGGATGTAATATTACAGAATTTAAAAGGCTCTGTAGCAATGTGAAAAATGATTGTGTGAATTAAAAAATTTTTATCAGAATATAAAATTGTATGTTTATGATTAAAAACATGTAAAAAATTTACATATTTGTAATGAATGGTTGGGGAACTTTCAGGAAGAGACTTCAAAATGTCAGTGATGTTCACTGTATGATTTGAAGGAGATGATTTTTCTCCCTTTATTCCCAGGCTCTCTCTAAGGTAGTTTCATTATTTTTAAAAATTTATAATTTAAAATATTATTTGAAATATTATATTCTCAGTAAACCATTTTAGCAAGAAATGTATTTGGAACCTGAATTTACCAATCAGTTTATCACTTTTAGGCACTTAAAGTAACCTAAAATTGTGTTATCTGTATAATATTTATTAAGATACAGATACTGTCCGCTCACACATGTCCTTATTTTATTTACAAAAAAGCGTACACCACCATCATGCCTATTCTGCTTGTTCTCACCCTTTCTATTCTACTTTTTCTCCAATTTCAGTGTATTTCCTTAGGTTCACCTTCAATTTACTGTGGACATGACTGGGTCAAGGCCTGACAAAGGGAGAGGATCCAGCCTACCTCAAGATTCTCTCTCAATGCATAGCTATACTGATTATTTTTAAAAGTTTTGTTTTGGGGACCTTATATGTGTTCCAGACATAGTGCCAAACATTTAAATTCATTATGCTCCAAAATGAAATGAGTTTTTTTGCCCCTATTTTATATATGAGAAAGCTGAGTGTCACAACATTCAGTATGTAACATTGATGTAAACCTCTCACTTTCATTAGGCACTGGTGCCATCAGCTGTAGCTGTTGTCCACTAGTCCACAGGCCCTCGTTCTACCCTCTCTGTATAAGTCTCTACCTTCTGCCAAGGCTCAGCTGCAGAAAGTGAGAAAAGTATCTGACTACTTCTCTTTTTTTTAAATTAATTTTTATTGGAGTATAGTTGATTTACAAATGTTGTGTTAGTTTCTGCTGTACAGCAAACTGAATCAGTTATACATATACATATATCCACTCTTTTTTAGATTCTATTCTCATATAGGACATTACAGAGTATTGAGTAGAGTTCCCTGCGCTATAAAGAGGGTTTTGGGGTTTTTTTATACAACAGGTTCTTATTAGTTATCTATTTTATACATATTAGTGTATATATGTCAGTCCCAATCTCCCCTGACTACTTCTTAGCAGTGTCAACCAGTCTTCCTGTTTTCAGCTTCACCTTCATCCCCACTTTCACAGGTACCTGGTGCCAATAATTTCTGAGCCTTTGGGGATCTATAGTGAAAAAGAAAAAAAGGCTTCTTCTTGGATTTCCTCACTGCTAGTTTAGGATTCAGGTTTCTTGGGTCTATTAAGTGAATTACAACTCATAATATGTTTCATTATTTCAACTTTTAAAATATTGCACTCCTGCCACCACTTCCTTCTCCTTCTTCTTCTTCTTTCCCACTCACTTTCTGCATTCCCCCCACAATATCTTGTTGTGAAATATAATAAGCACACCTAAAGTGAACATGTATCTGTGGTAGGCAAAATAATGACCCCAACACATCCATGACCTAGTCACCAAGACCTGTGAATATGTTACTTTATATGGAAAAAAGGACCTTATAGATGTGATTAAGAATCTTGATATGGGGGGAATTCCGTGGCGGTCCAGTGGTTAGGACTCTGTGCTTTCACTGCCGAGGGCCCGGGTTCAATCCCAGGGTGAGGAACTAAGATCCTGCAAGCTGCGTCATGCGGCCAAAAAAGAAACCAATTCTTGATATGGGGAGTTTATCCTGGATTATCTAATATTGGCCCAATTATAATCACAAGGGTGCTTAATGTGAAAGAGGGAGGAAGAAGAGGAGATAGGAATGGTGTTGTGTGAGAAGCTGTTGCTGGCACTGAAGATGGAGTAAGGGGACCAGAAGCCAAGGAATGCCAGTGGTCTATAGAAGCTGGAAAATGGAAGGAAATCCTCCCCAAGAGTCTCCAAAAAGTAACACAGCCCTGTTGATTCCTTGATTTTTGCTTAGTGAGGCCTACATTGGACTTTTAATTCACAGAACTATAAGAAAATAAATTCGTGTTACTTTTAGTGACCACATTTCTGGTAATTTGTTAAGGAAGTGTTAAAAAATGAGTATAGCACAATATAAAAATAATCAAAAGTTAATAACCATGCAACCATCATCCGAGCCAAAAAATAAAACATTGCCAGGCCCTTAGCAGCAACCTTCCTGCCATATATCCCTTCTCCAGTGTATCTCCTTTGTACTAAATGTAACTACTGTCTTGATATTTGTTATACTCTTCCTTGCTTTTCTTTATATTTTTACAACCCATGTACGCATGCAAAAAATATAGTTAAGTTTTGCCCGTATTTTTAGCCTAACAAAGATAGGATCACACTATATGCATTCTTTTGTGTTTTACTCCTTTAGCTTAATATTTCTATATTATTCATACATGTTGTATATAATTCAGCATTGTATAATTGATGTGTATTTTTTATTAACATTTATTTTATCTGATATAGTTACACTAGCTTTTTTTGACTGGTTTTTATGTGCTACTTAATTTTTCCATCCTTTTCAAATTCTGTCTCCTTATGTTTATAAATGTCTTTTTTCAACAGCCTATAAGTAGGCTTTTTAAACAGTCTGATAATTATTCTTTTAACTGGCACATTTAAGCCATTTGTACTTAATGTAATAAATGATTGATTTAAATTTAAACCTACCACCATATTTATTTGTACCATCTGCTCTATTCTTTTCCTCTCACTCTCTTTCTTGCCTTTATTGGTGGGTCAGTCAGGGGAGTTACTGAGTGTTTTTTGTATTACTCCATTTTTTCCCCCTCTATTGGTTTGAAATTAGGCACTCTTGTTTTTATTCTTTTGTTCTTGCATCCTTAACTTATTCAAATTAAATGTCTCCTAATAAAATCATAGATGTTATCAATGGATAAAAATGCTCATGGAAAACTGGACAGATCAAGTGGACATCATCTGATCTTAGCTTCACCAAATGCGAGCCCAGACATATTCTCATGGCATGATAAAATATGAAGCACAAAAGTTACACCCTGTGCAGTATTGTTGCCAATAACCAAAGCCACTGAACTGAATTGCTATGGATTGAACTGTTTCCCCCCAAATTCATATGTTGAAGCCCTAACCCCCAATGTTATGATATTTGGAGATGGAGCCTTTGGGGGGTACCTTGGGCAAGATGAGGTCATGAGGGTGTGGGCCTCATGATGGGATTAGTACCCTTTTAATAAGGCACCAGAGACACCAGAGAACTTGCTTACCCTCTCCTTGTGCCCACAAACAAGAGGTTATGTGAGCACACAGTGAGGTGGTAGCTGCCTACAAGCCAAGAGAAGAAGCCTTAGAATGAAACTTATCTTTCCAGCACCTTCGTCATGGACTTCCCAGCTCCCAGAAGTGTGAAAAAACTACTATATATTATTTAAGTCACCCAGTCTATGGTATTTTGTTATGGCAGCCTCAGTTACTTCCTACATTTTCTTTTATTTCTCTTTCCCTTCATCCATCTCCCCAGCATATTATTTCATAGATGCCAACATAACCAGTATGGGGATAAACAAAAACTAGACTTTTTAGGTGATCAAGATTTACTTTTATCTCCTGTAATGGAGAAAAGAGATTCAGAATACTATAATGACTGTATGAATCTGACAATTAATCATTACTATAACCTAATCAAATGTTAACTGTAAGTGAAAGTATTGAATCCAGAAAAAAGTAAAAAGTAACATTTTTCCAAATTAAACCCATTATCTGTCTTTTAATGACACTATTTGTTTTTCCTCTCCCAGATTTCCTTTTGACCTCACTCTCTCCATCTATATAACAAATACTAAAACATATATTCAGAATTAGTTTTAAACAATTTATAGTGGTTAAAGCTTTCAGACTTGCAATATTATGAAAATCTAAGGATTACTAAGAAAAGTAACATGGTCCAGTGACAAGAGCTATGACCTCTGACTCAGAAGCTGGATTACTAAGGGCTAAGTGACCACAAAAAGGTCACTTTTAAGTCCACAGTATTATAATTTCTCATTCTATAAAATGGGGGTAATATAGAATATATATACCTAACATTAATATAACTAGGATAATATTGTAATCCACTTCAATTAGATTCACAAATATTTTTGAGCTGCCTTTTATATCCCAACCATTGTTCTAGATACAATAAAAAAGATGTGTATGGTCTCTAACCTCATGGAATTCATCCGAGTCTGATGGGCATGATGAGTCAAAAAAAAAAGTATGATGAATGCTATCAAAGGAATGGTAAGAGCTGTAGAGCAAGGGAATTTATTTATAAGAAAGCACTATTTTTTTTCTATTTTTATTTATTTATTTTTGGCTGCGTTGGGTCTTCATTGCTCTACGTGGGCTTTCTCTAGTTGTGGTGAGCAGGGGCTACTCTTCTTTGTGGTACACGGGCTTCTCATTGCAGTGGCTTCTCTTGTTGCAGACCACAGGCTCTAGGCACATGAGCTTCAGTAGTTCTGGCACGTGGGCTTCAGTAGTTGCGGCTCGTGGGCTCTAGAGTGCATGCTCAGTAGTTGTGGCACACAGGCTTAGTTGCTGTGAGGCATGTGGGATCTTCCCTGACCAGGGCTCAAACCCTTGTCCCCTGCATTGGCAGGTGGATTCTTAACCACTGTGCCGCCAAGGAAGTCCTGAGCAAGGGAATTTAACTATGAAGGGAGTCTCCTGAAGAGATTAGAGGCTAGGGCTTAGGGAGAGGTGGGTAATGAAAAGAAGGACTAGAGTCTTTAAGAATGAGCAATCCGGGGCTTCCCTAGTGGCGCTGTGGTTGGGAGTCCACCTGCCGATGCAGGGGACACGGGTTCGTGCCCCGGTCCGGGAAGATCCCACATGCCGCGGAGCGGCTGGGCCCGTGAGCCATGGCCGCTGAGCCTGCGCTTCTGGAGCCTGTGCTCCGCAATGGGAAAGGCCACAGCAGTGAGAGGCCCGCGTACCACAAAAAAAAAAAAAGAATGAGCAATCTGGCTGCCTACAGGAATAATAATAGTAAGCAGAACTTGATTTATTGACTTTGGGAGTGCTTAAAAAAACTTGTTGCCAACATTTAAGAACTTGGAGATTACCAGAAAAAGAAACCAGATTTCTTAAAAAATGAGATCTAACACAGGGCAGCTTTCAGCTGAACCAAGGAACAGCTGCTTCCATGAGAGCATGTGTGATCCAATTTGCCACAGATACCACCACTCTACACTTGACTTGTTTCACTTTACATTACTCTGCTTCTGTGCGTATTTGGGTTTTAAATATCTGATCTAGAAAGAAGACTGTACACTGAAGAACAGAAGTAAGTCCTTTGTGGCTGATGCACAGAGACAAAAAAAAAATCAGATTGGAAGTCCAAGCTGGAGTGGTAAGTATGTGCCAGATTGGGGCAAACCTGGTAGGTTTTGGGTCAATGGAAGAGCCACTAAGGAGTCTTAAGCTGGAAAATTACATGTTCATATATGAGTTTTAAAAATACTTTTCTGGATGCAAAGTGAAAAGGAGATTGCAAAATATATTTTAAAAGCTGAAGACTAGGGGACTTCCCTGGTGGTCCAGTGGCTAAGACTCCGCACTCCCAGTGCAGGGAGCCTGGGTTCGATTCCTGGTCAGGGAGCTAGATCCCTCATGCCGCAACTAAGACCTGATGCAACGAAGAGCTGATGCAGCCAAATAAATAAATATTTTTTTTAAAAAGTTGAAGACTATAAAATATCAATCTGGCTTATCTTGTCAAGTTTCAGATGGAAACCAAGAATGAATTTTAAGTTTTGTGCAGAATAGGTTCCATTCTGATAGAAGAAAACCATCGTGACACTTTTAACTTTTCCTAAAGACAATAAAATAAAAGTTACTCATACCTTGAAAAAAAACATTGACCAAAATTATTCTAACATGAAGGGGGGAAAAAACTTGCATAAAAAGTGAAAAACCAGATGATAAAACCTGAGTGATAAAAGAAAACTTTCCCGTATGTTACAGAAAAGTCTTCCCCTTGCTCAATACAGTACATCCTACTATTATACAAATAAACATAAACTCATACAGACACACTGAAAAAGTTATAACTCAGAATGACCCATGGGGCTTATTTCCTGTTAGATTCTGTCCCTGGTTCTGCTCTCTAATTCTCTTTGAATACATTTCAGCAATGATTCATTTTGTCAGTCTGCCAATAGTCTTTCCTACTGAGTGAGTAGCATGTACTTCACGTACGTTAGCAGAAACACAATTGAGAAGTTTGCTCAGACTGCCCACGATTACCTTATTTGCTATTCAAAAATGTCATGCTTTTTTTTAATCAGTAATATGCCTAAGACTACATATCATATGACAAACAGTGAAAGTTAATTTAAAACACCAAGGGAACATTTATCTAGGAATGACTTTGACCTGCATTTGGGGGACCTGGCCTCCTTCAGTGAGGCCCACTGCCTGGGATCTGCGTGGAGCTTGCCTCTGGTGCCCAGGGTAAGCCACTACTTTCCAAATCCAGCCTGCCCCACTGGGCACCATGGTGTGTCTGACAGCACACACACACTCCTGTTTTGGTGACTCTTGTGCCCTAATATATTTGTGAGATTTTAGTCAAGACCATTATTTCATTATTGTTTTCTCACCTACTCCTTACCACCCCCATCTCCTCCTCAAGGCTCAAGTCTGAAGTCTGTGAAGAGCTGAGCTAAAGAAATAATAATATTAGCTAATATTTATTGACTCATTGTGTGTCAGAGACTGTTAAGTGCTTTGTATGGATTAGTTCATTTAATCCTCACAACCACCCAATCAGACAAGTAGGAAAGTTATCCTTTTTACAAATAAGGAAACTGGACCATACAGTGGTGAAGCAGGAATATGAACTCTTGCTATTAACTATCTACAACTATAGCTCTACAACCCATATTTTTAACCTCTATGCTACAAACATTTTACTGTACTCAGATTCACCTTTTTTTCTATACTATTTAAGACTGTATTAAATGTGCTCTTTTCTAGGAGGCTTCTAGGCTCCTGGTAGACACATTCTATCAGTCTACAAGTCCCACCAGACATAGCTGGGTAGAAGTGGCCCCAACTTAGACTCAAGCTGGGATCCCGACTCTCCCCAACTCTTGGGTAACACCAACCCACAGATCTTTCTTTGTCATCCCTTCATCTCCAACAAGTCAGACTGACAGCTTGAATTTTTTGCTTCTACTTAATGCCCATATTGGAGATAGCATTCCCTCTTCAATTGGGGATGAGCACATAAAGAATCCTCTCTCTTTACTGAGTCAGAAACAAGAAACAGAAGGAAACCCTATTATCCATACCAGTGTCTTATGGAAGCTTGGTTGTCAGCAAGGACCAACTGTTCCTAAGATCAAATTTTCCAGCAGCAACTACTTCCCTCTAGAGAGAGCTGATTAAGCCAAATCCAGTCATCTCTTGATCCACCCTTTTCCTAAACCTTCTCACTTCCTTACAAGCAGCACTTTTAAATTGTTGAATTCATCCATTTCCCTCAATACTCTCTCACCTAAATTGCTGAAAATACGTTACTTGGTTTCCCAGACTTCCCTATCCCTGACAGTCCCTTTCATTTTTCACACTCTAGCCAAAGAATCTTTGCAAATTGCAGACCTACTCAAGTTACTTCCATGCATAAAGTCCTTCAATTGACTCTCCATTGCTCTTAGGATAAATTTAAAAGTTTCAACATTGCATTAAGTTACCTGGCCTTAGTTTATCTTTCCAGATTCATCTTTCATTATCTTTCCCAAAAGTGATGCTACATTCTCTTCCATCCCATCATTCATAACTTCTCTTCGTTTCACTGAGGTGATATATTTCTTGCCTATGGTGTTTACACACCTTTTCTCCAATGCCTCTCATTGTTCCTTCTCCTTTGTCAGGCTAACCTCTTCATGTTTTTTGTGCTTCTATATCTCCCTGTATTTCTTCATTGTTTTCATGGCTGGTTGAATGTTCATTGCTATTGCTTATATAGTTTGTATCTCTAACTAAACAGTAAGCTATGCAAGAACAGGAACCACTTTATTTTGATTATTATTGTGTCCCCAGCAACATTTTACAGTGCCTGGCAAATAATAGGCACTTGGTAATCATTTATTGAATAAATGAGCATATGAGTAACCTGCTACATTATGAGTTAAATAGGTTCCCATGTTCCCATCAGTTTATTTGAAACCTAAACTTTCAAATTAACTTCTGGAACAGTTTGTTAATAATCTGGGATTTAGCTCCATTTTGTCCATTTGTTTATTTAAAAAAGGAATGTATTTTACACAATCATCTCTCCCCTTCCTCTCTAATGATTGCTTCTAAATTCCATATATTTGTTATTCAATCAGACAGGAATATAGAGTAAAACCATGATCCGAGGTAGAGAAGTTAGAAATGGCAATAAGAGAACTAGAAAGATTGGAAAATTAAAAAATTAAATGTTATTTATAAAGTCGTGTCAAATTACATAGTGTTGATTCAGTGCCTAACAAGCACAGTGCCTGGCACTTAGTAGGCACCCCAAAAATATATGTTGACTTTCTTAATGAATGAAGCAACTTTTCAGAGTTTTATCCCAATGTCCTTGATAGAGGTATCAGCAATGCATATACCTACAGAATCAAGTCTAAGCATTGACTTTAAGAATTTTATTTCTAGCACTCTTGTGAAATAAGTTCTTTTTTGTGGGATCTCCCCCTACAAAATTACAAGCTATGTGTAGGACAGAGTGAGGCATTGTGAGTCTTAACAAAGGTTTTGGAAATTCTCTTGTCATCTTTCTGGGAGGAAGAGTGGTTGTGGGAAGAGTTAGGTGTGGCCAGAGCTGGGAGCTAGAAGTAGTAGACAACCAAGAGGGGTCAGGTTACCCTGAGAATATGAGGGCAGATGCTGGTAGTAGCACTGCTGTTGGGACACTGAGCCCTAGGCCAACACTGAAATATCAAGTTGAGCCTAAACTCTCAGTGATCCAGGATTGTTAAAGGGAACCATAGTTGTCCTTAGCTGTTGGAACTTCTTGGGTATCAGCAGAAGCACAGGTGAATCCTCTCCACTCAAACAGTTGTCTAATTTAGACTCACTGGAATGTCACATAGTTAAGATTAGGCAATTAATCACAATCAAAGGTTACAAAGAAAACAGCAGTTAAGATTAGTCGGTAAAAACAATAAACAACAGATTTAGACTCCCAAGATTTTTGTATGTATTTATAAGATAAAGAATTTTGAGCAAATATGTATGAAATGTTTAGAGAAATAAAAGATTCCATTACAAAGATAACCAATTAAAAGTTATGAACCCGGGGCTTCCCTGGTGGCGCAGTGGTTGAGAATCTGCCTGCTAATGCAGGGGACACGGGTTCAAGCCCTGGTCTGGGAGAATCCCACATGCCGCGGAGCAACTAGGCCCGTGAGCCACAACTACTGAGCCTGCGCGTCTGGAGCCTGTGCTCCGTAACAAGAGAGGCCGCGATAGTGAGAGGCCCGCGCACTGTGATGAAGAGTGGCCCCCGCTTGCCACAACTAGAGATAGCCCTCACACAGAAACGAAGACCCAACATAGCAAAAATAAATAAATTAATAAACTCCTACCCCCAACATCAAAAAAAAAAAAGTTATGAACCCATATATTTGAGGGGAGAGTGAAACATCTAAAAATTAAAATATAACTGTTGAAATTAAAAAATCAATGGTTAAGCAGTAAACACATCTAAGGAGAGAATTAATGATATTTCTTGAGAAATTACACAGAATGTATCACAAACAGACAAGGATATGAGAAATATGAAAGAGATATGGAGGACAGAAAGAAAAGATTAACATAGACCTAGACAGAATTCCAGAATAAGAGAATAGATAGAAAGGAGGAATGACAAAATTTAGAGACATCATGGCTGTAATTATTGAGATTTAATAAAAGCACAAATCTCTACTGATTCAGGAATCACAATATGTTTGAAGTAGGCTAAATTGTTTTTTAAATCCTGGAAACATGAGACAACATAGAAAGAAATGACAGTCAGAATGACAGCAACAGCATTAATAGAGAGAGTGGGATAATGTCTTTAAATTGTTGAGAGACAAAACTATCAATGTAGAATTATGTATCTAGCAGAACTATCTTTCAAGAATGTCTAAAATAAAGACATGCTTAGATTAACTCAAACTGACAAGCTTTATTAAGAAATCTACATTATAGGAATGTCTAAGAAGAAGGAAAATTAACCCAGAAGCATGGTCTGAAATGCAAGAAGAAATGATGAGCAAATAGAGTAGTAAATGTGTCTGTGTGTGTGTGTGTGTGTGTGTGTAAAACAAAGCATATATTGACTATATAATTTAGAAATAGCAATGTTAAAAAAAAAGAAATAGCAATGTTGAATATATGGGGCTAAAGAAAGGACAGGATTAAAATCCTGGACAAAATTAGCATATAAGTGCAGGGAGGAATAAAGTTAAAGTGTTCTAAGGTTTTTATATTTTAGGGGTTAAGATATTGATTAAATCTGATTTCTGATAATGATATGTTAGGTATTCATATAAAATCCTTGCTAAAAATAATGAAAAGTGTTCAATAAATTATAAATAAAACAACACATTTTAAGTATTGAATATCTTAAAGACAGTGGCTAATTTGGGGAAGAAAATCTAATTTGAGAGGTTTAAAAAACAGCATTAGATCACGAAAGCTGTAAAAAGCTATAATCAGTATGTGGTAAAAAATATCCAAGTGGGCTAGACAAAAAACAAACAACAACAACAACAACCCAAGATACAGAGGCAAGAAAAGGGCATGAATTTGCTCAGTCAATAAATATTTACCATGCAGTTACCATCAGGAAGCACTCTTTTTGGTGTTAGGGACTGTTCTAGGAGTTGCAGAAACAAGACAACAAAAGCAACAACAACAAAATAGACATGCAAAGCCTTCAGATGTTGGAACAATCAGTCAGATTTTAAAACAATTGCCCTTGGCATATTTAAGGAAATAACTCACAAAGTTACAAACACCTGTGGGAATCAGGAAATCATGAAAAGTGACCTATCAGATGTGAGAAAAAAACAAACAGAATGTCTAACTGAAAAATAAAATAAGAGAAATTTTTAAAAGCAATGGAGATGGCAAATAAGCATATGAAAAGCCACATCATACTCATCAGGGAAACATAAATTAAAACAACGAGATACTACTACATACCTATGAAAATGGCCAAAATCTGAAACACTGACAATACCAAATGCTGGTGAGGATATGAACCAACAAGAACTCTCATACATTGCTAGTGGAAATGCAAAATGGTACAGCCACTTTCAAAGACAGTTTGGCAGTTTCTTATAAAATTGAACATACTGTCACCATATGATCCAGCAAAACATGTTCCTTGGTACTTCCTCAAAGGAAATGAAAACTTATGCCCACACAAAAACCTGCACATGGATATTTATAGCAGCTTTTTTCATATTTGCCAAAACTTGGAAGCAAGCAAGATATACTTCAGTAGATGAGTGGATAAATAAACTGTGGTCCATCCAGAGAGTGGACTGTTATTCAGCATTAAAAAGAAATGAGCTGGGGCTTCCCTGGTGGCGCTGTGGTTGAGAATCCACCTGCCAGTGCAGGGGACACGGGTTTGATCTCTGGTCCAGGAAGATCGCACATGCCGCGGAGCAACTAAGCCCGTGTGCCACAACTACTGAGCCTGCGCTCTAGAGCCCATGAACCACAACTACTGAGCCCGTGCCCTGCAGCAACTGAAGCCCGCGTGCCTAGAGCCCGTGCTCCACAATGAGAAGCCTGTGCACTGCAACAAAGAGTAGCCCCCGCTCGCCGCAACTAGAGAAAGCGCACGTGCAGCAACGAAGACCCAACACAGCCAAAAATAAATAAATAAAATAAATAAATTTATTTAAAAAAAAACAAATGAGCTATTACACCATGAAAAGACAGGGGGGAAACTTAAAAATGCATATTACAAGGTGAAAGAAACCAATCTGACTACATACTGTATGAATCCAACTATATGACATTCTGGAAAACGCAAAATTATGGACACAGTAAAAAGATCAATGGTTGCCAGGGGTTGTGGCCAAGGAGATGAGGAAAGAGAGGTGAATAGGCAGAGCACAGAGGATTTTTAGGGCAGTTGAAAATACTCTGCATAAAATTACAATGATGAATATATATGCCATTACACATCTGTCCCAACCCACAGATTGTACAACACTAAGAGTGAACCCTAAGGTAAACTATAGACTTTGGGTGACTGTGATGTGTCAATGTAGGTTCATCCTTGGTAAAAAATGTATGATTCTGGTGAGTGATGTTGATAAAGGGGGAGGCAGTGTATGTGTGTGGGCAGAGATTATATGGGAAATCTCTGTACCATCCACTCAATTTTATCATAAACTTAAAACTGGTCTAAAAAATAAAGTCTTATTAAATAAAAGTGACCCTATGTATCTGTATGTATTTGCCTGGCACAGATAAAGAGATGAAAAATATACACCAAACTCTTAATGTTGGTTACCTGAGTGCAGGTTTAGAGAAAGGAGAGAGATGAAGAGAAAATAAACTTTTTTTTTATATAGAAAAAAAAGCATAGCTGGCAATGACTGGATACAATAGAAGAAATAACAGTTGGTGAAGTAAAAGAGAAATTTGAAGAGATCAAGAACACAGGATGAAGAGACAAAGATAGAATGAAGCAAAAGTGAATAGGAGGTGTAAAGGAGACAATGAAAATGTCTATCATATGTTTGACTGGAGAACCACTAGAAGAGGAAAGCAAAAGTGCAGCAGATTCATGGTTTGAAAAGATAAAGGATGAGAATTTCACAGATCTAAAGAAAGATAATATACCACAAATTCAAGAAGCCCAATAAATTCCAGAAGACAATTATTTTAAAATACACACTTAAAAGCATCATAACAAACTATGAAAACTCAAAAACCATAAAAAGTTTCAAAACCAGTCCCGAAAAATAAAGTTACCTTCAAGGAGCCACAGGTCCCCTGAAGCTGACTTATCATCAACAGTAATGAAAGGAAGAAGGCAATATCATTTATCTCCAAAGTAATGGGGAAAAAATTATCAACAGGACTTCTACAGGAAAAATAAAAGTGAGAGTGTTGTTGTCAGCAGGTTTTCACCACATGAAATTCTAAAAGATGAAATTCAGACACAAAGAAAGTGATCCCAGATGGAATGTCTGAGATGCAGGAAGTAATGAAGGGCAAAGAAATTGGTAAGTATATGAACAAATTTAAATGTACATCAATTGTATTTTAAAAAGTAATAATAATATCTTGTTACTTTTGAAAAAATATTAAAATACCAGACAGTAATGTATTAAGTGGAAGGTAGGGGTGCTAAATGGCATTAAAGTGTTAATTAAGGAGCTTGACTTCTATGTTAACCATTTCTAAACTAGTGCAGAGAAAAACAATAAAAGTATAAAAACCAATTTGACAAATTAAAAAAATAAGAAAAAGAAATATAAACACTTGGGACAAATAAAAGGTAGAACATACAATGGCAAAAATGAATTCAATTATATCAATAATTACCTTCAATGTACATAAACTAAATACCTTAGTTAAAATGAAGTTTGACAACTGAATAACAAAAGAAAATTATATGCTGTTTATAGAAAGATTAAAAGTTGCAGGATTGAACAAGATACACCATGCAAATTCTAATTAAAAGAAAGCTAGTTTAACCACATAATTATGAAAAGAAAACTAACTTTAAGTCAAAACATTAGTACAGAAAAAGTCAAAATGATAAGAAGGTTTAATTCATAAGGAAAATACAAGTCTAATTTTGTATGCTCAAATGCTATAGTCTCAAAATATATCATTTATGAATAATTGCACTCTTATTTTTCCTTCCGAATCCTTACATCTTTTGTTTGTTTTCATGTCTATTTGCACTAACTAAACTATCTAGTAGAGGGTTTATAGAAATAGTGAAAACAAACATCCTTGTCTGATCCTGGGTCAAAAACAGGAAGTATTTAAAAATGTCTTTATCAACTATGAGATTTACTGTATGTTTTCATAAATACCCTTTTTTAAAATATTTTTTTAATCTTTTAAAAAGTTAATTATTTAAAGCAAAAAAACATGTAGAATGTGTTGTGTGATTTATAACAGATGTCCAAGTAAAATGTATGTATTCAGCGGCACAAAATATAAAAGTGTACCGTTACAGTATTTTAATATACCTGGAGTGGTGTATTGTTTTTTAACATCTTTATTGGAGTATAATTGCTTTAAAATGATGTGTTAGTTTCTGCTTTATAACAAAGTGAATCAGCTATACATATACATATATCCCCATATCTCCTCCCTCTTGCATCTCCCTCCCACCCTCCCTATCCCACCCCTCTAGGTGGTCACAAAGCACCGAGCTGATCTCCCTGTGATATGTGTCAGTCTGTGCTTTTAATGGATATTTCTACTTTGTAGAATAAACAAATGGTTCTAATTCTCCATTCATCAGGGAAATTTCAGTAATTAAAGTCACTATGAATTCCCAAATTAGAGAACATGTGTTTCCAATATAGGGACGCTTCTGCCAATGTTCCCAGAAGAATTATATGCACATGTAATTGCTTATACTGTCTCACACTGTTTATAACCCATTCATTCCCTCCTTTCACTCACAGCTCTGTTCCAGCCATGAGCATTAGTAATAGTTCAGTAGCATTTTACACTTTTTTCCTAGGGCATTTTCTCCTGCTGTGGGCTTCAATCAAAGTTGGCAGCTTTTCGGGTTACCTGATAAATGGCTAAATCAGGATACACTAAGTGGGTATTGGGCCAAGGTGTACCAAGTATTGGGTCTCTTTCTAAATGGTACAGGGCCAAAAAGCACAGAAAGTTGTTTCTCCCTTTGGTGGGGCTATCTTTATATCTCCCAAATGCACTTTTAGTGTGACCACAGGATCTGACATCAAGGTTGTCTGGTCTTCCCTTCATTCAAGGGGATCAGATAGTGTAAACAATTAGGTTAAGGAACTGGCTAAAGAATTTGATCATGAATTCTTCTTTTCATGGCTTAAGTCAGATCTCTGTTTACTTGACTTGGAGTTTTTATTTGGTTTTATATTATGTGGTTGTTCCACTCCCAATTTTTTTCTAAGGAACTCATTCATAAACAAGTAGGCATAGCCAGATAGCTCTTCCACATAGTCCAGCCTGATGATCATACCAGTCTCACTGCCTATTATGGTCTTGCCTCATCTCAGCCACCCCCATGCTGCTGCTCATTTCCAATGCAGTATTTCATACCAGCATTTCTGGCCTAGAGAGAACAGCTATTTTAAGTAGATGTTTAAAAACTGATGCTTTTAAAGATACTGGTGATTCCTTCAATACATATTTCAGGTGTTTGTTGAAGAGACTATCATCTAAGACCCCCTAGATGGCCATTTGTATAATTTCTAAAATAAGATATTTCTAAAATTCTAGTATCCAACTTTCGTTAACTACTGAATGCATTTTTAAGTCTGTGTTTGTGTACATGTGTTAACCAATTTAAAAAAAAAACTGTTAGTTTTCCCAACCCAGCTAGTCTAGTTCATATAGAATCTCTGATACATGAACCACATTGACAAGTTCAGTAAAACTAAAATCATGTTGTACTCTGCTTAGTCAAGTATCCACAAAATCATTTCCCGCATATACTTCCCACTTTAGGGTTAATATACACTGGCATGTTCCTGCCTGCTATTCTTTTGTTACGTAAAATTTTAATTTTCCTAGATTGATCTGAGGCATGCCAGGGTATAATTCTGATTAATGGTCTATGGATGAAAAGATATGGGGCATGAGGAAGACTGCTGACTACTTTCTCAATGTGAATTCCCTCAGATGAAGGTATATAGGCATCTACAATCTTGAAAGGAAATAGCTTTTCAGACAACAGGGAAGAGTTGCTCTTCTGTCAAGAAAAGTTCAGGGGGGATTTACAGGGGCTTGGAGGTTCGAATTACTCTGATGCCTCTAGTTCACATTTTCCTAATGGATGTCTGAACTTTTGTGTAAGAAATCTAATAAAGTTTTGATAGTGATCATTAGTGCTGTCCACCAATTATTTCCAGTTCTCATACTGGGCAAAACTGTACCTCCTTGTCCCTTTGAAGTTATGAAAGGCCATATGACTTGCTTTGGCCAAATATATATGAGAAGTGATGTTTTTCATTTCCCTTCAGAAGCTTTAAGAGCTAGTTCACAATTCATCACACTTTCTTTTTTTCCTTCTGCCACAATCACCAGCAATGGTCCAGATAGCAGAGGCTATATCAGCCTGAGTCGTGGAGTGAAGGTTATGCAGAGCAGAACTGCCAACCAACCTGCAATGAATATGTAGTATGAATGAGAAACAGACCCTTATTGCTTTAAATCACTGAGATTATAGGGTTGTTTTGTTACCAAAGCATAACCCAGGTAGCCTATCCTGACTGATACAACTCTGAATTCAACTAGTGGTTAAACACTGAGTTTGATTCTTGGCTATCTCAATCCAATATGTACAAGATATAGGAGATTCTTTCAATATATTCATATGAAGTCCCTGAATTTATATCCATTTTTTAAAAAAACTGATACTTTAATATTTTGAGTCTATAATTCCTCTGTTACCATTCATCCAGTGCCATCAGGAGCCTCCCTACCCTGTCATCCTTGAATTCGTCATACTCTTTATGTTGTTCCATGATAGAAACTATTCTAAGCCCCCACACTGTATTGTTTATTGAGAAATTTGTTTTTCCAGATAACTTTCTTAGCTGCTTCATCAAAGGGCACAGTACTTGGTATCTCCCCTTCCCTGAGGATCTGTATCTTGAGATTCATCATCATGTATGTTCCTTGGTTGAAAGTAGCAGACACTGACTCTGTCTAACTTTCAAAAGGGGAATTTATGGGAAGGATATTAGGGTCTTAAAGAGAAGACAGGAAGTTAGAGGACCAAACTTAGCAAGGGAAAGAAACCGGGGCAGCTCCAGAAAAGAAAAAATGAAGAATCAGGAGGAAATAACTACCATAATGCTGGAATAGCTGTTGTTGCCAGAAAAGATCTCTGGCTGTTCTTTATGACCTTGCACCACTCACTCAGACTTCAAAATCTTCCAATTAGAAGGTCTTAGATCATAATCTCACCCACTAGCAGTTCTAGGGAGTGGGAGAGGAATGGTCTGGCCTTTCAAAGTTTCACTGTTAGAGGCATAGGCTTGAAATTCCCTCCCAACATGATTATACACAGTGGGAGAGAGGTAAATCCTCAAAGAAATCAGGTTCTACCAGGGAGAGGAATTGATGCCAGTCAACAACACCTAAAAAGATAGTCATCTAATAGGGAAGTGAGAAAAGGAGAAAATAATATAGTACTTTTTTTTTTTTGGCCATGCCGCGCAGCTTGCGGGATCTTAGTTCCCCAACCAGGGATCAAACTTGTGTCCCCTGCAATGGAAGCATGAAGTCCTAACCACTGTACAGCCAGGAAATTCCCTAACATGGTTCTTAATAAAAAGAAAGGTTGGGCTTCCCTGGTGGCGCGGTGGTTGGGAGTCCGCCTGCCGATGCGGGGGACGCGGGTTCGTGCCCCGGTCCGGGAGGATCCCACGTGCCGCGGAGTGGCTGGGCCCGTGAGCCATGGCCGCTGAGCCTGCGCGTCCGGAGCCTGTGCTCCGCAACGGGAGAGGCCACAGCGGTGAGAGGCCCGCGTACCGCAAAAAAAAAAGATTAAAAAAAAAAAAAAAAAGATAAAAAAAAAAAAAAAAGAAAGGTTTATGGCTACGTTATCTTTTTAGGTTACTGTAGGAACTCAGGAAGTATTCACTTATGAAATACATTTTTTTTTCTTGCAGGGTCATTAGTTGAAGGCACTTTGGAATGATAAAAACCCTAATTCAAATGAGGGTCTGTCATTTACTAGATATTTTGGGGCAAGTTCCTTAATTTCTTTGAATCTCCATTACCTCCTAGAGTTATCTGAGGATTTTGAGTTAATAGCTAGAGAAGGCCTGACACACACCCTGCACTAAATAAGCATTAGCTTCTATCCCCTGTGTATTAGAGTTCTCCAGAGTAAAGAACCAATAGGATGTGCTTATATCTAGAAGGAGACTTATTTTAAGGAATTGGTGATTATTCTAAGGATCACACAATTATGGAGGCTGGCAAATCCAAAATCTGCAGAGTGGGCCAGCATGTTGGAGACCCAGAGAAGAGACAATGCTGAAGTTCAAGTTCGAAAGCCATCAGGCTAAAGACTCAGGAAAAATCCAATGTGTTGCAGTTCAAGTGCAAAGGCTGTCTGCTACAGAATTTCTTCTTGCTCAGAGGATGTCATTCTCTTGTTCTATTCAGGCCTTCAACTGATTGGATGAGGCCCACCCACATTATGGAGAACAATCTGCTCTACCCAAAGTTCACCAATTTAAATGTTAATGTCATCCAAAAACATTCCCACATAAACATCCAGGATAATGTATGACTACATATCTGGGCATTGTGGTCCAGCCAAGTTGACACATAAAGTTAAAAGTGGTCAAATAATAGCAATTTCAGGGATGAGATCATACCCTGAGAGGTGCTATTTTTCAGGAAAACAGTTTTCCTTCGTTCTCTGCATTCACTAAGGCACTTTATAAGGCTGTTAAAACCAGCTGGGGAAGGGCTGCCTGTGATTGGGCCTATGGGAATGATAGGGATGGCAGGTGTGAGACATGAAAATGTAGGTCCCAGAGGTTAGGTACTCAAGCTTTAGAAGAGGCTCATCCCCAGGGAGTCCTCTGCTGTGGCAAGAAAAAGATATGGGTAGACCCCCAAAGAAAATAATAACGTTCATCAATACCAATTCCTATCAGCAAATCTTGAACCTGATCAAAAATGAGCTGATCATGGGTTTCCCTGGTGGCGCAGTGGTTGAGAGTCCACCTGCCGATGCAGGGGACACGGGTTCATGCCCCAGTCCGGGAAGATCCCACATGCCGCGGAGCGGCTGGGCCTGTGAGCCACGGCCGCTGAGCCTGAGCATCCGGAGCCTGTGCTCCGCAATGGGAGAGGCCACAACGGTGAGAGGCCCGCGTACCGCAAAAAAAAAAAAAAAAAAAAAGAGCTGATCATCTGCAAGCTTGTGACTATCTACTCTTAGAACAATGCCAGAATAGCACTTTGGCACACTGTAGGGCAGACACGTGGACACATATAAGCAAAATATTTGTGGCCAATATTCAAATCCTCATGATGACATAGGTGAGAAAGATAAGATTTCTGCAAGGAGTTCTCAGAATATAGATGAAATGCAAAGAGACTAATGGCTATATGTAACATGGCACATACCTGGAGGTGAATGAATGTTCAAAATTAAGATTCTCATGAAACACATGCCCAGGCTAAACACAGACAGGGTCCACAAGAGACTGTTGGATGACCTGCTGAGGCTACCTGTCCTATGAGGAGCAGCTACAGGCCAAGAATGAAAAGATCATCCAGACTCTGTCCAAGAAGGAAGAAACTAAGAAATAAATCTCCTCTTATCTGTACATAGTAGCCTCAACAATAGATAATCCAAAAAACTCAAGCCTTTACCTGGGGAATAAATGGTTAAACGAAAGAGACAGAACATCTGAGGAATTTAATAAGTGATCAGAATAATATCACTAAATAAAAATTAATTTGATATTTAGGTTTAACCATATGAAATTGCTATTTTTTAAATTAAATTAAAAATTTTTTTGCCACACTGCATGCGGGATCTTAGTTCCCTGACCAGGGATCGAACCCGTACCCCTGCATTGGGAGTGCAAAGTCTTAACCACTGGACTGCCAGGGAAGTCCCTGAAATTGCTATTATTTGACCACTTTTAACCTACAACAATGGCCGTTTCTTATGGTTCTGTTTAATATGTGTAAGAGTCAAGGTGAAGTCAAGATACAATCAGCAAACAGGAAAACTGTGTCCTATAAGTTATTATATCCTCATTCTAAGTCTAAGGAGATATAGCTGCTAATTGTGAAAGGGAAGCAGAATTGAAAATTTTGGTTTTATTGTTTTTTTTGTTTTTGGCCACGCCGCGCAGCTTGCGGGATCTTAGTTCCCCTACCAGGAATTGAACCCTCACCCTCAGCAGTGAAAGCATGGAGTCCTAACCACTGGAACGCCAGGGAATTTTCTGAAAATTTTAATACTGACAATTCAACATTATAAAATCAGGGCCTGAGATCAGTAGAACAGCTATTAAAGATTATGCTGGTGCAAAGTTGTAATATGTATCATGCATAATTATACAGTGGAAAGAACTCTCTTTTCTCTTGCACATAGGGCAAGTGGTTTGGCTAAACAAAGATAAGATTCTTTGAGGGCAAGGGTTGGGGTTTGGGGGAGAAAAATACTTATGCATGTATATGTAGGTGTACGTGTGTGTGTATAAATATAGGAGTTTGTGAGTTTATGTGTGTAAGTGTATTATGTGTGTGCATACTTGTGTACATGGGTAGCTATGTATGTGTGTGTAAGTGTAGATGTAGGTATAGGTATATGTGAGGTAAAATTTTCCAGTCATGACATTTACAACATTACAAAGAAGAGAAAACTTAGGCCTCATCATCTTATTACTGTAGGTCTAGGTGCTGTACTAACTAGGTGTATGTGAGGTAATCTTTTCC